>NC_135655.1:107155022-107460022 GCF_964188315.1 Podarcis muralis | reverse complement strand
GTGCCATTTGAAGCTATCCATACTGTGCTATATGACTCTTAAGTAAAAAAATATGGCAATAGTCATAGCCATCTCAAGGCATTTTGGTGGCTGAGACAGAAGACCCTAAATGACAACCTACCTACAGTAGATAAATAGTTGACAATCTGACAATTAATGACTCTCAAAACCTGCCCCCCAACATAACTTCACTTAGCCTAATAGGAGGACTAATATGAAAAAGTGTTAATATCATACTCCAGAGGTCTGCATCAGTTGTAGGCAATGCTGCCTTCTATCACACCTGTTTCACAAAACGTCAGGTATTGTAATCCTGGATCCAAGTTCATGGCTTTTGAAATAATCAGTCCCATCAGTACAAGAAGTTCTGCTTATGCAAAAAGACTCCCCCCCCCCTTCTCCCTCACATGAGTGGGGGGACCCCTAGAACAGATATAAGGGGCACACAGAGGAGGGAGAAGGTGATAATGTTCTGTTGCTCACAGAGAAATCTTTGCTGACAAAACTTTTTCCCAGCCCTGGAAATATCCACGATGAACCTGGGAACTTCTGCATGCAAACCAATTGCTCTGCCATTGAGTCCTTCCCTTATTGCAAATGAATACAACAGACACCGCATATTCGGTATGTGGCAAGGGCCTGAATCAATGGGTTTCCCCAAAGAGGAACAACTGCCTAAGCATAAGATTATGTCCCAGTTCCAAAGACATCATTGGTCCTATTGTACTATTTAGCTTCCCTCAACAGCAATTCTACTCTAAATAGAATGCTGGAGAAGTGGGAATATTGTTTTTATCTTCATTGCTACATTTGCCACTCTAATAGAAGTAAGTCTATATTCCATCACTTCCTAAATACAGGAGGTTATGTGTGTATAATGCTAACTAATGTGTGCATGAGTGAGTACTTAGGTGTTTGGCCATGTGATGTGGTACACTGGTTAATTTTAAAACAACAGCTTGGCCTACCTCTCAAGCCATACTCCAGGTTTTGGGGGGTCAGGCAGCTTGCCTCCACGTATGGCAGTACTGAGCTCCTGTGCTATGCACCATTATCTGTTGGTGCCACCATGTTTATTACACTAACCTCCAACGGATGTGTGTATGTTGGAGGCTGTCATAATTAGTATGGTTGTGCCTGCAAGTTAACAGATACTATGTGCACCTGGCCACCAGCATCCCCAACTGCCCACAACTGCCACCTAGCTGAACCATATTAGCTGCATTGGTGGCTACAAACTGGTGGTTATGAGCCCTGCTGGGGGCTTTGAAAGCATTTGCCCATGTATGCTGTCTGCTGGCCTGCCACCATGAATCACAACATTCTATATGTATCCTAAATGAGGTGTGTGAAATTAATGAGAATTTTTTCACTTAGATATTTAGATGAGCCAGAAGAATGAGACCCAAGAAGATCTGAGGTAAATGCCAGCCTCTATAACTGACTTAATCTTTGTCCTTATATAAGCCATTCACCTTGAGGGGCAGGTGAAGGATGGGGATTTTCCATTATAAACCTGGGATGACAGTAGTGGTTACCCACAAAGACAGTTGTTTAGTGACCAATTGTACATGACTTATCTATCGCCAAGCTTTACATCATAGCAGTCTTTGTTTTTCCACATCACAGATATTACTGTAATAGATATTGTGGTTTTACTACCAATGTTTATATATAGCCTTCAGTTAACTAATATATTTATATTTTTTTAAAAAGAGCCCATCCATCATAATGTGATCATGGGGGGAATTTGAATGGAACTACTTAAGTAGTAATGGAACCCTACGTTTGTTCACAATTTAGGAAATGGTTGGTTGGCAACCATCCGTCTCAGTAGACAATGAAGGAATGTGCTTTTGGGGGTGAAATCAAACTGTTGCAAGGTTATGGCTGAAATAGAACTAAATGTCAATCACAATAGTGTGTATGCTGACCCTATAAAGTTTATACTGTTCTGGGCAAATATTCCTCAATAATTTCTAGATGATTTTCAATTCTATTTATGTGAAACGGAAGAACTATTTATCAAGATATTTACCATACAATAATGGTAAAATCGGAGAAGACTCTCTTTGAGCTAAACGTAAACACAAATTTCAACTTTGTTTGCATCTGTTAATTTAGAAGGCTTGCATGGGGGGGGGATGGTAACATAATTTAGCAAATAAATCGGATAACCTTTCTGACACAAATAGGGATCCACCAAGTGTGAGGAGAAGCAACTGTCACAGCAGACATATACTGTCTCATATACTGAAGCATAGTTAGATCAGGGTAGACTGAATGGTGCAATGAAAGTTAACATCTGCTTTCAATGAACACACAAGTTTATTTCTGCTATCTTCAACTGATCTTTCCCTCCATTCTTATAGAGCAAGCTATGTAAGTTTTCTTTGGACACCCAATCTATGTTAACTTTTACACTTAAAATAATAAATTCATTTGCATTTTCCATAAATAAGTACTCAATGAGATTACAATGGATGAGAATATAAAAGGGGAATGAAAGCCCAACAACACAGGAGCTCTAATTATTTTATCATTAGATACCAATATTGCACTTACCACCCCAAATATTTTAACTCTCAGCTTCTGAATGTGCCAGGCCAAATTGCTTATATACAGTCTAAGAAGTGGTGTCAGCACAGTGACAAAAATCCAGGCTGAAGTTGTCTGGGAAATCTCATGTCCTTGGCCTTGCCTCACCAAATAGATGAAAAATTATAGGATGAACTTGACTGCCTTAGAACTTACTACCCTTCCAGCCTCAGTAGGACAGCAATTCACAGGAGGCAATTTCACAGGGATTTATTTAGGAGATTTAGTCAGCAGTGAAACTGCCTCTCTCTTCCCCCCACCCAAACCAATGCCTCTTCTTTGTAATGCATTGTTATGCTCACTGCTACAAAGGATGTAATACAATGTTCTAGGTACATGCAATGGTAAATTATCGGGAGGGGAGAGACAAAGTATCAGAGAGGGCAAACTATTGAAAACAGGAGGGACATGATGTCCAACTTAGAGTCAATTCATATATTATATAAAAAGTGGATGAAGAGAAGTTCAACTTGCACACCCTTCTCTGTGAATTTCTACAGTAAAGTGAGAGCTCATAAATTTCATTGTGAGTTCAAACTTGCAAGATAATTTTCTACGGTCCAGTGTAAGCTGGATAATAAGAAGCATGAGTGAATGAGAAGGAATGAGTGTATGCAAATATACACTCTGAAGGCAGCCCTGTTTAGGGAAGCTTTTAATGTTTAATAGGTTATTGTATTTTGGTGTTCTGTTGGAAGCTACCCAGAGTGGCTGGGGAAACCCAGCCAGATGGGCGGGGTATAAATAACAAATTAATAATAGTAGTAGTAGTAGTAGTAATAATAATAATAATTATAATATTGTGCTGCACCTGCCACTGAATATGGATGGAGTCCAATGCAACTTTTCTGATGGCTTGTTTTCCGGTGGACACCTCTTTTAATGTAAGGGGAGCCATTTTGGCCAATTCCTTCTTTGCGCTGCAGCCCCTTGCACTACCAAAAAATATTTCAGAAAAGTGAGGAGGGGAATAACAGTGGGGAAGCAATGCAGGGCAAACTGGAGGAAATTACCTCCCCTTCTCTTATATTAGCAGTGGAGTTTGCTGGAACAAAAGCTGTTCCATGAGTGGAAATACAACATTGGATTCCACCTGAAAGTGCTGGAAAACAAGTCACAGGAAAAAAGATAAACGTGCTCAGGAACCAGCATAGGACAATGAATAATCCCTGAAATTAACTCTGATTGAAATCCCATCTGACACATATTGGAGGAGCTCTACCATCTCTCAGCATCAGTTCCAATACATTGTACAATGATAGGCAATGAGAAGTTGTAAATTATGTTGTATTTTAAAAGCTATTAAATAATAACTTATCATTTAGAAAGCTCAACTGTCATGGTGCAGGTGCACAGTTGGCACCAAAGTTGGGCAAGTGCCAGGTGACCAAGCATTTTTTCCCCTGGGGTTTCCATGCTGACACACACAAACCAGAAGAATACCCAGTCCACCCTTACCACTGCCATTTCAATACTTTCAGAGAGGTGGGATTAAAGATGTGATTCAAACTTCATGCTGCACTGTTCGGAACAGTCATGACTCTTTTCTGGAAGGTGGGCATTTCAGGTCTCTTACCTAAAGAACCACATAAACTTGCAAATGATACACCTAGAGGTTAAATGGAGGGCAGAGTTGGAGCCTAAATGCAATGTGCATATGTATAAGGTCCAGAAGGCCCAGGTGGTAAGAGGTAACCCCATGGATAGGGACTGATAACGGAATGGGGGGGGGGGGGTGAGATGCAAGGCTTTGCCTAAGAGCCAATGTGACATAATGGCAACTATTTTGTGGTTGAATGTGACAAAACATAGGTTTGAAAATGTGCTCATGCGTTACTGGATGGCCTTGAACAAGTCAGTAGTTCTCAGTCTAACAGCTAGTTTATCTATCAGGGATGTTACAAGGATAAAATGAGATAAACTACATGTAGATTAAATTTAAAGCATGTGCAAGGCTGGATTAAGGTTGTTGGGGGCCCTGTTGGAGTTCCCAAAATAGGTCCCTCAAAAGGAATGAATGAAATAAGGTATTTTAAAAAAAAGAAAGTCTTGTGGTATTTTAACAACTAACAGATTTATTTGGCATATGCTTTACTGGATTCTGACCCTGGGGAGTTTCTCAACTCTCAGCAAAACACAAACAAAAAACCCCATCTTGACAAGCTTGATAAACAAAAAGAAAATACTGTGAGCATGTCCAGTTTCACATTTTAAACTCATCATTTAATTCATCATTATTTTTGCTCATTTCTTGCCAGCCTACCTCATATGACTGTTGTGACAATATAGAAGAGGTATAAAATGGCTGCAAAAGGGGACTTAGTGCTTGTATCACAGACATTACAGTTTTCCTCACACTTTCAACATTTATTTTATTTAATAAAATTTGTATACTGCTTAATTGTAAATAAAACTTTTAAGTCATTTTCCTTCCTAAGTTTCTTTCCAGGAGGGCTAGATCTTCTTTAAAAAAAAAAAAAAAAAAGTCTGAGCCCCCTTGCAGGCATGGGCCCTGGTGCAATTGCTCCAACTGCTGCACATTATAACCTGGCTGTGTATGTACTAAGTGAGGCTGACTGGACACATGGAAATGGTGTTTGTAAGCAGCTTCTTTTATCTCCTGTTAGAAATACATTTAAAATATGTGGAAGGAGGAGAGCTCCACCTACTTTGATGGTTAACAGGTTTTAGAATTTTTTGTGTGTGATTCCGCCCCGGTCCCAGTAAGCTGATGGATAGTGCATTTTAGCAAATAAAGAGATTGCTGCTGTGCTGCATTAGTGGCATCATATGTATACTAACAACCTGACACATTCCAGTATTAGAAGCTGTACTTGAAGATACAACAGCCAAAGGCAGCACATAATTGTTTGTAATTTAGCACAAGTGATGCCTCTCTAATCAAATTCTCTTGTTGATATACTTCCGGTGTCTAGGCTTCCAGAAACAAAAGCATGGCTTTCATTTTTGGTTAACTTTTCCAGATTTGGTAAGTTGTGAAAAATATAATATGGTAAAAATGGTACCTTGGGGAACACTTTTTCAGTCTATTTAATTAAATGTAATGATAATCTGTGCAACATCTGATCAAATTTTTCATTAGATCTCATTTTTAATTTTTCACTAGCTTCATAATAAAGCATAATGATAAACCAAACCAATCATGAGCCTGCTTATAGATTTTCTGCTTTGTAATGTTCTGTACCATAAAATCCCCCGCCTTCCCCCATGAAACACCAAGTAGCAAATTGCAGTATTATAGCCTTCCCTTAGTGACTGAAACATCCATTTCTGTGTGGCATCAGACTAATAGATATATTTCCGTAGGTAAATGGAAAGAATTTCTCGCTGTAATCTTATTTGAATTTCATTTCATTTGATTAAAGTAGGGAGGAGGGAGGGGGAAATTAAACAAAAGAATTCAAAATGAAATTGAAGAGATGTGTTGCTGGAACGAAAGTGAAGACAGTACCTGACATGATTTTCCTGAGCATAATGCTGCCAGACCTAATAGGGCAAGCTGTGGTATGAATGGATGATATCTTAGGTTTTTGTAATGCTAAAGGACTTATCAAGGTTTTTTGTTTTTTTTTAAGCAGACAGATAAGGGAATCTAAAGTTATGTCAAACAAATTACATTTTAGTTATTAGCGGCTAGTTTGTAAATATCAAAGACCCACTTATTATAGTGCTTGGAGCTGCATTTGCATGCTGATGAAATGCGAGTGGATGGCTGTGAACTGTAGGGTTATCTCTAGTGGAGCAGTGGGGAGCTCCAGAATCAGACAGTTGAGCATCTGACCGACTCAAGAGTCCAAGCTGCAGACCTCTTCTATTCACTTTCTTCACAACAATTAAAATATGCAAAGTGATAATTTTCCTTAAGTAGCCTTAAATGTGCGATCTATTTAAATGTGAGGGAAAATTGCCTGAAGCTTCTGGTGTGAGGGACAAAAAAGAATAAATTATGCAAATAGCGGAAAAGGACTCTACCACTTGAACGCCTAATTTTCCTGTAATAAGCATACTGTTTCATTTAATTTTTTGCCTCTTATTAAAAGTGACAGTTCTTTTTGCACTGTCTGATGGTTATATCTGACACAAGCAAGGGGAAATGACTGCTAGACTAAATGCTAAAGCGTTTTGGTAGCTTTTTTAGATGATGGTTACATTCACAAAGTAATTATGCACTGAAGAGTCGAGAAATAAGGTTTAATTACACAGTAATCGCTTCTGATGGACACGGCAGAAGTGTGAACACCGCCAGACTGCAATCCATCAATGACAAACCCCTGGCCACTTTTAATTCCTCCTCATTTGCATCATAACCTCCGCACCAAGTTGCACAAATGCTGTTAAATGTTAATAGGAGCTGTCTCTCCACTCAAAATGAATGCTTAAGCTGTTTCATTTTTTTCCCTCCTCCACCTCAGACCTTCAAAACCAGCTCCTCTCTGAGAGCAGGCATTAAGCACAGAGCATGGTGCATGGTCACTGTTGTGCTAATTGGGAGCAACACTTAAAGTTTTATCTCTCAAGCGCTAATAATGCACACTGCTGACAAACCAGTGAATAAGTAATGGACTGGGGGTGTGGGGGGTGAAGAGAGAAGGCAAACGGCATGCCTGGAATGAAAAATGCAGTTGGGACTGTTGTTCAGTGACTAGCTATTTGATTAGGCCCTGTAGTCGTATTTAATCCAGATCCTTGGGGAACATAGACAAAATTACATCTTCATCTCATCAAACATTCAGCCATATTTAAGCATTCAGCTGATCATGCTTTTATTGTTTCTCTTGCAGCTACAGAGAGACAATGATGTGCTGAACTCTTCATTCTGTAACACAGAAAGACTGAGCTTAAACTAGGTTCTTTTATTGGGGAGAAGGGCAGAATTAGAGCTATGGTTTAAGCCCATTAAGTATGGAGAAGGGGTCCCCCCCTTGTTTACCAATTTATTTATAATCTCCTCTTTCTTTTCCCCCTTCATCATCCATGTTTGGACCAACTTACATTCTGAGACCGTTCCACATCATTAATTTTCAAATTATTCTTTTTCTACTAAGCAGTAGGCATCGTTTTGTCCTGATAAGAGGAAGATTCCTCTGCTGCGTACCCACCAGCAAGTTCCACTGACTGTTCCATGGAACAGGAAAGGTAATTTGTAAGCAGCCAGCTAAGTTTAACAGTAGAGTCCTAAGTGACAAAAAGCGTCTTTTTTTCCTCCATGAAGATTGAGAATTAACAACACCTTTCAGTGCATAATAGTTAAGCCTTTATCACTTCAGGAGCTGCTGATAAGGTTAAGAACACTAGACAAACTGCTCATTAGTGGGAAGGCTTGCCTTTTATATTAAAGACTGCTGGGTACTGAAGTTCCTCTAGTGAGCAATACATCCCTGGCATTTGAAAAGAACGAGCTAATCACAGCACATAAATGAATATGAGAAAACATGGCATAGTCTAGCGATATTAGGTTGGTTTTCCTATACATTTTATATGTGTGCAAAAATCATGCTCAGCAATGCAATGCAATTGCAAGCTCCCATTGATGCTGGCAACTTAGGTTTCTTGGATTTGCCAGCATCTTCCATCAAGGTAACTTCCTTATATGAACTGCTATTCCTCTGGCTGTTCAGCACACATCTAAAAACACAAGCTGCACTCCCCAACTCATTTAGCTCATGATACGACCATGACAAACAATGCAGACCATTGCAAATTTGTTCAACAGTGGTTACCAAAGCAAGAACAACCAAAATAGAAGTGATCAATGAATTTGTGGTTTGCAAACAATTCAAATGGCAATTAAACAATAAAATAAAATAATGGGCTCCATGCTGTCCTTCAATACTATCCCCAAATTTACTGCCTGAGATATGTTGCTTCATCCCACCCAAGGGTTAGGGCTGATTCTGTACCAAAACTTAAGTTTAATTTCAGCCCTTGGAAGGGCCCAGTAAAGGGCTTTCTCTGTTGCAGCCCCCATCATTAGCACACCAAGCAGCTGGGGTGAATTAAAGTGGAACAATCACTTACAGTTTCTGGAGTTCAAAGGCTTTATTCATGCAAGAACTATTTGCAGGATGAGTGGAGATGAAAGAAACAGATGACATCTAGTCTGGGGAAAAGAAAAAAATGGCTTCGTTTTCGGCATGAAGTTAACTCAGAGAGCTAAAAAAGGTGCTGGCTCGATTGCTACACAGTGCCCTCTGGTAGTTTAAAGCAACACATTCATTCACTACAAACTCAAGAGAAGGAAATTTGTTTTTCTCCAGCAGCACCTAAATTGTGGGACTCCATCCCCACAGAGGTGTGTCTGGCACCTTCGCTGTATAGCTTTCAGTGTGTGCTGAAGACACAAGCCTCTTTTTAAAGGGTGCCCCTGTTCTTCTAACTGTTACTTTGCTAACCAAGGAAACCCCCTACTGAATAAAGTGTTCACTGACTCCCACCACTGAGGTTCCTTAAAGCACATAAACATAAAGAGATAAAGGAGTTGCAAAATATGCATGCTCAGAAGTAGTTTGAAGGACTGTAGTTCAATGGTAAGGCCTCTCTGCCTTGCATGCAGAAGGTCTCAGGTTCAATCCCTAGTGCCAGTCAGGCCAGACAATTCTGAGCTATAGTCTGACTCAGGATCAGGCAGCTTTTGCTACATAACCCAAAAGCGTGGTTGCAGCCAATTATTATTATTATTATTATTATTATTATTATTATTATTATTATTAAATATTCAAAAGAAAAAGAGAGCATTGGGGCAACTGACAGAAAAACAATAGCAACCCACTATAATTATCTCTTAAGTATCTTCCTTTTTCCTATTATTATTATTATTATTAAATATTCAAAAGAAAAAGAGAGCATTGGGGCAAGTGACAGAAAAACAATAGCAACCCACTATCATTATCTCTTAAGTATCTTCCTTTTTCCTATTATTATTATTATTATTATTATTATTATTATTATTATTATTATTCAATATTCAGAAGAAAAAGAGAACATTGGGGCAAGTGACAGAAAAACAATAGCAACCCACTATCATTATTTCTTAAGTATCTTCCTATTTCTCTCACTCCCTCCAAGATATTTTCTAGCTATGAAATCCTTCCAACACCTTCGCTAGCTAGGCCCAGCAATGGCCTCTTTTTTATAATTTTATTATTATTATTTTGACAAAGTAATAAGAATAAATAAATAAGAATAAAAATTAAAATAAGAATAAAAATATTCTTCACACATTTTTATCCTTCTTATTCTTATTTTTATTCTTAGCAATGACCTCTTCACTGCTATCCACTATTGAGTTTACCTCAGGATTTGTGAATGCTATGCAACACTAACTTAAGTGTTAAGTTGCAGGATTTTATTTTTATTCTTTTAATGAGTGGTCCTTTTGTATTGAACCCTACTGAAATCTTGTACATACGCCAATAAAGCTTTGAGAATACGAACCTGGGAATTTACCTCAGGAGGTTTGCTGGTTCTTCAAAATGGAGGCCTTTCTGCCTGTTCCCTCAGGGATTAGCATACGTTCTCTGCTCCCCTTACTGAGGCATACCTCCCCCCACCCCAGCTTCAGCCTCATAAACGCTTTTAAATAAATGAAATGAAACAAAGCCAAATGAAACAAATGCAGCTGCTTGTTCCCCTCATAAGTTTCCTTTCTTCTGCCTGGAACAACGAAGCCTCAGGAGTCTGGTTAGGGCCGGCTCGGTTGCTAATTTACGGGCCGGATCCTTTCCACCCCCTGCCACGTTACAGGTATTTTGACTTTGGGCCATTTCAGGTGTGTTTCCAACGTGGCCCAAACAGTGGAAGCAGCAACCGCAGGCATGTCCTCTCGGCTCATTTCTTCGTGCCCGAACCGCGAGGCAGCAAAGTCGTGAGGCCAGCTGCCATTTCTCACAGACATACCCCGAATTGGCTCCAGCTGCTTTTGATCTGACTGCAGTTTCATTTTTGCCAGCCATGCCAACCTTACGGGCAGGGCAGGGCGGGCGCCTTCTGTGAGGTCTGGGGTTTGCAGAAGGAGGACTCTGGCTCCCTAATTCCCAGTCAGGTGTTCTCTTCACACAACTAAGCGTCATGTGGAAGGGAGAGCAAGGCCCCGCCTTCTGCCACTCATGCAATACAGGGGAGGAATCCGTAGCAGGAGCCTGTTCAATACACACCTTGAATACACACCTCCCCTTGAAACCTGCGTGCATGCAGACATGGCCCCATGTGGGGAGGGTGCCAAGGCTGTAATTGTGGAGCTAGAAGCTGAGACCCCACCATCCCCTCTCATGTGAGAGCTATAAATAAGTCAAAAGTGTGTGTGTGTGTGTGTGTGTGTGAGAGAGAGAGAGAGAGAGAGAGAGAGAGAGAGAAGAAAAGAAAAAAGAAAAGAGGGGAGAGAGAGAGAGAGAGGAGAAAGAAGAAAGAAGGAAAGAAAGAGAGAAGAAGGAGAGAGAGAGAGAGAGAAGAAAAAAAGAAAATCATTTCCAAAACAGCTAACTTCCTACCAAGAGAGAACTGCTGTACAGTAAAATTGCCACTTTTTATTTTCAAAACTCCTTGCACCCCAGGCAGACTGGAATAATGTTGTTGTTGCTGCTGCTGCTGCTGCTGCTGTTGTTTGCAACACTTAAAAAAGAAAGAAAAAGTACTGGCAATATACCATCGATATTTTCCCCCACAGCATGCCCAAAGTATTCTGTCTACCCACCCACCCCCTCCGCCTCTCCACATTATTGTGGAAATGCCAAACGTCTTGCCTGGATATGGGTTTCATAGAGACAAGTACAAGTAAACTGAACTGGTTAGCAGTTGACAAGTACAGAGGAAGCTTCTGGCAAGATGATCACATTTCAACAAGTGTGCAGTTTTATAAAACAAAGATATTGAGTGAGGTGGAGGTGTTTAGATTCACAGCAAGGTTCAAAGGCCGCTCATCTATATATTCAAGATTAAGGCATAGCACTCCGCCCCTCCCCCCCAAAAAGTGCCAGTGTTTTTAAGCGTGTTTGTTACGTTTGCTTTTTATATCCATACTAACGAATGCAAGGTCACCCACATGGTACAATCACAATCCCTTTTTTGCTACGCTCTCTGAATGGTGTTCCTGGGTTTTAGTGAGCAGTCAAACCAGTGCAGTGAGAAATACTGAAGGTGGGAATTATTGGAGAATCTCCAGTGCTTTCTATAGTCAAACACAGAGCTAGGGAAGAACAAAATTTTGCCAAGGCTCCACACAAAAAAACACTGAATGTGGAGCTAATGTTGCAAACTGACAGAATTTTTCAAGCTGCTATGTGAAAATAAAATAAAACTTGTTTGACCAGTGACCTTTCAATACTATGTTTGCCAAAATATGATCCTGACAAATTGACATATATTCCCAATTTTGTCAAAAACAATTTTTGGAGGCTATATCTCTCTCACACAAAGAATCATTAAAAATGTATGTTTCCTCTCCATCTGGTGTACTCAACTGGGGTGTTGTCAATGGGATCAAATCGTAATCTAGACTGGTTGTGTATAAACAGTTGTCAATATTTCTGTTTCAAAAACTCTTCATTACACGAGTGTTTAGTTGCAGATACTGCAGGAGTTTCTAAGAAGGGCAACCGAGAGTTGAAACAGTTCTTACAAAATAGTGGCAGGCAGTCATAAAAAGAGGCAGTCCACAATGCAATCCCAATTCCTAAAAGCCATTGCTCCCTGTTTAGTAGGTAATAGACTATCAGAACCTGCAGTGTGACATGGATCTTTGTGGGCAGAACCAGATATCAACAGTGTGTGTCTAAAGCATTTAACAAAATATGTTATTTCATGTGTTGAAGCAAAAGATTTCCCTAAAACGTAGCTAGGATGAGGGACCTCCCATTAGGCAGAGTGAGGTAATCGCCTCAGGTGGCAAGTGCTAGGGAGCAGCAATGACGCACACACACATACATTCATTTTGAGCACCCAAGACATTCACATCTGCTAAGTATCAGTGTTGTGTGTCTTGCAGGCCTGTCAAGAACCCTCTGAACTAGCCTGCTGCCCTCAGGTATGCTAGAGGTCACTGTTTTATTGCCAATACTGAGGTGAGTTTCACCTGCCAGTCCAGTCAACTTCATAGAAGGGGACTCCATCTTACCCTTTGCCACAAGCAGTAAAATATATTGGGCCTTCTCCTTCCCATTTTATCATGACAGCAACCCTGTGAAGTAGGTTAGGCTGAGAGACAGTGACTGGCCCAAGTGCACTTCATGGCCAAGTGAGGATTTGAACCTTGATCCTAGGTCCAACATTCTAACAACTACTCTGGATCTCATTAACTTATAGTATGCAATCCCCGTGTTCATAGAATTGTTGTCCAACAGTCCTGAAAAATCATGTGTTCCCATGTCTTCTCCCAAACAAACCATATAAAATTACTGTAACTCCTTTTGTATGATGAGACTCCACCAGTACCTTTTAGAAAATGCCCAAGGACATAATAACACAATGGTCTGGTTTGCATATCATGGTTAGCCAAACTATGGCATATTGGGGACCACGCAAATGCGCAGGCTCCCAAAGAGGAGTCAACAGCCACTTTCTTCCCACTGCACCACACTGAGCTTAGCCAAGGTTTGAAGTAGGCTGGATCTAGATACATTCAAAAAGCGTTTCAGGAAAACATGTTCAAAAAGGGAAATCACCTTGGCAAAAGACAGGACTGCACAGCGCCATCTGGTGTCACAGTGTTATAATGCATATAAAGGGCTTTTTCTTTACAAATGTAGCAGAGTCCTAAGTGCTCTCCTTATAATAACGACCTGTAGCAGAGAACCTACAGTATGCCCAAAGTCTGCCTTACTATGACATGCAAACCAGGCAAATACAATGTTTGCACTATTGACTATATCTATCATCTATCTATCTATCATCTATCTATCTATCTGAGCTCTTAGTTGAAAGTTGTATTTGCTTGCTATTTTTGACAGACAGTTCTTGATATATTGCCACACTGATATTCTTCTTAAACAGCTTCCGGCACTTGCCATAAGCTATATAAATCTGTCTACACCTCTATTATCCTACACCTCTATTAGCTACAGTGCTGAAAATGACAAAGCATAGGATTCCCACCTTTTTCTGGCCTGCTCCTATGCAGAAGAACATAAGAAGAGGCTGGTGGCTCAGTCCAAGGGCCCATCTAGTCCAGCATTCTGTTCTTAGGGTGGCCAACCAAATGCCTGTGGGAAGACAAGAAACTGGACATAAAGCACAATAACATGCTAACACTCTTGAACTCCAGCAACTGGTGTTTTTTTCATTTTATCTCCATGCTGGGAGATGTTTCCACTGATAAATTTCTGCATGCCATATTGCCACAACAGCAGGAAGAAGAAGAAGAGGAAGAGGAAGAAGACGTAGGTGGCAACCATAGACAAAAAAGAAAAGAAAAGAAAACGCCCACTTGCAATTCTAGTTGTAAAATTTGTGGGCTTTTGTTAAATTATCTGTTGATGTTTTGCTACAGTTTTTGGATACATTTTATTGATGCATTGCAAGTCTCTGCTTTACAAGTCAATTTAGTGAATAAATATGAAATAAAATAAAATGCTTTTTATTCCTCCCCCCCCCCTCCAATACGGTTATAATTATGTAGGAATTAAGCCAGTAAAAATGTAGATTGAACCTTGGCTTAATTGGTTTATGTTTAAAGATTCTTTGATCAGCGATAACAGAAATATATATTAACATGTTGCATTTTAAAGTGATGCTGCCTTTCATTAATCAAGTGTCTGTATGGTTGATTAATTTGAACAAGGTTTAAATTGCTATGAAAATTTATCATTCATAGCCATGATCTCCATTTACATATATGTTAATTATGGTAAATGTAATCTTTTTCTGAATCCTCTGGGCTGAATACTAAAAAGACATCGTGATCACAGGAAGGGACTACTTTTCGATTACAAAGTAAAATTTTGCTACCATTCAGTAAAGTCTGTTTCTCTTGTCAGAGATGGACTGGCACACAAAAACATTTCATGCTGAAGGCAAATTCAAATTTCAAGTGATATTTTTAAAGTCAATATCTATAGTATTTCTGAGTTTCAAAATAAAAACTCCTACCCTCTGACTGCTAAAGATGACCTGATGAAATTATATATATATATTTTCTTTCCAACACTGAGCTCCTTTCGCCCACCCCCCTTCATTTTAGCGGCTTAATTAGTAAACACATGATGTTTTCTCTGTCTGTTTCTCTCTTTTAAGAAGACAGAAGTTAGCAAATCTGAAAACGTCTGTAATACAATTAAAATTAATTACATTGCAGGAGATAGACACCCCTGAGGTTTATAGCCTCTTAAGCTGTATTAGAAAAAACATATCTCTGAGCAATGAAGATACAATAGCAATGAAGAGACAATATTGGATGTGTTGCTGTGGTTAAATGCAAATAAATATATTTCACTCTGCTCATTTAAAACCCCTTTAGAGACCATTAAAATGTATTTGTTGGCTGCAAAAGATGAGTAAAATGTAGGAAACTGTCCTGTCAAAGAATTTTAACAAAGCTTAAAGACAGAATGTATTTGCTGGAAAGGCTTTGCCATCTATAACACAGAAAGAAGAGAGAAGGAAATCAGGACTTCAGGCCTATGGAATTCAACTTGAATAAAATAATGGAAGAAGCAGGTAAGCTCCGCCCCACATAATCGATCATAAGATGCGGTGCAAACACACACCATTTGACTGGCAATGCCCATCAACTTTGGAAGGCAGCCCCCTCAAATATTTTAGGGGAGCTTCCTCTAGAAGTTGGCTCCTATGATACAGCAAATGTCAAGATCAATATATGTAGTAATGGAGCTTGAAAATTTAGGTCTTCTAAACTGAAACTCTCCTTGCCCACTCTCCCCTTCCTGCTGCCTGAGATTTTTGGAGGCAGGCTATAATATTTGGGTCATGCTGAAAAGTCCTTGAATAATTCACATGTTCCACAAATAAGGCTTGGCACTGGCAATTTTGTGCTTGCGCCTTGGCTATGTGAACATATATTTCAAGGCAAGGCAAGAAGCCAATACATATTCAGAATTCCAGACCATGCAGGCATACTTAGTAACTTTATGCAAACTTCTTGGATGCCCAGGTTTAGATTTCCATGAAATATTTGCTCCAAGATTCTATTGCATGGTTCATTTTGGTAAGTGATTTAAGCCACCTAGTCCAGAGTTAAAATGAGGAGTTAAAACCCTCCTTAGTAATTTACCCCACTTTGCAACTACTGTTAGAGTTATTCACCATAATAGTATATTAAGCCTGACTTTTTCTTTAAGGTAAAGGTAAAGGTACCCCTGCCCGTACGGGCCAGTCTTGACAGACTCTAGGGTTGTGTGCCCATCTCACTTAAGAGGCCGGGGGCCAGCGCTGTCCGGAGACACTTCTGGGTCATGTGGCCAGTGTGACAAAGCTGCATCTGGCGAGCCAGCACAGCACATGGAAACGCCATTTACCTTCCCGCCAGTAAGTGGTCCCTATTTATCTACTTGCACCCGGGGGTGCTTTTGAACTGCTAGGTTGGCAGGCGCTGGGACCGAGCAACGGGAGCGCACCCCGCCGCGGGGATTCGAACCGCCGACCTTTCAATTGGCAAGCCCTAGGCGCTGAGGCTTTTACCCACAGCGCCACCCGCGTCCCTGACTTTTTCTTTGGAAGTACACAAAACTTTCTTTTCTACAATGGCTTTTGGGGTTTAAGATTAAATGGGCAAATGGAGATAGTTGGATGAGAGAGTTTTGCTGCCCAATATCATTGGGATAGGGTAGGCCATACATATAAGTCAATAGATTACAGGGGTCAGCAAACTTTTCAGCAGGGGGCTGGTCCACTATCTCTCAGACCTTGTGGGGGGCCGGACTATATTTTGGGGTGGGGGAAAATGAATGAATTCCTATGCCCCACAAATAACCCAGAGATGCATTTTAAATAAAAGGACACATTCTACTCATGCAAAAACACGCTGATTCCTGGACCGTCCGCAGGCCGGATTTAGAAGGTGATTGGGCCGTATCCGGCCCCCGGGCCTTAGTTTGCTTACCCATGGATTAGATTGCTGCTGCCACTAAACATATTGGGCAGGATTCACCTAATGTGTCAGTGGAAACTCTGGAGAAAGGCTTCTGTTTGCATAATGGGGGTTTTCCACCTCTCCTCCCCCTGCATACCCCACACCCTTGAAATTGACTGTGGGGAGGTCAGGAGAACCCCCAGAAATGCATACGATGGGAGAGGCAGAGAGATTGTTCCATCTGGCAACCTCATATGCTTGTGCAAGTACTACATAACATGATGTTGGATTCCGCCCATTTAATTTTTTGCCAAAATACGTACGGCATCAAAATCTCCTCCTCCTATTAAATACATGTAATCTCTTATCCCAACTGACCAGGAATAATAATTGTTCACTAACCATATACGTAATGATGATCTTGTAATGCCTATGCTGGTTACCTCTTTGCTTCTTGGGTCAGTTTAGAAGGTTGACGTTAACTTTTGAAGCCCTAACTTGGCCTACAACCAAGTTCCTTCAAGTTCCTTAACTCAAAGACCATCTCCTCCTATATGGGCCCACTCCAGCCTTAAGGCAGGCGTTGATGGAACCACTCTCCATCCAGTCACCATGAAATTGCACTAAGGGTGAGTACAAAAATAGGGCTTTTTTCCAGTGATGGGACCCAAAATGGAATGTTCTTCCCACAGAAGATTTGTTAGGCTTCCTCTCTCCATGCCTTTAGGCAGAGTTTGAAGATTCATTCATTCAGACAGGCTCAAGTTTTTTAAGATTTGTGCTCTACCGTTTTGTTAAATTGTGCTGCTGAGTTTTAATTTTAGGTTCATCTTTAATACCTTAAACGTTAGTTTTTAACTGTCTGTTAGTGTTGGTGCTTGAGCTCATTGCAGAAAGGCGTGTTATAAATGAAATGAATTTAGCTTGAATGCAGGAAGGCAGGAGCCCTCATATCTTTGAAATATACATTGTACAGCAGTTAGTGAGTTTAAATGGATGCTTAATAACTTGCTTTTTTGTACAGTGCCTAGCACAGGAAAGGCCAGCTGTGCTGACAAGCATAGACTGGTATTAATGCATATTGGGAGAGTACACAGGAACATAGCACACCTACATCCTGGTTCAATTATTTTATCCCTGTTAAAAATGTATTTGTTCACCCAAGCATTTTCAGAGTTTCAGTGCTGGCCATGCTTATTATTGGTCGCTGAGAAAGTGAGAGGCTATCTTTCATGTTCTTTTATTATGTTTCTATCACCTATTGTATAACATATATTTATTTAAGTAATATAATTTTCTTATGTCCCACTGCTTTCCCAAAGGGAACCCAGGGCTGCAAACAACAGGTGACAAAACAATAAAGAGCATCTCAAAAACAATTCCAATGCAGATACAGACTGGAAAAGCTCTCCAAGTCATTATTATCACAATTGATCATCTTATTTTGAATGTGGAACACTTTCTGTAGCCAGGCACCAAGTTTGTCTTTCTGTGCAATTTTCTGGTTATTCTAATCTTATCATGCTTTAATTTTATTTTATTTGGGGGGGGGGGGCAATTTCTCCCCTAGCATTTTAGAAATGTATTTAAAAGTCTGTTTCAAGGGACAAGTTATTGGTGTTTGTGGTTATGTCTTCTTCTTCTTCCTCCTCCTCCTCCTCTCCTTCGTCTTCTTCTTAAAAAAAAGGTTCACCACATTTGGATAATTTCTGCTTAAATTGTTAATATTTACATAATGTATTCACTGCAAAAGCAGACTCATTTCTTAGTCACAACTTAATGCAATTAAAATGTCGTTCTAGAAACCTTTGCAAGCATAGCACCTTTCATTACCTGACAAGACTCTTTTCAAAGATACTTATTTTGCAATTTTCTTTCCTACAGTTTTGTAGTTAGTCATTTGGCGCACTTACACTGAGTGAATATGATGAATTTTTCCACTGTAATCAAAAGGTTACTCATGTGTGTCAAGATGAAGGAAGTATTTACAGGATTGCGGCCATATTTGGAAGCAGCCCAAAATTCATATGTTTCTATGTATGGGCGAGCCTTCTTTTTAAAAAGTAAAATAAAATGCATAATGTTTTTACCTTGATTTCAGTGCGACTAGGGCATGAGTAAACTTTCAATGGCTTTTTAAGATGATCTGCTGTTGTAGGGAAATTACAAAAAAAATACAAAAGAAATATGAGCAAATGGAAGACAAGCAAAGGTTGAAAAGAGATCTCCACGTTAAGAGTGTTCATGCCAAGATGCAGGCAGTGCTGATTGTATTTTTTGGCTTGATTTTACAGTCTCTAATGTGGACTATCATTTTTGTTAAAAGAAAACCCCAGGACGATTTAAGTCTTTGTATGAAACTATCACCCTTGTGTTTACCTAAGTCATGCCATTTTCTGATTCATTTTTTTTCTCCCCTAGTGTAAAGGTTTCCCCGTCTTCTTTGTAAGTAAATATGATGCATTTAAAGACGCAAGTGACTGGGGCAATTTTGTGACAGTTTTTGTCTGCTGAAGAGAGCTACTCTCAGATTATTATCTGTCTCAAGAGCTGAAAGGACATGAGAGAGTGCTTTTACAAAACTACCTTCATCTCTTGGGCCTTAATAAGAGCAACAGAGAGCAAGAAAAAGAAAGAAAAAAAGAAAAGAACAAGTGGTTATAGTAACGATGACTGATCTTGGTGCTCAAATCTTAGTGAAGTGCAATGCAGGTCTATTTGTCTGTCAGTCTGTCTATCTAATCTAATCTAACAACCAATTAGATCATAATCACAGAAGACCAGAGTTATCCTTGTGCCAGGCATCTGGAAATGTTTGTTTTGAATCGCACAATTGGTTTTCAAGACAACTTCAGTGCTTTTGAGGTTGCTTTGACTGAAGGTGTCGTGCATTTTATGTTTGTGTACCACTTACAAATACTCGCACCCAAAAAATTCTGCCAATCAAACTGACAGCACCTCCAACACACTTCAGCCATCATCTCTCTCCCCCCCCCCCCCCGGAGGAAACAACTTACAACCACAAAAGGAGGAGCATCTCATTCTGATTTGTTTAGGGTAGGTAGATCTATGAAGAAATGAACAATTTAAACAGCATGATGAATTGCCAAGGATAATACTCTCCCTCCTGCCTATATGTATTGTAAATATGCATATGAGATACATCTACTTTTTGTGCACTTCTGGCATAACAGCTAAAGAAGGAACTTACCCATTTCTTCCATTGTGAATATGGGTTGATGCAAGTGATGATTGACATGTATTAATTGCCGATCAGAGGAGGAACTTCTCTATCATCCCCAAACACAATACTTTTCTTTCTTTTCTTTTTAAATTTTTTTAAATATTTTATTATTAAAATAATTCAACATTAATACATACATATTACAAATATACAAACAATATACAAACAAACATACATTTCATACAATCCTTAAAAATATTCATACTTTTCAGTGAGTAAGTTCACAGATCCTCCTGCCAGTCATAAAGTGAGCAGGTATCCAAGTGATGTACATGGATGCATGAACTAGCCCTGAGATGTATTTCTTCATAGGGGAGGAATAAGGATTTCACTTTTGGGTGTCCCACCAGAAAGATGAAAAATGAAGGAGACATGTATTATGGTTGCTGCAATTGTGAAATGTTTGAGGTCACCTTGATTAGTACAGTAATGGATAGCCTGGCTATGTGAGAAGGTGCGTATTTTCTCATGGTATATTGTGTTGGTATAGGAGGCTGGTTTGGGCTTGCTAACTCCATTTTCTCAATTTAAGCCAGATTGGGGTTGTTTATATGAAGATGGCAATCATGACATGGCCAAAGCAGTGGCCTTGTTCACTATCGGTGCCTCCCTTTATGGCTCAGTTAATTCCATCTTTACTTTTTGATTTTTGGGAGGGTGCTGGAGTTGCAACTGTTAAGTGTAGCTGCAAGATGTTTGAAAGTAGTGGCATGCAGGAGGGGGATTTTCCTGGTTCTTGCATCAAGCAGAAATATTCCTCTGCCCCAGTGCAAAGGGCATTCCTGAAATGGAGATTAGTTACAGTTAGAGTGCTATTGCAATGGAGGATCAATTCAGTTATGACCAAGCAGCCACGTAGCTGCTGTACCACTGCACACTTATAAAACAGTCTCCACTAGGAAGCTGGAGATGAACTAATGCTACAAATTGGTGTTTCCCAACAGTTGCAGGCTGATCCTTGGTTTCTGTCTTGCACCTATCTGATCCAAACCGTGTTTCACTCTTGTGTTTTAATCCTTTGTCTCCTATGAATTCTGTGGGCAAGAACTGTGTATAATGCTCATGTTCTGAAAGCATCCAAGAAGGGCAGGTCTCAATTTAGCATGCCACAGACTCTAGCCCATGAGGGCCGGACCATCTCAATGCCTCCCTTTCTCAGTGAAGAGTGGTGGGATTTTACACGAGGCTTATGATTAAACCGGTTGGTTCTGAATAACAGCATGGCACCTTGTCGGTATTTCATCTTTTGTTGTTGCTTTTATCTGCATCCTAAATATTAAAGAGGTCTGTCCGTGCTTAAATTGCATTCAAATCCACAAGCCCACTTTACATATTTTCTCTTCTAGGACATCTGTACTAGCATACTCTCACTTTCTACTCCCCTAACCTCTTTCTTCTCAGCTGCTCTATGTTTTTACATCTCTCAAGAGGGGTTAATACTTTACAGCTGCATCCTGCTTGCCAAGAGTCTCACATGTGCAAATTATTAATCTTTTCTATTGCTACAGTAACTCCCAAGGCTTTAAACACCCCCTACCTAAAGCTGGCCCCTTTCCAAGAAAACTTTCCCTTTTCTTTCTCCAAGAGATAATCTGGCCTCCTACCGAGCTGACATTGTTTGTTTACACAATTGCTGAGGTATAGTCCCCCCTTCCCAAGTAAAAATTTGCAAACTTGAATCTAATTTTGTAATACAAACTCAAGCACCTCTCTCTCTATATATATCTGGTGTTGAAAAAGTGTTGCCTAATTTTGTCTTGAAACAACATTGTAAAATAAATATTTCTGGCACTGCAGCTGATGTGCTGAAAACAGTGGTGGCACGGAAGATCTCCAGGCAAAATCCTAGACTTTTACCATTTCTGTTACATCCAGACAACAACTTCTCATGATGAATGTATTTTGTCTAAGCCTTGCTAATACCCTATGCAAACATGCCCCACTCAAGGCTATTTTCCAGAAATTTATAGCATTTTGTTGAATGATTCTGGATTCTGAGGATGGAACCACATGTTACTATAAGCAATGGGATACCATTCTCCCCTTCCCAGGGCTGACACTGCCATGAAGCATTGTGAGGCAAAGGTCTTAGGCAGTTGTGAAAGGACAACACAATGTTAGTTACTTAATTTCTCATTATTGCATCTTATTGCCAGGAAGGGGGTGAGGTGCCTATGTGTTTCTCTGTCTCGTGTGCCAAAAAACCATAGCTGGCCTGGGTTCTAAACATCTTTGATTTGGGCAGGGGAGTCGACCATTTGCTGCCCAGGCAGCAATAACGTCTAGGACCAACTCCGCCTCCTCTATAACTTGTTCCCATGCCCAGATGGCATCACGCTGTGCATTTCTTATCACTGCCAACCAGTGAATGGAGAAATGCAATGAAACACAGAATATGTTTCCAGGCTCAGTTCATTCATTTTAACCTCTTCAAAGGAGGCATTTTTAAAAAGGTAGAAGGACTGAGCTGGGTTCCTTCCTTGGAATGCAGAACGTATTGCCCTGAATGCCTTGCAGGAAGTTTAGAAACAGATATAGATATATTAGAGAGAGCATTCAATCTGCAGTCTAAATTGAAACAGTCTTGGAATATAGTTTCTGGGCAAGGTTGTTTGCACACACACGAATGAAGATGTGGGGCTCGCAAAATGAGTTCAATCAGGACCAGCCCCACCATTAGGCAGAGTGAGACAACTACCTTAGGCTGCAGATGGTGCCAGATCTCCAGCTGCTCCTTTCTGTCCAAGGGCAGAGCTGTGTGTGATATGCAACCTGCTTTGATCCCCCTAAACTAGCCTCCTGGTGAGGTGGTGGGTACTGTCCCATGGCCAGCATCAACGTTAGATTCAACTACCATCCAGATAACCCTTTCTACACAAAATGGGATGGGTCTTCTTCAACTTGGGCAGCAAAATGTCTTGGGTCATCCCTGCGTTAAGAACATAAGAAGAATCCTGCTGGATCAGGCCAAAGGCCTATCTAGTCCAGCCTATCTAGATTTCTACAGTGGCCAAGCAGATATATCTGTGAAACTCACAACAGTCTTCTTTTCCCGTGGTCCCCTAGTGACCAGTATTCACAAACACATAATCTTTGATCCTGGAGATAGTATACAACAACAAGAACAACAACAATGGCAAAAACAACAACAACAAATTTATCATTTATACTGCGTCCATCTGGCTGAGTTTCCCCAGCCGCTCTGGGTGGCTTACAGCATATATAAAAACATAGTGAAATGTCAAACATGAAATACTTCCTGCTACTGGGCTGCCTTCAGATGTCTTCTAAAAGGTATGTAGTTCTTTATCTCCTTGACATCTGATGGGAGGGCGTTCCACAGGGTGGGCACCACTACTGAGAAAGCCCTCTGCCTGGTTCCCTGTAACTTCACTTCTCGCAATGAGGGAACCAGCAGAAGACCCTTGGAGGAGGACCTCACTGTCTGGGCTGAACGATGGGGGTGGAGACACTCCTTCAGGTATACTGAGACGAGGCCGTTTATATGGCCATCAAGACTAGTCACTGTTGACAGCCTTATTTCTTCATGGATTTGTCTAATCCCCCTTTACAGTCATCTAAGCTAGTGATCATCACCACATCCAACGCATTTCATCCCTTAATTATGCACTGTGTCCCCTCCTGTCTGCTTTCTCCACACCACACATATTTTTACAAATTTACCATACTTGTATTTCCCCCCAAACTACCCCCCTCAAAATGAAGCAGAATTTCCTGCTTGGTACTAATTTATTCTTCTCAAATACTGGTACTCTTTTTAAAACAAACAAACCAACTTTTATTGAAAAGTTTTCGCACAAACACAAAACCCAGATTAAGTTTCCATCGTAAGAGACACAGACAACTTTGCTGCAATGCAGACCTGTGTTGTAAGCAAAAGCGGCCACAAACAGACAACAGAAGAGATCAAAAAGAAAGAAGATTCTGGGTACCATGTCCCTTGCTGCAACACTGGAGAGAAGAAGTTCAAAGATGCTGTTCCAAGGCTGAAACCACAGCAGTGGTCTGAGGAAGCCTCATAGTCATGCCAGGCCCGACTCCAACATGCCCCCCCACCTCAACATAAGGCTGTTTTCCACCTGTAAGGCCTCACAACCAGCATGCAGACAGAAGTGGAGTACGTGTCCTTTATCCCCATCAAAAGATGTTGCGTATGTAGAACTTCAGCTTTCCCCTTCCCAGTTTTGATGTCTGTAGCACTTAAATCTGCATCAAGGGTGGAGAGGGTGAAACAAGAACAAAGTATAGCTTTGGAAAAGAAATACTGTTTGTGTGGTGGGGTTTCCTTGAAGATGGTCCAGAATATAAAGCTGGTGCAGTTTGCTGTGCCAGGTTGTGATCTGGGGTAGCCTGGAGGGATGGTGTACCACCAATTCTGAGGGCTCTGCATTGCTTGCCTGTGAGTCACTGTGGCTGATTCTATGAGGATATAAAGCCTTAAATCACCCTGGACTCACTGTATGCCCCAAAGTCAGCTAGGCACTACATACAAAAGCACTGCATACAAAAAATAAATCCCTATGATATGATGATGATGATGATTCATTACCCACCCTTTACCTAAGGTCCCGGGGTAGGTTACATTATTAAAACACTATATTAAAAGCAGTCTACAACAATTTACAGTAACAAAAATTAGGTGGGTTCTAAAAAATTTACACTTCAAGTGCTAGGAGGGCATTGAGAGGACATTTCCTGTAGTGGCTTCCCAACTGCTGTCAGTCTCCACAGTGGATATTATTAAGAAAGCACTACATACAAAAAATAAATTTAAAAAATCACCAGGTTTTTACTCTTCTGCTTTGCTGTAGTTTGTGGAATTTTATATATACACACACATATATACACACATATACACAAGCCTACACATGTCCACTGTTGTAAGCCACCTTGGGATCCATATCAGAGGAATGTCTAGCTAACTGGTGTCTATCTCATAAATAACACCAGGTTTCCCTGTGGCCTGATGCAAACGGCTGGCTGTGCCCAGTGACAGACAGACTCTCACCTCTTCCCGTGTCACTCTGCCAGGAAAGGCCACTGCTCCTCCCTACGTCACATTTTGGAGGATGTGAAATAATCCTTGCCTTGTGTTTTACCCTTCCCTTTGGGTACCTGCTCCAGCGAATGACCCTCATCTTACTCTGTGCATTTGAGATTCAAAACTGGCTGCTAACTACTGTGCCTGCATTTCTGACCCTGACTGGTGGGAATTGAACTAAAGTCTCTCAAGTGCTGTAGGATCTAATTAAAATGCATCTTATTCCAGGAAAGACTCATTACCTTTTTTTGATATTTATATAAGGGGATGTCTGCCATAATGGTTAGTAACTATGAATAAAAGTTTCATTGGTGTGGGGAGGTGCGGGGGGGGGGGGGGAGAATAAGGCTCTTGTTTAGATATGGATTTTTAGCATTATGAAAAAGTGCAAAAGATGATTATATTAATGAGCTCTACATAGGTATGTGGAGCTGCTACTACTACTTTTTTTCTTTATTCCATCCAGCGAGGTAGCTCAAATCTCATTTCCCTCTATCTCCTGAAACAAAACAAAATAAAGCCAAAATAAAGAAATACCCAACCTCAGGAAAAGTTCAGAAGGACCAGGCTACATCTGTGGGCACCATCAACCTCTCTTGTAAGCAAATTGGGCGACATGCACTGTTTTGGGCAGAACTAGGTTAGACCACCTATGGTCAAGAAATCTGTCTGTGACTTCTATTCCTCTTGAAGTGGAATGGGCAGTGATTTGTCACCCAGTTCGCCACTTTCTATGCAGTGATACTCGGCAGAACACTTCCTGGAAGAAGGGGCCATTTCCTCTTGCTTCAGTGGAGGACCTCAAGAGCACCAGCAACATTAGAGAACTGGGGAGAGGCTTCAGCATCACATCTCCCTGGCATGCCCCAACGCCAAGGGTCCATTTAATTGTTCTGTATCTTACACACTCATAGCAAACTCAGTTCTCTCAGTGTGGATCCTTATGTAGCCAGTAAGCATGCCCAGTCTTTATTTTGGACAGAAACACCCATTACAGTTGGGTTGTTGTTGTTGTTTTGGTACTACTGCAAGATGGCATGCTAAGCTTTCAACTTCCAGAGCCATTTGTGAGGTCCACACCATACATTGACTGCCAGTGTTATAGGATGTACTAAATGCCACCTTCTCTCTTTGGATTGGCACCTATTATCGGAGCTTTTCAGGAGAAAATGTATCTCCCATTCCCGTAATAGATGCCTTAAGTCTTCAGTGTCATCCATGTCGCACCTTTGGCCAGCCACTAAATTTCCCCCCAAAGCCCCATCTTCTGCACGAAGGGTTCTGTTCATGAATAATACCTCATTTGCACTTGAATTTCACATAGGTTAAATGGAACACGGCACAATGCTGTGAAATTTGAACAAATTTGATACCCTTGAATACAGATTGCTGGTAATGCAATAGCCACTTTGCAGTGCCTATTAAAGACGTGTAGAAATCAAAGCGGGGAGGAAATAATAAAAATCCTTCCGGGCTGGGCTAAGGCATAAGGAATTTAAGCAGGCTTTTAAAGAAGTATGAGAGATGTGGGTTTAACTAGGCTTCAGTCTCTCTTTTAATTTGAGTGCTTGCTGCTTTGTGTCAAACTGAAGTTCTACCAGAGTTGCATTCTGCCACCCACTCCTTCATTTGTCCTCTCTGGCCACCATTGCCTGAAGTAAGTTTATTGAGCTTTCTCAAGAAACAGAGTAGAGTTAGTCAATGAAATATTTGCACAACCTATTTAGCCTTTATGTATCCATGCAAACCTGCAAAAGTCCTCCCCCAAAGATCTGTGGAAACTGCATTAACGTGATGCTAAGGTGCTGAAATTTGATTCTGCTACTGGCTTTTTCCCCTAGGTCTTCAGTCAAAATAAGAAAACAGTGTCCAGAGTGAAGAATCTTTGGTTAGCTGGTGACAGCAGCTGTTTCTGATCTGCTCGTGGCAGTCTACCTCACTTGTAATTTCTCACAAAGGTAGTGGGATAACATGCTGTAGCATTCTTACAGCTGAATGCCCAGTGTACAGATGATGCATAGCACAGCACTTCAAGTTGTGTGCATCTTTTTGCAACTGCAAATAGCAGTGAGTGGGATTCGGGATCTTAGGGGTTAGAAAGGGGAGTTTAATGTATTCTCTCCCTGCTGCGCTTCTGATGAAACTCAATGCACCATCACAGAAGAGGCGCTCTCTTTCACGCAAGCACAACAAACTTCAGCAACTGATGGCACGTGGAGAAGGGCCTTAAGTTGAAAATATTAATGTTCAGGTAATTTTTAAATGCACTGTTGAACTATGTCAAAATTTGATGCCAAGCACTCGCTTTTATCAAAATTTATACCCCCACAACATTATTTGGAATCCTCCCCCGAAATTCTACGAAAATGCCTTCTGAAAGATTCCTCAAGCTCAATATCATATGAGGTGGCCAAATTTTGCACTTTAGTAATCAGGAAGCGTAAATCTCCTCTGTTGAATGGCACACTGTGAAGTTCCCTTGTGTAATCCTTTTTTCTTTTTTTTCTTTTCTGATGTTGTTGTTGATTTCGTTTTGTTTGATCTTGTGGTGTTTAGTGTCACTGGCTTTTGCCGCAATAAAACTTGGATGCCAAGCACTAAATGCAACTTACAGTTCAAGAATCTTCTGAACAGGGGCTGGCCTGCCCATGAGGTAGAGTGAAGCAGCCTGCCTCGAGCAGCAGAATCCCATGGGGCAGTGCTCCCATGGGACAACATGGCTGCAGTTTCAGCTTCTGGCGAGACGTTGTTGGAAGCTGCCACACAACCCCGGTAAGTGAGAATTTGTGGCGGCAGTGGCGGCAGCTTCCCATTTCGCCAGAGGGGGTGAGACAGGCTGGGCCACTTCCTACTTCTGAAGACAGCAGAAGGACAACAAAGATCAGGGAAGCAGCTTCCCAACGTTCTTCTGTAACACCCTTGCAATTTGTATTTGATATTTGAAAGACATAGAAAAATAGGAAGCTGCCTTATATCAAATCAGACCATTGGTCCATTTAGCTCAATATTGTATACACGGACTGCCTGCAACTGTCCAGGGTTGAAGTTTTATTCTGTTTTTAATGTTCTGTTGAAAGCTGCCCAGAGTGGCTGGGGAAACCCTGCCAGATGGGTGGGGTAGAAACATTATTATTATTATTATTATTATTATTATTATTATTATTATTATTATTATTATTTCAGTAAGGCGCTTTTCCAAAGAGACACTAGGGATTAAACCTGGGGCCTTCTGCATCCCACTGAGCTATGGTTCTTCCTCCTGCTAATCAGCCACTTGAGTTTTCTGAAGGGATCTTGATTGGAACAAAGGGAGGAGCTTGTAACTAAAATAATTCCAATGAGGTTTTGTTTTATTATCATTATTTTAAGAAAGCAAGCCTTGCAGAGAAGAGATGATAAAGTGGATGCATACCACCTTTGGGAACTAATAAGCAGTCCCTCTGTGAAACTCTCAGTATGCCGCTGTTAAAATAAACATCCAAATGTACAGCACAAACCATGGAGCACATTTTCAGAAACATAATATTTATTTTTGTGTTTAAATTTCACACTTCAAGAATATTAAATAAATAGGATGAAAGCTGTTGAAGTTTGCATGAGGTTTTCAAGCCGCAGCCCAAAAGTAAAATAAGCAGAAGGGGACATGGGATTGACCTGAAAATAACGATCATACCAATTCCAAATGTTAACTTTTTAAACAGCCCTGGAACTATGGCTCAGCTGCATTAACAATACCAAGCATGAAAACATGTTAACCTGTCAATTTTAAAAAAGAAGATTTCAATTAGGTTCTTTGGACAAACTCTCTGTGGATTGCATTGCTGGTCATTTAAATATGTTGCCTCACGGTTGTACAACACAAGAGTTCTTCTGCATGTGATCTGTACATCCAGAAACCCTTGGCTGAAATCCAATGGAGACTGAGGACAATTACAAAGCTTTTGCAGAAGCACGGAATCAAGGTTGAATCCAGACTTAGATATAACACAGATCAGCTGTGTTAAAAGTGAATCATGACTAACTGAAGTCCCATTGATTTCAATGGGTCCATTCTAAGCTTAACTAAGCCTGTGCCCAATACATAGAGTTGGAAGGGACCTTGGAGACTGTTTAGTCAGAGCAGAGGAACTGTGTTGCAAAGCATCATACATGATGGATCAAGTAGGTGGGGCTGAGAAGATGTTGAACTTCTTGGGTGAGGTGGGATCTAAAGGCCAGGCAAGGATTAGAGGTCTGGGACCACCACTTTGGAGAGGTCCAATAATCCTAAATAGGAATTGTTCCTAAATTTCCAAATAAGCCACTTAAATGCTAAGGAACAGCGAGGGCAACTTGGTGCCTATATTCTTCCTCTTAGGAATCCCTTGGCTGCTTGCTAATATGACTGCATGGAGCTTCACTCTACATAGTTTTCTACAAAGTTTCGAACAATTGCTCCTGTCAATACCATGTCAGGGCTTATTGGGTTTCAGGAAACAGTGGATCCCCAACAAGAGGTTTATTGATATGTTGATTAGAGGATAAATAAATGCAGGACTTGTCTCCATCTTAATTGCGAGCGCTGCAGAATAGCGAGCCCTGAATTGAATAGCTGTTAGCATGCTAAGGTGCTTTGCTTTCGTCCATTCATGCAACAGTGCAATTCTGCAGGCTTGCACAATTTGTGACCAAGCCTCTGTAGAGTCCAGCAGCCATGCATGATAGCCAGCTGTAACAACTCCTCTGCTCCCCCAAACAGTTCCAGACAGGTAGCAAAGAGGACAGGGGTTATCTAATCCCTGGCACTGAGTGGCTGGAGATAGGTTAGCTTGGTAGGTCATGTGTCTGGGGCAGCTGGAGTAGAGTCAGCACTTTGGGGATTATACTGAAGTCTGCTGTTACTGGCATGGGAAGCTAGTTTAGTTTACTGTATAAATAGATTTGGCCTGATATGAGCCAACATAGGAATATGATCAGAAAAAATGATGGTATTCATTTTGTAGGATGTGGAACCAGGAGAGAACAAAAGGCCAGCTTGAGAAGGGGAGCCATGTTGGTGCATGAAATATGATGATCCTGCAGCACTTTAAAGACAATGGGTGATGGCTGTTACTATACATACTCAGAGTAGACTCACTGAGCCTGCCCTAATTTAGTTGTATATCACACAATAAAGCTGCATTCCTATAAACACCTGGTTGTAAATCCCACTGAATTCATTGGTGTTTACTTCTGATTAAGCCTGCACTCCACCTAGACTAGGTTGGGACATGTGCCTTTTTACCTGTTACGATATACCACATTTTTTGCCCTATAGGGCGCACCGGCCCATAGGGCGCACCTAGTTTTGGGGGGGGGGGGGGAAGAAAGAAAAAAAATTCCTCCCCCAGGCGCGGGGGCGGGGGAAGCCTGAGCTTCCCCCGACCCCAGCCCCCATAACAGGCTGCTATCCGCAAGCCTTGGGAGCCCGGCGGGAACTCCCGCCAGGCTCCCAAGGCTTGCGGAGAGCTGCTCGAACCCGGGGTGCACTCCGCTGCGCTCCCCGGGTTTCGGGCTGCAGGCTGCTGTCTGCAAGCCTTGGGAGCCCAGCGAAAGCCTGCATTCGCCCCTTAGGACGCACACACATTTCCCCTTCATTTTTGGAGGGGGAAAAGTGTGTCTTATAGGGCGAAAAATACGGTACTTCACCAGATGACATTGCAGAACAATGGGAGCTGTTCCAGATTTTCTTACAGCTGTTGCCTTATTGATATTTGATTCCATTTTTTAAAAAGTGATACCTTATAAAACATATCCCGGAAAATCTCATCTCCAGACAGCCCCTGAATACTTTAGTTGAGAAAGATATTGGGTGCTAAACTACAGATGATGCTGAATGAGTAGCAGGTAACTATCCACGTCTTTGCTTTTCCTTCAATTAATTAGACAGGCATAGGGAGCGGTTGATACTTGGATCAGGGTGCACAATGAAGACTTACTCTTCCCTCCCCAGATGTGAACCAGAAAAAAAAACAGGTTCCTCCCCCCACAACATGACTATGAGAAGGAAAAGTTCCCATTTGTGCCAATAGGGTATGCCCACCCAGCCCCCAAGGCTCATAACCCTGTGAGAATGTGTGTGCAGCTTTTGCTTTCACCATGGCTGGAGGAAGAAGGGATAAGCTTCCCTGCCTTGCCTGTTGCATTCTCAGTAACCCCTGTCCTGGTGCCTGTAATTAATTAAAGACAAAAACTAAGAGGTAGCTGCACACGACACATTGAGAACAGCATGTGGTTTGGCCCTCAGAGCAGGGGTGTTCCGAGGGGTGGGTGGGGGCGGGCCGCTCTGGGTGCCATTCCAAAGGGGGGGGGACAAAGTGCTGCCCCCCGATCGGCAGCACCCCCCGGGCGCATGCTGCTTGATGCGCACCCCCCTGGGTGGTGTGCCTTGCCCCTGGGATGTGCACCACGTCCCCTGCAGGCGGCGCACCACGCCCCTGGGTCAAGCACCACTCCAGGTACCAGAGCAGGTTGCTTCACCTTAGAGACATCACCTGTAATAACTGGAGAGCACAGCTAGTGGAGGCCATACAAAAAGCATTTCGAAATATTTTACAAGGGATGTTGTGATTACCAAACAGGACTGCAGTTTTATACCTGCTTATATGGGAATAAAGTCACATTGATTTCAGTGGGGGCAAACTTCGGAGGAGTCAGGTTGAATTGGATGAAACACAACTCTCTAAAGAGCTCTGGAAGTTATTTGGGAGGTTGATGGTGTGTTTGTGTGTGTGTGTGTGTGTGTGTGTGTGTGTGTGTAAATGTTGGACATTATGAGGTTCTATATTTTGAAGGAGGAAGTCTATGTATTTTCCTCCAGGCGCAGCAGACTTTTCCTGCCATTCAACATGCTCTCTTGCTTAGAACAAAGTTATTACAGAGCTAGGTTGTGAGATAAGTGAAGAGTGCTCAGCTCCTTTCTCTATACTCCCAGCTCCTTTGCTGACAGAGACTTCTCTGTGCCTTTAACAGCTGCGTGGAAAAAGGGAGAAATTTAACTAGGGAAGCTTAACCTTCATGGATCATAAAAGCATGGTATAAATGGCAGATAGGTAAACAGGATTTCACTGTATACACATTATCCCATGGCAGTTAAACAGGATACCTAAGAGAATTTCTTCACAAATCTATTCCACTATGGAGGCGTGCTTTGTGGGAAAACAGGCAAGTACTGGGACGCATTGTTCACAATGGTATGGCATGTTCAGCTGACTGCAGCGCAGCTGAACACATTCTCGAATAAGCAGATCCCATGCACTTGCAATCCAAAGCAAATAAGGGCGGGTTTTGTGTGTGTTTGTCTCTTGGCTCATCTTCTTCAGCTGCTGCATTTGCTGCTGAGCAGCCAGCCAGAGAAGAGAAGCAGAGGGTCACAAGCCTGCAGGCCTGGCTAGCAAGTGGGAAAGGAAAAAGGTGACACAATGGACAGAATAGGGGCAGATTAAGGTATTCCAGGATTGAAATTGGTAGAAAGGAAATATTAAAATTAGGAGATAGACATCTGATGGAGATCAGATGACTGAGAGGATGAGTCGCAAGGTTCTGGAGGAAAAGAAGTGAAGGGCACAAAGCAACTTTCTGTAACATGGTGCCCTCCAGATGCTTTGCACTAAAATCCCTACCATCCACAGCCAGCCTGGCCAATGGGAGTTGTGGTCCAAAATATTTGGAGGGTATCTGTTTGGGGACTGGTGATATTGAGAAGTGAACTTTCCAGTTAGCCCTTTTAAAAGAAAGAAATGAATGGAACGGGAATGGCTTAGAACAGGCAACCCCAAACTTGGCCCGCCAGCTGTTTTGGGACTACACTTCCCATCATCCCTGACCACTGGTCCAAAACATCTGGAGGGCCGAGTTTGGGGATGCCTGGCTTAGAACCTGAAACACTGTTTAAGGAACCACAATCTAGTTCTCTTAACCAGAAAAGATCTCCTGACTCAGATTCCCCCAACTGGCCCACAGAGAAGCTGATGTAACTAAAAGCACAGACCTATGAGCATTTCCTTGGGAATTAAGTCTCAGTGTGTCCAATAGGGCTATTATGAATGCAGTCTAAGAGAGGGAGGAAGCCCTAGCATAATGTGAAGAATGGCCTGGCTTGACAGACATGTCTTGTCTCAAATAGTCAAGAGTCCTTCGAGGGGAACCATGTCCTCCCTTGGACTGGTAGACCTGCCCTCTTGAAGTGCCAGAGTGAGGGAGAATAAAGTACAGTGGTACCTTGGGAATCGAACAGAATCCGTTCTGGAAGTCCGTTCAACTTCAAAAATGTTTGGAAACCAAGGCATGGCTTCCGATTGACTGTAGGAAGCTCCTGCAGCCAACCGGAAACTACGGAAGCCCCGTCGGATGTTTGTGTCCCAAAGAACGTTCACAAACTGGAACACTCACTTCTGGGTTTGTGGCATTCAGAAGCCAAAACATTTGACTCACAAGGCGTTCGGGATCCAAGGTACTGGATTTTTAAAAATAATAATCAGTGTGTTAACCGAACCCTAACATCTTTGAATCAGAGTTTCCATCAAATAAAATGCAACTGTCCCCTCGAAATAGCATGTTTGTCTTGTCCTGGAACTCAAATGTTGGTGACAGTTCTCTCTCCCCACCCCACAAACGTTGTGGCATTTACACCCAAACAGAGGAGCAGAATGCAATTGAGAAAACAAGGCTTTCTGTATCAAATCATTATCTTCACTGTAGAGATTTAGCATGACAGAATTTGAAATGTCAGCTCTTCGCTTTTTTGAGTTCCGTCTTTCGACGTGAGGCTCTGGATGTATATCTGTTCTAGCTGATTTACACCTTCACCACGAGGCAGTTTCTTCACAGCGTGAAGAAGACACATTTCCTGAAGACACATCTTAAGAGGCAAATGCTCTGCAGCTGCTCAGGGAAAAGGCTTCCTTCCCAGTTGAAGGCAGCTTCCTGAGTTTTACTGCACCCTTGATTCAAAGAAGGGCACTTTTATGAGAGAGGGGATTGGGGACAAATGGAAACGTTCTCTCACATGTGCCATTGTGGTGACATCATCCGAGTCCATCTGGAGCTGATTCTCAACTCCAGTTTTGTGTTTTACAAATATTCACCGAATGAAGGGAGCTGGTGAGATGAGAAGCAGCAGTGGGGCAGAGTTAGAGGTGGCGCAGACAATGTGGGACAACACCGAACATCTGTTTGACAGCATAAAAGCTGTTGTATTCTGTGAACATACCAATGTGTATGAATACGCATCCTTGTCTTTATCAATGCCTTTGTCTAAGGAGCCAGCCTGTAAACATGCATCTTCCTCCAGCATGATGTCTATGATGTAACAACCATTAATTGTATATAGTGCAGGATTTGCAGCCCATTTTTTAAAAAAATAACAGATTGTTGAAGAAATGGCCAGTTAGCTACCATTTGCCATGGCCACGTATAGCTCCTACTGGAACCTGAATGTTGGAGATAAATCTTAAACTGTGTTCACACAGCAGTTAATTCTGTTTTCCCAAATGTAAGTTCCCGCATTATATTTGAACTTTCACACAATGTAAAAGCCACTTCTGGAAATTTAGCAGAATCTAGCAGAAGTTTAACACTCATTTCCATGCTAAATGCTTCCAGGAAAAAAAAAATCCAGTTGCCAGCCCATTAACCCAGAAAATCGCGGGAGCAAAGTGCCGAAATTTGCAGTGGGATAGTGGCATACAGTTATTTCTTGCTGTTTTCATGGTTGACTCATGGGAGAACAAGGACACACATGTGCAGAAAGGGTGGGGCCGCAGAGACATTGTCCAGTTACATTCATTAGTGTGTCATATCATGCACCCGATGCGACTGAAATTTAACTTAACGTCTTGGCCATCCGGTCAAAAAGTCACAGTTGCATAATGCAGCAGATACTGTTGTGTGAAAGGACAGGGGTGCTGGCCTTATAACCCGTGCTCCCCCCCAGGGGTACTCGAGGGTACGCGGTACCAGCACCTAGAAGAAAAGCGTTGGCTAAAAATGCAGCACTTTCTGTAACAAGCTCCTGGTGAGTACCAGCACTGTTTTTTTCTACAAGAAAAACACTGATTATAATCAGAGAAGCAATATTCCCCATATCTGAATGAACCCTTAGTTTCCCCATCTGTGAGTTAACCCATTCTCAACTCAAGGGCCACATTCCCTTCTAGAAAGCCTTCGGTGAGGTGGGGGGGTGGGAGGGTTGTCATATGTTAATGGTAAGCAAGGCCAGAAGCAAAAGTGGGTTGAGTATGAAGTGAGTGAATTCAACAGTAGACTAGTTTGTACGCACCTGCACCTCTCTCTCTCTCTCTGCATTCAGGTAAGCAAGAAGCATTACCAGAATTCCAAGCATACTTTCAGAGAGGCCTGGAAAGGTGCATTTAGTCTCTGGGCCTGAGGTTCCCTATTCCTGGTTTAATTTTGTTAGGAGTTGAATGGGTTGTCTTAAGGATGCTGAAAATGCATTTTGAAATGGAGGCGCTAGTTATATATGTATAGATTGATCTGCAAGAACACCGGCTACCCTAATGGAACTGCTGTGGCTGCTCCTACTTACAAATTTCCACCAGGGTGAAAACAAGAGAGCCTTGTTGTTTGCTATAACTGGGTACCAAAATCAATTCATGCCCAGTTCAGTGCATGGCTCTGGCAGCCACGCAGCTAGTTTAGCCGACGGCAACGTGTCTGGAAGTCAGCGCTTGCTGATGAAAAATCAGGACTGCAAGTGATGTGTGACTCAAAAGTCATGCACGATTCTCACTTCTTCTGGAGAGCTAGGCCAGGCTAGGCTAGCTAGGCCCACACACTCTCAGCTTATTTAAAATATTCCTATCCCACATCTCCAAGATCCATGTGACTCACACTAATATTGAAAACAGGACGAAATGCTGAGAGCAGCCTGGCATACCTACCTCCACCACCAGCGGTCATCTCCAGACATTTGCATGATTAGGAGAACATATGTTTTCTGCTGAGAAGTCTGGCAGGGCCCTATTAAGAGTAGGAGTCAGCTTACAGTGTTGTGGCACACATTAGAGCAAAAGTAAGTTTTGCTGCCTGCAACATCAGTGACTCTGAAAGCAGCACCTTCGTTCTGCAGGTCTGAAGATCCCTGGCTGCGAACGCCATTGCCTTGGAAACACGCAAGATGCAGCCCAGACACGAGAAGGAGGTGGCTGCAGGTGCTTCAGGGAGTCAGGCCTTGAGGCACAATCGGAAGGACCATGTGTTTCGTGCTAGAAACAAACCATAAAGGTGGGAATCCTGAGAAAACTCAAAAGGGGGAATTGCTGTTAAGTAACTGCACGTTATTTGATTTCATTCGCTGTTGATGGATGGTAATATCTGCTGCTGCTTCCTCTCTTTTTTAAGTTTGCTTCCTTGCTACCACTTATTGTCTCTCTCTCTCTCATATATATATATATATATATATATATATATATATATATATGCAGGAAGAAATGACCTGTCTTAAAGGGTTTAATGATACCTAGGAAGCAGTCATCTGGTTCTTTGCTCTGACAGCTTCAGCTGCCTAGAGGAGTTTGGTTATTGGGATGATTGATCACTCCTGCTGCACACCATATGTTAGACGGTATTAGTCAGAACAGAGTTATCTGTTTCCTTGTTTCGTACACTGTGTACTAGGTATCCTTTCTTTAGTTTTTATTGCACAGTTCTCTCTCGAACAGGAGCTTTACATGCTCTGCTCTTACAGGATGCACTTTTAACTATGGGCACCAAAGGCTTTGCAGAAGCACTGAGCGCAGACGTGATAAAACACACACACACACACACACACACACACACACACACACACACGTGTAACATTCTTTGGTCAGTGTCATATACTGTAGTCTGTTCCAGACCAGTGAAAATGCTGCAAGTGCATGCTGATTTCTAGAGTGACTTCACCAGATCCCTGTTGTGCATCGGCTCTGTGTACAGACTGAATAACAAGGCAAATGTGTGTGATTTGGGTGAGGTTTTAACATCTCTGACTCAGATTCCACCATTAATATCTCCGCTCAGAGCAAGGACTCCCTGAAGTCCGGAGTTGTGCTGAGGACTCGGGTGACGAGAAAAATGCTGTCTTTTGTCATTTAAAATATAGCAACCGCTGCATTTTATTTATTGACTGGGAAGGGGAGTGAAACACCCTGATCTTGTGTGGGAGCGGGTGTGTGTGTGTAGAGAGATGGAGAGATATTTAGTTTTGATGAACAGGACTAAGGTTTTCATCACAGCAAACTATTTTCCAAAGCCACTCCAGTCTCAGTGAATGGGAGGAAGGATGTTTGCAAATTTTGAGGAGAACTCATAGAGTCATTCCACTTTCCCTCTTCCTCATTTCAGTTGTAGAGCTTGTCACATTATTAATTTTCTCCTTCTTGTTCTAATCAGGGCTTTTATTCAGCCGGAACTTGCCAGAACTCAGTTCCGGCCCCTCTCAGGTGGGCGCCATTGCCATTATAAGAGAACAAGGGAGGCATTCATGGTGAGTTCCAGCACCTCTTTTTCTAGAAAAATAGCACTGCACAACTGTATTATTATTATTATTATTATTATTGGCATCTGTATTGACCCATGAATATTTGAATGGTTTGATGACTTGGGCTTTGGTACCAAAATCAACTACCGTTGCCCTTGCATTCTCGTCCACTGCTCCATTGACAAATCCAGTGAACAAAAGATTTGCACTTAACTAATGTTGTCACGCTGGCCACGTAACCCGGAAGTGTCTCCGGACAGCGCTGGCCCCCGGCCTCTTGAGTGAGATGGGCGCACAACCCTAGAGTCTGTCAAGACTGGCCCGTACGGGCAGGGGTACCTTTACCTTTACTTTTTTAATGTTGCTTTTTTTACTTAAAGAGACTTATATGACATACGCTTGCTAAGAAATTTCACATTATGGAAACGTAATGATTTTATTAATTTTGTTGCAATTCCATTTCGCAGGTTTTATTTTTTTAAAACATACACAAGGAACAGGATGGTTTGGTTTTTTTTAAAAAAACACCACTTAATTTGAAAGGAATCTGCATCAGATTGGCTAAATAGCAAACATCAGCCCTCCTATAGCACTGCTTTCGTCTTTAAAAGGTATGGTAGTATTTATGTACATGTTTTTAGCTTTGTTGCCCTTTCTGTTGGAGGAGAGACTGGGAGTGGAGAAGTAATGGTTGACTTGAACTTTAAAATAATCTTCCCAATGCAGGAGATGCTGCAATGCTCAGCTGACATCCAATGTTAACAGCTTTGTCCCTGAAATGTTATTTTGCTTTTCTACTCTCCCTTCAAACATAATAAATAAAGCCATGAACATCACTAAACTATCCTGCATTTGAACTGGCAGCCAACTCGTATCTGCACCTGTCATTTCACCACCCAAGTCCATAACAGAAGATGGCGGGGACCTTCTACAACTGTTGGTATAATCCAGTGTATTTATTAAGATTAAAAACCAATGGCAGTACTGACTGTGACTTCTGTTGCATATGTCAAAGAACTTCAGGCATGATCTTATCGAAGTTGAATCAATGCAATGGATGTCAAGAATACTAAGGATACTTCCCAAATACCCCTTGTTGATATTTTCCTCTGGGTTTTGTAGAAATGTTAGCTTCCTGTAGGCACAGTCTCAGATTGCTTGGGGGGGAAACCCTGGAGAGGAGTGGACTTAGGCAGCTGTGGGGAGGTGAGGACCTCCTCCTCCTCCTCCTTGGTTTAACTTGTTTTATTTCACATTGCAAACAAAGTTGTCTCCAGTCCAGCTGGACTTGTGAGGGAGCAGAAATTGAAACCCAGTAGGAAAGCAGTAGTAAGTGAGGAGCACAGGGATTACAGGGGACTAACCCCAGCTACAGAAGAAATGGTTGATTGTTGAGACAAAGGAATTTTATGACAGCTGCCCACAGTCAGAGATGGTGATCTTCTTTCTTGTCTTGCCGTTCCTTGACCCAAAGCGCTCCATTGCTTCCACAATATTCATTCCTTCTTTGGCTTGGCCAAAGACCACATGTTTCCCATCCAATCAGCCAGTTTTGGCAGTGCAGATGAAGAACTGAGACCCATTTGTCTTGGGACCAGCATTTGCCATAGACAAGATGCCAGCACCTGTGTGCCATCGGCGGTGACATTGAAAAGCACAACCGGGTTGGCCATGATGCCGGGAATGAGTCAAGTAAAGGAAGGGGGAGTTTTTTTAAAAAAAGAAAACTGGTGGTGGTGGTGGTAACAGGCAGCACGAGCGACAACCACTCTCCATACAGTAAGGAATGCGGCATAGCCAGGTAGGCGAGGACCTTCAGTCTCCACAACTGCTTAATGTATGGTTACCAGATTTTTTTCAATGAATCCGAGGACACTTTTTTTTTTTTTTTTTTGAAGCTGAGTAGCAACAGGGAGTCAGTCGTGGGGAGGGAGAGGCAAAAGACCCTGGGCCCAAGCACACATGCATGTCCCAAGCCTTCCCCGATGATCTGCCCCCTTCCCTCTTTGTTTTGACAGATCGGGGGAGGCTCAGGAGTCGTGGGCGGGTGGGTGTTGCCCAAGAGGGGAGCAAGGCACACAGTTTCTCTGCCAGGCAAGCTGCAAAGCCCTTCTTTCGCACCCTGTGAAACATAAATGCGCAGAGCTTTTAAAAAACTGGGCAACGGCCGGCCACGCGGCCTGCCGCAACTCCCGAGCCTCCCCCGATCAGTCAAAACAAAGGGGGAAGGGGGCAGGAGACCTGCACTGCCAGAGGTCCCCGTTTTCCCTTTGGCAGTGGCATCGGCAGCCAGCAGGCCGAAGCCAGCCTGATAGCGGAGTTGGCTCTGGCTGGCTTCAGGAGCTGCTCGCTGCCGCCATTTTTCCTTGCTGGAAGTCCCCATATGATGTGTTGCGCACAAGACACATCATATGGGGACTTTTGGTGAGGAAAAATGGCAGGCGCCACGGCAGCGAACAGCTCCTAAAGCCAGTCAGAGCCAACTGTGCTACCAGGCTGGTTCCGGGCTGCTGAGGCTGCTACTGTCACATTTCCTGGGGACAGATTTGCAAATCTGGGGACATTCTGGGGACAAAAATTGTCCGGGGACAGATTTGCAAATCCAGGGACACCTGGTAACCCTAGCTTAATGGGGGCAAGACTTGCCAGAGAAGAGTTGCTGTGCCCATTAGGCCTGACACTCCTGTGCAAATAACGAGTTAATTTCTACTTGCTCAGTGTAGTTTACTGCTAGCTCATTCCTGTCACAAGGTCACCCAGGGAGTTTCATGGCTGAGTGGGGATTTGAATCATGGTCTCCCAGGTCCCAGTCCAACACTCTAACCACTACACCACACTAGATCTCTTAGTAGTTTTGTGTTTTACTGAGCATTAAGTTGCTTTGAGAGAACTGGTATAGAAATTCTAGAAAGAAATACACTGCTTTAGAAATAGCACGGAGTTCTTGATGTGCTCTTCATAATTCTGTGCATTTTCTGCATGCTCATCTCGAGGACAGAGTTCACTTCCTGATGAATCCACTTCCTCCTTGATTTTTTTTAAAAATATAGAAAGCCTAATCAAGATGCATTGGACAAGAGTGATGAAAAACATACAGCAGAGAGGTCACTTAACGCCAATCATTTTGGGACTTGAACCCAGGTTGCCGCCTTTCAAACTGCAGCCTATGTGTTTGGATTTGCACAGGTGAAGATGTTGACCTAGAAGAATATGGAACAAAACTACTACCGCTTTAAGCTGTGGAGGTTTATTTAAAAAAAAAAAAGGAAAAGGAAAGGAGGAGGAGAAGAAGAAGAAGAAACAAAGGCAAGCAGATGGCTAAAGATGAAGGTCACATCAGATTGAGAAGTTTGTCAAAATGTGATGACATAGGTAATCTGTAAACTGTTATTGCACCTAGCTGGAGGTGCTGAAAAACATTTTGAAATTACAAAAAACACTGGAGTCACCAGCGCACAGGCAGGAATGATAGCCTGGAGTGGTTCTGCTCTATGGATGAATGCCAGATGTGCAAAGCGACATATCTGGAATTAATGATATTAAACATGCTTTTCTTTTATGCTCAATAATAACTCTATTATGATTGATACAAACCGCAGACACTTTATCTAGTACAAATGGAATCGTCTGTCATTGACTATATTAAATCATCAATTTCTGCATGATGAGGATCGTTTAGGGTAACTAATCATCTGTCTCGTTCTGAAGTCTTTAAGGCTGATCAGATAACGTTTTGAATACTGCCTGAGCAGCCATGACAATCTAACCCTTCCATGTAAGGATTGAGAGGGGCCCATTATGCCGTCAAAGCCTGTGGAAATATCACAGCTCTTTCTCTACATAATACCCTGCTGTAAATAAATCACTCTCCACCGCAAACTTTATTGATCACAAGCACTTCCATGCTTGTGTCTAGTGAAGTCTCTACAGAATAAAATGCTGCTTTATATTTTGTCTTGTCAAAATATTAAACGGCTCTGTCAAGCGGAGTCAGGCTAGCAGCGATGGTGTAATTCTGCCGGAGCTCTTCTCATTCCGTCTTCCTATCTCAGCTGCCAAGCTTACAAAGCAGGGTGGGTTTTTTTTTCTTTTTTTTATAAACTTTCCAATTATAGTCTCGTAAGATTATGAAGCCTTAAGATAAAGTGTCCTAATTTAGAGGACTGGAGTACTGAACTACTAGGCGAGCAGCTGTTAGATAAAACATTTTGCACATGGAAAGGGGGGTTGGGTGGAAGAGAAATAGAAGATAACCTGGCTTATTTATATACACAACATTAATGGGGGGAAAGGAAGATAGCTTAAAAATATCTCTATTATTTTGCTGGGGCAAGAGATGGGAGAGAAATGTTTGAATTAATCTGAGTACAAAATGTTTATTATTCACAGATATATTTTTTTAAGTACTTTAAAATGATCCAAACGCTGCTTCTTTAATCTTCACACTATGTGTTTGCCTAAATAGCATTTTTTAAAAAAATGTACAGGCCTAATGCATAAATAAAGCAGTTCCATCTATTTTATTTTTGGTCTGCTTTTCTCATTTGTTGGTCGTCATTGAAACATACAGAGCCGACTGACGCTTTGGCTTCTTTGGCCCTTGTTTTTTTATCATAAAGCCAGACTGGATGAAAACAAGGAAGAGTCTTGTGGCACCTAAAAGACTAAGGGTGCCTCTAGACTGTCACTGCTTTGAGGGAGGGATTCAGCCATGTGCCAGAAATGTTAGGTTTCATGCAATTAAAGTGGATTAGAATGCTCTGTTGAAACAAGCCCACTTTTTTAAAAATAAATAAATAAATCAGACCTTTTTGCAGTTTGGAAAGTGATGGGGAAATGCATGGTTCATGGGAAGATGTGCAAACACCCCGCAAACAAATCCTAATGAATGCCCATTGTCATAAACAAATCAGAATTAATGCTCCATAGAGACCAGGCAGAGTCTGAGCAACACGCCATCTTCCATTCTGTTGGCCACCCACCCAAAGGGATCTTTTATCTGGATCTCTTCTTTCAGTCTGGTCTTGACACAGGAGATTTCAACACCTGCCTTTTAAGTGATCTACTAGTATAGAGACTATTTGTCCCATAGCCCATCTCCCCATACCACCTTTTGTGCTGCGTTGGGGGAATCTGTCAAACCTCTGGAGCAAACTTTGCGGGAGTCAGGGAGGCTGCAGGGGGAAGTAGAAATCAGCAAAAAAAATGCCTTATCCTGCCATTATCTGAATGGACCAGAGAGCCTTCCATCAATGGAACCCTGTGCCTTCTCTGTAACAGCCTGGTCATCCTAATACAGTGAAACTGATGTGGGATCAGACAATGTAGAGATATGAAAGTCCAGATCAAGGGGTAATAGGGAAAGGAATCATACAAAACAAAGTGGCACTGATTAAATCAGTTTTGTCACCTTCTCCCCCCCCCCCCCAACCCCAAGACAATGAGCCCAGCCACCTTTTATTCACAGTCGCATAAGCACTACACTACAGGATGGCCATAAACTTGTACGTTCAACCACTGAAATATTGTATATACCCAATATGTAGCAATGGAGATTTATGTTACTGCTTTATGAATGAATACTGTGATGCTGATATAATTCTACGTTTCTCCAAAAACTGAGAGAAATCAAATTGGGAGTTTTCTGGTGTCATGGGGCCTAGTAATTGGGAAAATATGTATGAGTTTTGCTGTTCCATTCTTTTCTATTGTACATCTCTTATGCATTTCCCCCCTACCTTGTTGACTCCTGTGGGACCACTATTATGAATGAAGTTTAGGAATACCTGCACTCCAAATGATGCCATTATGCTTATAATGTTTCCCCCCCAGCCAGCCTGCTTGTCTATGTGTGGAGAAATCTTCCATCTGAGCAGACTTTGTGCATTCAGTTTGTAATGAATAGTGCAGGAGAGGGAAAGGACAGATCCCTCAAGAGTGACACAATTTGGGCAAAAGCTCTAAGCCTTGAAAATCTTTTGCATCCTGACATCTGAAACAGGTGGTTCTCGAGCTCATTTTGTGAACATAAGTTGCTGTGCGGCCGACCTTCTGCTCCTGAGCCTTCTCAGATGTATCGCCAGTAGGGAACTGTCTGGCTGAATGTGGTTTTTTTAAAAACGTATCTTTCAGCTAAAACAGAGGTCCTAATGCAAAATGCACTCAGCGACACCACGGGGATTTGTGACACTCCTTGTTACGACTTCTGAGCCATAAACCAATAAATGGGTTAGAAAGATCTAGGTAGTTTCCCCCCTTGCTGGTGACAGTTAAAACATGGATAAAAGCATCATCATAATATTGAACAGCGATCTTAGTTTCACCAGCAAAACCAGCCACACGACGCTGCAAATAGATTACAGCCATCTGGGTTACAGAGCATGCATTTCGTTAAGGAAGAAAAGGACCAGGAATATAAGGGGAGGGGGAATAATATGAGCAATAAAGGAACTTGGTGCTGAAATGGGAACTGTCCGAGAAATGGAGGGGTAATTAGAGATGAGAAATTTCTCTGTAAAACCACTAGAGCCTTCCTTCCAGACTAAATAAACAATAGGAATATAACAAACAGCTGGTATGCACAATGGTTTTGAGTGAAGAATGTTTCCCATCTTCTCACTATTTCCCATCTTTTCAACCTTAAGTTCAGTTTCCCCTATTCTAGCACCAGTTTCCATTATTATTATTTTTAAAAAAGTTCACATGAATATTCATACATATTTTTCTATTCAATTTAGTTCAATATAAGCAATTTCCCCCAACATAATGCTTATGCCTTTTTGTACATTCTTTCCCAAAATATATTTATCTTTTTTGCATGCTTTCCTCTGTTAAACACATTTCTGAACGCGTTCTTTTTTGTCCGAGAACTGTATCACAAAATTCAGTGAAGTATGAATTTCAAATTCTAGCTGTGTTTTGCAAAGTTCAGGAAATGAGAATCTGTTAGGTTCACATTAAAATGTAAACCAAATTAATGAATTAGTGCTGTACCCCTACGCCTACTATCTAATTTGTAAAATGTCTTGTCCATTTGTTTTCTGGGCATTCAGACACCTCTCACAATATTGTCGCCAAATTTGGCACAAGGGATCCCAAGGTGCGGGCGGTGCGTTTGTCAATGGCTCTTGCTTCCAGGTAAGTGTGTATAGGACTGCAGCCTAAGTGGACAGATCACCTTTGGCTTAAATGGAAAGTTAGCACGCACAGCTACTGGCAGGAAGTGCTCAGTAACACCTTTGTTTTTAGGAATGCCTTTGCGGTTTACTAGGTTGAGTGGTGCTAGTGTTTTTCTGTATTGTTCCAAAGTTGTTCTATCTGCTTTAGTTAAATTTTTGTTTTGTATTACTTTATTTTTACCATAAGATCTTTTTAATGGATTTTGACAGTTCCTTCGGGGGCTGTGATTGACTAGGAAATGGGGGTAAAATACCTGTAATAAATAAATAGTATCTTGCTGGACCATTTTGATAAATGGATCCCTGCTGACTGCCTTGCCATGACGGCGCTGTATCTATCCTCAGGATGCTGTGGCTAAAAAAGAAAAAAACTGTAAATGCCATTTCAGCCCTGTCAACTAATAACTAATAAAATGATCTATCCATAAACCAAATCCTAGTCTATTAAAGCTTAAGTACAGCAAAACCCTGTACAAATCCTACAAGCCAGTAATCTCACAATAAAAACAAATCCTAAGCCACCAAACAATATTACGTCCCATCAATAGACAAGGCCATCTGTCCAGGGCAATAAAAATCATGAGAGAAAGAACTTTTAAGTGTTACAAACTCTCTCTCACACACACACACATACATTGCTTGCCATTGTATTGAATTTTTAAAAATTGTTTCATCATGAGAAGGTGTTATTTGGAACTGTTTCTTTTTGTGGATTCTTAGTACTGTGTTGGGCATTTTTCATTTTTATCTGCCTCCACCACCCTTACGTTTTCTCTTTCAAATAAGATGATTTCCCATTGCTGCATGCTGGCTTATACTGGGTTTACTGTGGAAGAACAAAATACATATACAGTGGTACCTCGGGTTATGAACTTAATTCATTCCGGAGGTCCGTTCCTAACCCGAAACTGTTCTTAACCTGAGGCGCACTTTCGCTAATGAGGCCTCCTGCTGCCACGGGCGCACAATTTCCATTCTCATCCTGGGGCAAAGTTCTCAACCCTAGGTACTACTTCCGGGTTAGTGGAGTTTGTAACCCAAAGTGTTTGTAACCCTAAGTGTTTGTAACCCGAGGTACCGCTGTATGCATATAAGAAAAATTCTGGCAGGAGTGGAGGGTATCTCCTGACAATAGCAGTGAGTGTAGTAGACTTTGAATGCAAGGCACCACCTACACCCACACTATGAGGGTGGGCCTGACTTACATTTCTAACCACCATGGAAATTCATGTTATATAGAACATCTCTCCATAATTCCAGAGGTGTGTGCCTGTGTATGCTCCAAAGCACATACCAACCTTCAACTCAATGGTCATTAGCTGGTGGGTCATGACCCACTACCAGATAGGAATGGGCCAATCTATTTTGGTTTCTCTCAGTTTCTCATTTCAGTTTCTCCCAGTCTTAAGTTTGGTTCTCCACATTTCTCCACATTCATTTTTTTTATATATATAAAAGTCCCCATGAAAATGGGATGAAAATTCACCAGCATATCAGCGCAGGTATCTCCCAATGTAAACATATTTGTATGCAACTTCATAAACATTTTTGCAAAGATATTCTCCCTAATATCATGCAGGTTTTTGTGTTATTTTCACTCGCGTATGTATCATTGTGTGCACTTTACCCAAATATATGTATTTTAGTACACTTCCCTTGACTGGAGAACTGTGTGTGGATTTTGAATGACAGCTGTGTTTTGGCTTCAAATGTTCTGCAAATTAGGCAGGTTTGTCTTTACATGCAAACTACATCGGAATTCTCTCCCATCTCTACTACCAGATTATGAGGGGCATGGCCACCATGCAAATGCATGATTTTTTTTTTAAAAGGAGAGAGAAATGGGTCCCCAAATGCAAATTTAAGTAAATGGTGGGTCCTGAGTGTGAAAAGGCAGAAGATTCCTGCTCCAGCTCAAGCAAGCTTCTTTGTTCGTAGGGGGCAATATAAATACATAGCTCTCATTGCACATTTGCAATATGGATAACAGCAACTATCCAGTGGGTCAGGAACAAATGTTGTGTCTTCAGCCTTGGGAGGGTAGAAACTTTGTTCTCAGATGCTATGCCAACATTCATGTTTGTCTATTCCCAAACATGCACACTTGAGACTGCAGCCACGGTCACCATATTGGACGCTCCCAGCAAATCCTACACGTTGAGGTGTGCATGTTTGCATAAAAAATAACTTGTGCGCTGGTTAAAAGCATTCAAAGGGTCTGGACTTCTGTGACATTTCTATTACTTGTGGGAATCCCAGGCTTCCGGGGAGGGTGCTGTCGAAATCCTTCCCCAAACTTTTCAACTCCGGCTTCTTTTATTAAAACTTGTCAAGTTGAACTAACAGTTACAGCAATTTTTCAGAAGGCTACATCTTCGTGATCCCTAAGCTTGGGCTGCTGACAAGGAGTCGCTTGAAGCAAAACTGTTATCAACAAGGTGCCTTCCCCACAATAGTTCGGCCTCGGACGCCATCCCCAGCTCATCACCTCCATCTGTCTCTCTGCATGGCGGGCTGTGTGCACACCAGCAGGTTCTGGCCGTGAGGTTCAGTCTGCTGCTGAGCAACTCATCAAACATCCTACACCATGTAGGCTCCTTCCTCTTAAGTATTTTCTGCCGCAGACAGCCCTCACTGTGAATCTGACAGCAATGGAAAATAATGTAAGCAGCACTTCCCTGGGCTGGGGAGAGGGGATTGCCTCGCTCGGGGATCTGCAGGATTTTGTGCAAACATCTCTCCTGAGCTTCCAGCACAGCCTGGTTGGGGTGATCCAGACACATTGCTGTTGTTTTTAGGCAGAGGGACCTCAGCTCTCTCCTCCACTCCTGCTCCCACCTCACATTGCGGGAAGGGACATACCTCAGTGTTAGGTAAAAAGGTAAGGTAAAGGACCCCTGGACGGTTGCGGTGCTCCTTTGCTTTCAGGCCGAAGGAGCCGACATTTGTCCACAGACAGCTTTCCGGGTCATGTGGCCAGCATGACTAAACCGATTCTGGTGCACGGAACACCGTGACGCAAACCAGAGCACACAGAAATGCTGTTTACCTTCCCACCGAAGCGCTACCTATTTATCTACTTGCACTGGTATGCTTTTGAACTGCTAGGTTGGCAGGAGTTGGGACAGAGCAATGGGAGCTCACTCCGTTGCGGGGATTTGAACCACCGACCTTCTGATTGGCAAGCCCAAGAGGCTCAGTGGTTTAGACCATGGTGCCACCCGCACCACCTCAGTGGTAGAGGGTCCTAAGTGGCGTCTCCAGGAAACTCCTGTCTGAGAGCCTGAAGATCCTCTGCCAATGAGTGTAGACAATATGGAGCAAGATAGACCAATGGCCTGACCCCATACTAGGCAGCTTCCTATGTTCCTATCTCTATTCCCATGTATCTTTTTGAAAGCAACCCCATTTAGATGGATGCTTGAGATGCAAACATTAGTGTTAAAACCATCAAGGCTGGGCTAGTTTCTTCTTCTTTAATGAGGTGGTTGTCAATTCTCACAGAGCATGATCCATGGAACTATCTATGCTCCCTTTTATTCATGCAAAAAATGCATTCCATTATGGAAAATTGCTTGCAAAAATCTGTAGATTAGTAAAAAGTGCACACCTGTGTGTCTGTTATAGGAGAAACTGGCACTAAAATGTTTACAAATTTTCATGAGGGTCTTTTTTAAAATTAAAACACACACACACACAAAAAAAACAACAACCTCAGAATTGCTGCAGATATTTAAAACTGGAAAGGTTAAAATGCATAGGACCAAAATGGACAGATTTATCCACTCTATGCAGATCTGTTTTGACCTCTTTTTTGGTGATGCATTTTGTCCATTGGGCTAGGGATGGGTGGGGATCATGCTAATGGCCACTCTAAAAGCCACCTTCTGGATCTTTTGTGGCTTTGATCCAAGCATGGGCCTCTGTAGTTACTTTTAGCCCCCCCCCCCCAAAAAAAACCCACTGTGAGGGCTGATCATGGATCTCCTTTGTTGTGTGTGTTTGGCCCCCAGGCTGCAGCCCCTTGCACACTTGGGTGGAAAAATCCCATTGAATCAGGACCACATGCATACGATTGGGCTGCACAGCACTGGCTTAATTACTTTGCACTGAAATCAGTGCAATTAAACATGCTGGACTTGGGGTGGATGTTGCCTAGATTTGATCCCCCTTTTACTTTATTTTCGCTGTAGCAGCAACTCTTTGTGGTGAAAAATTAGCTTAGCAGTACATTAGATCCGAGAGAGCATTCCATCATACGCATGTAAATGGAATCGTTTTATTTTAAGTCCCTAAATACTTCCATTTATGACTAATGATTACTCTAATACACGTCTCTCCTCTTCTTTTTTATTGCCGTCTCTGGTGCTATTTTCTGTTGGTTGAAATGCAACCTAAATGCTCATCTTTCTCCCCAAAGACTTGGTTCTTTTCTTTCAACTCCCCAATAATGAGTGTGAGTTGAAGATCAGAGCATATGTTAAAAGGCGTCTGATGCATCTTTTTAAGCATTACCTTCAAATGAAGTAACTGGCCTTTAGCCTCTTGCTGCAGGATAGAAGGGGAGAAGAGATGTGCTAACACATGAGAATGGGCGAGTGACCCATCTACCGCATAGCACTATCTTTATACTTGATGCATCAGAGATAAGTGGAAATCATTCATAAATGTTTCTGGCCAAGTCTTGCAGCATTTAACCCCGGGGGGAGATGTTACTTCTCAATTTCCACAGGGAACGATTTAATGCCCTAATGCCCTGCAGAGCTCCTGGGCTGCTCACTTAGAGGATGCAAACTTTTGTCTCTTCTTCACCTTCCCTAATCATTGAGCTTAAATAGTTGTCATGAGTTCAATCATGTCTGTGCCTTTAATAACCAAAGAGCATTTGTTCACATTTATTAAGAGCAGGGGCTGTTATCTTATTAAGGCTGATGTCGAAGAATGCTGCCATCGTTTCAATTACATTTACGCCAATGGGATGGCAGACCTGCTCAAGATGACAGGACGGTGCTTTATTACAGGCATGGCAGGAGCAAGTTTGCAAAACTCCCTCCGTCTTTATCCTCAGTAATGGCCTGTCAATGGGAAATGGCAATGCAGGCACAGGGAGCCCTGCGCGTTGCTCCTATGACAAAGGGAGTTGTGTTGGTGTCTTGTTGGTGTTTTGTGTCAGTGGTGATAGTTGCAAAAGCAAGCCCAGTCCTGTGAATGTGCTTTAGTCACAACATGCAAGCATCGACTTCTCATCACCCCAGATAAAATAAGATAAGAGTGGAACTAGAGTGGGTCTAATGGCCAACAAGGCATTTTCTGAACGTGCTGTAGAGGGAAGTGAGGAGCAGATAGGGCTGATCAATCTCGGAAGGTAGCCCATCTAGGAGAAGGAGAACTCTGTTCCTAAACCTCCACTGCATCATGGGATATCTTCGGGTGAAGAAAGTGCTACATGAATCAGGAGTGGAGTTCCTAAGACAGTTGGCCATCCTTGTACACCTCCTTCCAGCAACTCCTGCAGCCAAGCAGGTGCCAAACATATTGCTCTGCTTTCCTTTGGACCACATCAGTGAGGCCAAGAGGGAGTCCTGTCATCTGGGCTGCCCAGGACCTCTGTACACACTGCCCAGGCTTGTGCCCCAAGGAGGTCCCTTTGGTGCTGCTAATGTAGTGGTTTGACTTCACCCCCTTCATTGTCTCTTGAGACAGATGGAGCCCAACAACAATGTATAGACAAGCAGCATACAATAGTAGCAGGAGCAGTAAGGCCAAGTAGCATGGCATCTTACTCTGTTTCATGGCAGAGAGTTGGCATGCAGCACCCCAGTGTTTGCAGCACAGTGAGAACCTGGGCAGAAATAATGGGAGGTCCTTTACGAAACTCACAAGCCCTCCAATTTTAGCTCAGCCATGACTCCCTGTATCCTTCTAAAAATATTAGCTCCAACACACACACACCCCACCGGCCACCTAATTTGGGCTCAGCTGTTGGCCAGCATTGCCTTCTGCCCTTCATCAGAACCTATAGTGTCAAACCCTTGCTTCGCAAATCAAAATGCACAGTATTTCAAACATGTCCTCCCAGTTTGGGCATTCAGAAAACCATGATTTAACAATCCGCCAAGTCTCCAAAAGCTTGCCTGTTTTACTTGTATTGGTAACCTTGGCACATGGATATTAGGAAGTGAGAAAGAAATAGCTACGGTTTTGAAAGCGCACTTGCTTTTTGGAATTTATTCTTGAGTATAGCCACAAGCAGGCCTTTAAACCTTGCTGAGAGTTGGTTCCCTCTCTGCTGACGTCTCTGTGCCTGTTCCCTCTTAAAATCTCTAGTGCTGCCTCCCTTTTCGCTAGGCCATAGTTTTGAGGCTCAGGTGAGAGGATCTGCATGTGTCAGAGAGAAGATTGGAATGGGCATTTCCTGCTTTACATACCGGGACATAAACCAACGACTGATGATGAAGATGAAATGTTCCCCCTAGACAGACTATTCTCTAAGTCCCCACCTCACGCCATTTTTCACAACTAGGGTACCTGTTTCCTACGTGCCGGAGTTCAATCAATGGCCGAGACATGAAAGACCATGCAATTTCATGATCAATCCCTTGAACCATCCAGGAGATTCTCTGCCAGCCCATCTCACAGTTGATTAAACTACATATGTAAAAGGTAAATGGGGAGAGAAGAGAAATCCCTTATCGCAACAGAGCCTTTTGTCTCTTGGCCTTTAATCTGCAACAAAAGAAACACATTTAAACACACTAGAAGCTCAATTTGCTCTTGCTCCTAATAGCTGATCTACTAAAAAAAAAAAAAGGAGGCGGGGGGAGGGAAATAATCTTAATTTACTTGTAATTTTAACTATAGTAATACGTGCTATTTTTAGCATCCCACATGGTTGCCGCTGTTTATATGGGGGTTTTGTGTTGGGAGCAGAACCTGTAGCACAGGGAGGCTGGGAACGCTGAGCCCCCCCCCCCCGACAGAGGCCCCCCCCCTCATCTGCACATACATATCCTGCTGACTTGCTGCATGTTGTGGAAGGATTCTCTGTACATCCACTAGACAGAAGAAATAATGAGCTTAAAGAACCTGAACCTCTGAAAAACAGCTGGCAGTTAGATAATGATGGATAGGCTGGAAAATCCCAGGAACGGGGCACTGGAGGAGGAGGAACGAGGCCTATAATGAAAAGAAGGCTGAAACTGGTCACCCCAGTTAGTATCAACATGCGATGTGCAATTCAGAGGGACGCTGATGGCGGAGCACAGCCTAATAATAAGAGTCTCACCACAATCGTAAAGGCAGGGCTGGTGGTTTGTTTCCCCCCCCCCTTCTCTTCTGAATGGTACAAGAATTAAGCTGGCAATGCATGTAAATACAGTGGTACCTCAGGTGAAGAACTTAATTTGTTCTGGAGGTCCATTCTTAACCTGAAAATGTTCTTAACCTGAGGTACCACTTTAACTAATGTGGCCTCCTACTGCCGCCGTGCCACCAGAGCACGATTTCTGTTCTCATCCTGAAGCAAAGTTCTTAACCTGAGGTACTATTTCTGGGTTAGTGGAGTCTGTAACCTGAAGCGTCTGTAACCTGAAGCGTCTGTAACCCGAGGTACCACTATATTTCGAGCTTGCTTTAAAATACAGTGGTACCTCGGGTTACAAACGCTTCAGGTTACAGACTCCACTAACCCAGAAATAGTACCTCAGGTTAAGAACTTTACCTCAGGATGAGAACAGAAATCGCACGACGGCAGCAGGGCAGCAGTGGGAGGCCCCATTAGCTAAAGTGGTACCTCAGGTTAAGAACAGTTTCAGGTTAAGAACGGACCTCTGGAACGAATTAAGTTCTTAACCAGAGGTACCACTGTAACCCGTTATGTGGGTACCTAACTCAGGGTACGGGACGCGGGTGGCGCTGTGGGTAAAAGCCTCAGCGCCTAGGGCTTGCCGATCGAAAGGTTGGCGGTTCGAATCCCCGCGGCGGGGTGCGCTCCCGTTGTTCGGTACCAGCGCCTGCCCACCTAGCAGTTCGAAAGCACCCCCAGGTGCAAGTAGATAAATAGGGACCGCTTACTGGCGGGAAGGTAAACGGCGTTTCCGTGTGCTGCGCTGGCTCGCCAGATGCAGCTTTGTCACGCTGGCCACGTGACCCGGAAGTGTCTCCGGACAGCGCTGGCCCCTGGCCTCTTAAGTGAGATGGGTGCACAATCCCAGAGTCTGTCAAGACTGGCCTGTACGGGCTGGGGTACCTTTACCTTTTTAACTCAGGGTACGGTCTGGAGGCATGTGATGCAGCAGCCTTACTAAGCAAGTCTGGGGGCAATTGTTTGCATGGGAGAATGCCTGCAAACTCTATGCATGCCACACTGAGATCTGCAGAACAGAGGACGGGGACAGGATGTTTCTGGAGGGGAGCGTCATTTGCAGAGGAGTTGCAGATGGGTCGCTGGCAAAAGAGGTTTGGTGTTTGTTTTTAGCTTATTTGGTTTTCTCTGAAAAGGGTGAATCTGGATTAAAGATAGGCAGGGAGCAAGGGCTGACATTTTGACGCCAATGATGCTGTGTGAACGTTGCTTATGAAAGAACTATAGCAAACAAGCAGGGAAGCTTTTGTAAATGGAAAACAGCTGATTGTCTTTTGAATCCTCAGTAGGCAGGTGGGCTAGTCAGAATTAAGGTTGGCTGCCACAGATTTATGGCGCTTCCACGTGGTTGCTTATTATGGGATCTGCCCCCCTCATGTAACGACTTATTTTATTTTATTTTATCTACTGCATCTGCCCAATCTCACTGTCATCAAAATGCTAACCCATATTCCCCCCCCCCCACTATTTAATCTAGATTTGTCCTTTCTGGTGGGAATTTGATGAGTTGAAAAACAGTTGCCAACAACCCGTTTTTGATATCTGAACAACCAGTTTACAATATTAAGTGCCACTCAGGAAGTGACCTGACTTTCAAGTCTGTGAGGCGTTTTGTTTTTTGGCAGGAGGGAAGTTTTCTTTTTTGCTAGAACCATGGCAGAGATCCCCCCCCCCTTTTTGCAAATTAGAGGAAGAAGGGCCCTCCAAGAAGGGTAGGTTACCATGTGCAGATTGTTTGTGAGGTGAAAAGACATGTTAAGTTGGGAATGTCAGCAGTTTAGACATATCCTCTCTTATATTGATCAGAAATGGGCAAGAAATGAATTGGATATAGTTTTTCCAGTTGGCAGGTTCTGAAATCTCATAACAAAGCTCTGAACTGTACTTGTGGGAACATTATTTGACTATATTAATTAATTAATTGGTGTTTACCTTATTTTAACACTTGACTGAAATATACAGTTCCATTTTATGTAGAAGCGTTAACAAGTTTTTCATTGCTGGGCATTTCTGCTTTAAATTAATTCCCTAAAAGTGGCAGAAGCTTTCAAGAACTAGAGCCCAATTTGCCCACCAAAGCATTTGCCTGTAACAGGCGAACAGCAGCCCCAACCTTTCTGGAATTTGCAAAGCAATGAGATCTCAGATCCGGCTGCTGATAATTCCAGAGTGCTAGAATAAGACATTTCCATTCCCTTTCATTTCCTGAGCTTAATAACCATTCATACTGGGCACACAAGTCTGTGGTTCACCCTTAAAAAAAACGACAAAAGTAAAATAAAACACGATATTGCTTTTATCTCAGATTGGTGCTCTGTTTCCTGCTGTTAATTTCACAGAGGAACTCTTTCGGCTGAAAAATCCCATGTGAAGCTACGGGCCTTTTAACATAAACTGGACACCTTGTGAAATCAAGAACCAAAGGAGTAGCAGCTCAGGGTGTCCCCCCCCTTTATTTTTATTTTATTTTTCCTTATAGAAGAAGCCCTGTGGCTTCAATAATTACATATCAGGCAGAAATTCAACAGGAGCAGCATGGAGATACAGTGAGGGAGAAGTCTGCAGCTTTTGAATTTCACACTGAAAAAAATAGCATTTGCTTCGGTCTGTTATGCTACTGTTCCTCCAAGTGTTCAATATGACTGCATATGGGGGAGGGCAAGTGCAGGATCCTTATCTACATGCAGGGACCCTCTTCAAATGTTCATTGAAGACATGTAGAGCGGTGGAGGAGCAGCAGCAAAAGGAGTAAGAATGTGAAAAGGGGAAACGAATATGGAGGAACATCTTCCTCATTGGCGTCATGAAGGCCGGGGAAGAAATTTGATTTCGGTCATATTTAAAGGGAAACGTACCTAATTTCAATTTTGCAAACGAATCGAAAGTGAAACACAGCCATCCTTTGAAATGCACGAGTCTTCAGATTTTGTAGTGCAGTTCTCCAGCCCGGCAATGTCTACAAAAATGTATCTACTAGGGCGAAAATGCACATAGGAACACACATACTAGTGGAAAAAAGCATGCAGAATGCATATTAGGGGTAATTGCTTTGCAAAAATGTATATATTGTATATGTATATATTAGCTAGAATTGCACACAAAAATGTGTAAATCAGTAAAATGAGGAATGAATCATTGATGAATGATAATCCAGCTTCTACCTAGGGTTTTAATAGGTCATAAGATTTTATGGTAACTATATTTGTAATGGGACGTGGGTGGCGCTGTGGGTAAAAGCCTCAGCGCCTAGGGCTTGCCGATCGAAAGGTCGGCGGTTCGAATCCCCATGGCGGGGTGCGCTCCCGTTGCTCGGACCCAGCGCCTGCCAACCTAGCAGTTCGAAAGCACCCCTGGGTGCAAGTAGATAAATAGGGACCGCTTTCTAGCGGGAAGGTAAACAGCGTTTCCGTGTGCGGCTCTGGCTAGCCAGAGCAGCGATGTCACGCTGGCCACGTGACCCGGAAGTGTCTCTGGACAGCGCTGGCCCCTGGCCTCTTGAGTGAGATGGGCGCACAACCCCAGAGTCTGTCAAGACTGGCCCGTATGGGCAGGGGTACCTTTACCTTTACCTTTACCTATATTTGTAATGCATTTTTGTCGGTGTTTGTCCTTTGATGCTATGGCCTGTCGGCTACGCAAATAAAGTCTATTGATTGATTGATTCTTTTCATCAGGACCTCTCTCTCTCTCTCTCTCTCTCTCTCTCTCTCTCTCTCTCTCTCTCTCTTTCTTTAACAAAGCAACATGGAATTCTGAACCAAAGTATGTAAAATTCAGAGAAACTAAAAATTGACAGATTCACCCATCCTTAAACATCACAATTATTGTTTCTTTTATTGTTTTCTTCTGTCCTGCTGTATTCAAGGCAGCGTACAATAGAACTAAATCTCCATCTAAAACAATGGATGCTTTCAGACAGGATATTATTTCGGGATTGGGAATCCTCATGCATGTAAGCTTTTCTGCAATGTCCACATAGCACTGCTGGCGTCTGAACACCATTTTCTTTTTCTTTTAACCAACCTGTTGCCAATGACTCATTTGCCATAGCTCAATAACCCATTTGCAAATTAAGTCCCTATCTGGAAGTACATACTCATCTTAAGTAATACAGAACAAAATAGCAGATCTAAAATGCAGCATGAACACCCGTCTCGCCATTAAAACACCATCCTGTTAAAACCTGCCTAAATAAGATTATCTTCGCTGCTCATTGAAATGCTGGCACTGATGGCCCAGTGACGTCTCTCTTACGAGCCTTGCCTAGGCCACTTCCACAGCTATATCCACTGAAGCTCTTGCCCATTTCTGATCAATAGGGAGAGGGTATCTCTAAACTGCTGACAATTCAACATAAATATGCCCTCTTACAAAAATACACCTTTAAAAAGTGTGATCACAATAGACACAGAGGCTTACAAACACACCTGCCATATAATTTCAGTCACCATGGAGAGTGACGGTTGGGTCTGGGGCTCCCTTTTGAGTGCACATTAATTAATTAATTCGCATGCAGCATTTCTACCCCACCTTTTAGCCAAAAAGGCAGGGGGTGGGGTGGAATCAGTACCAAGAAGTCAGGCTCACAATCTAATCAGACACGGCACACGAGGAAAGAGGAGCAGGAGGGAGGAGGGGAAAAACATGTTCAAGCACAAGCTCTTAAAGTTACAGCTTATAAATTAAAGTGATTCCAGCATTCCCTTGAAGCTCTTGGCTCCTCAGATCAGATCCAGGAGCAGAGCTGGTGACAACCTCCAGGCCAGGAGGGCAGCTCCTGCCACACAGTTCTTCCCTCAAACAGATGGCACTTGGTGGCAAACTTCATCTTGCTGTTTTGTAATGTGTGAAGCAGCCCCTAAGTGTGCTCTAAACTGGAAGTTAATCTGAAATCTTCATTAATACAAATGTGTGTTGTGCAATCTAGCCATGGGTCCAAAGTTTCCCAGCTATATCTAGTCATTTGATTCCGATTTGCTTCTGTCATGTCCAAACCATATATAAAGCACATGGCTTCCTCCAAGAACCATAGTTTGTGAAGGGTGCTGGGAACTGTAGCTCTGTGAGGGGTAAACTGCATTTCCCAGGATCCCTTAGGCCGGGAAGCTGCCTGCTTTAAATGTATGGCATGGGTCTTATCGTAATCTCCCTGGACACAACCAGGCAATGGCATCTCTCCTTCTTCTGATGTCTTACATGGGCGAGGCGAACAAAAACAGCTAACAGGTGAAATAAAACGAGAACACCCTTAGTGTCCCCCCCTCTTTCCCCCCCTTTTAAAAGAACATGTCAGTTTGTCAGCGCACAGAGGAGACCCATCTGGGAGCCAAAATTCCTTTGACAGGCAGATACAAATAAATGCCGTTTAATGGCTTTATCTATGACAGTCCCCCTTGTCCCTCTGTTTGTCTATTGGCATTTTTGTCAGGGGTCCAAATACTACGGCTGCGGCAGCCTCAGATCAGAGAACAGCTAAGTGAGTCTACACGCCATGATTGCTGCTCTTGCATGTGTTCTGCTTAAACAGTTAACAGAAGAGGCCAAAAGAAAATTAGACCCTTTATTCAAGAGGGAGAGCATGCATTTATGCAAAGTGGGTGTTTAGCTGGGGGTGTCCAGATAAAGGCCTGGCTAGTTATAAATGTGCGGAATATAACCGTGGCACAGGGGGAGGAGGAGGGGGAAGAGAGAGAAAGAGGGAAAAATCATGAAGTGTTTGTCGCTGGCGTCAGCGATGTACATAAAACAAAATATGTTGTTTTGATTATCTCAAATTACCACATGAAAAACGGCAAGGGCTCCGAGTGGCGCGCATCGCTGAGCGCACGCATGCAGCTCCTTCTCCGCTGTCCAGGTTGCATGGGTTAAAAAACACAAGAGCCTCTCTCTTTTAAGAGAGAGAGAGAGAGAGGCAACTTCATGACTAGCAATCAGCACTAATAAGATTCTTTTTCTCCTCTCGCAAGATTCACAGAAAGCCCTCAATCCATGCCGAGCACATTCAAAGGCAGGGGACTAAGCACTCCCCTTACAGGTTCATTATCATTCGCCGGTTCTCCCCAGCCAAGTGAATCAGGAAAGCAAATGAATTAGTGAGAATTAAGGAGCCTCTGTGGCCTGAACCCTCTCCAAATCTCGGCGAAGATGAAAGGTAGACAGCGGATGCCTCCCGTCCCAGGTTCCCCCGCACAGAAACCCCGCAGCCCCGCAGCTTCCTCCAGAGCCTGGCAGAAATGTGCAGACAGTTAATGTTGCCTAACGTCTCCTGACCATGGGTTCAGTCTTGTGGGATAAGTTCTACCAGGCGGCAACCCCTGCCCACCCCCCCTCCTCTCTTGCTCACAATTAATTACAGGAGTCCTGCTAAAACACCTCTCTGTCAGGCAGGCCACTGCAAGCACACTTGGGTTTCGTCTGAAAGTCACTCGCTAATAATCAAAGATACCCGGGCAAGGCAATGACTGCGCAACGTTATCAGATATGGTTAGTACTTACAGGGCAGATCTGGATTGCTTTGAATTGCAATCTGCTAAGTTTCATTGGTAAGCTTTTTATTTTTATTTTTCAGATGATGCTATGAGAAATATAAACCACACTGTGAGTTATTTTTCATTTTTTTAAAAAAGTCTGTTGCATTTCTCCCCCCCTCTCTTATATAGATATATAACCAGGCAGTATAAAAACATTTTTATAAATGTTTTTAACCGGGTTTTTTGGGTGGGGGTGGGGCAGGGGGACGTGTTTGCTCTCTGCTCGGGTCAAAAGGCAGTACCGTGCGAAGGCTTCAGAGAAACTCCATTTTCATTTTAAAAGTTACATTGCTAATCATACGTGATTGCAAATAATGCAGTTTAATCAAAGAAACAATGGGGAGAGGGGCCAAATGAATGCATTTCCAAGGAAATGACAGTTTATTATTTTTTTGCCTTTGGCAGGAGAGAAGAGGAATTGTTGCCTTTGTTCTGGCTGTGCAATATTAGTGAATTTTGAAGGGGAAACATTCGTTCTAATTAGCCTTCATTATTGCAATTCTCATAATAAATTACGCTAATAATTTCCTATCATGTGCTACTCAGTGCTACTTATTTATGTTCTGATGCATTTAGCATACACAACATACCGAGGATAAATTAACACTTGGCAGAGGACATTAAAATATTCCTAAGCTCCGTCAATGTCTTCATCTCCTCCATCTCTCTTACTGTAAGAAGACTGTTTTTACAGAACGTGAGAAGTTTGCCATGAAATTACTTTTTTCTCTCTCTCCCTCCTGCCACACCACAGCATAAGGCCACAAACTCCCCTCCACTTAAATTGAAATGGTTAGATGTCCAGCGAAACTGGTTCACTGGCCCCAGAGTCAAGCACAGAATATGTGACAATAGCATATGAACAGTCAGGGCACAATCCAGTCAAAGTTAAGCATGTTTCAGTCCTGTTCGTTTTTACAGGAGAAGCTGCGAGAAGTGCTTCATACGCTTTCATTGAAATATATAGGAGAGAAAGGTGCTTATCTTTGGCTGGAGCACAGGTTCAGATTGTGATTTACACTATTATTCTAGGAATTTTTTTTCGAAATTAAAAAACCACACACACACCCATCTTCATATAAATCTCCGCTTTTTGTACCATCTTGGCTTCATGTAGCAAACGCATACCTAACAATTAACACACGTTCTGTGGCTCCCCCCCATGTGAGTAGTTATCCATAAGAGGAATTAAATTGTAGATATATGAAATATTTGCACGCATCCCGATCCTGCTCCCTGTGAATAATATTTTTTAGCTTTCAAATAATGAAATGTTAAGGAGACCACTATGTCAGAGTGAAGATAATAATTAAATGTACAACGGGAATTTCTGTAGATGCATACATTTTTTAAAAGGGAGCATTACTCTGAAATGCTTACAAAGTCCAGCTTCTCGTATAGGGTATTAGGCCTTTTCTCTTAATTCTGGTTACCCTCTTCCATTTTTGCTAACAAAGCACCACATAAAATGAAATATATTTCTCCCTGCTTTTGTCTCTGTCTTTAACAATCTGGGAAGTACATTAGTTTACAAAAAGACAAGGATTAATGTGTGTGTGTGTGTGTGTGTGTGTGTGTGTGTGTGTGTGTGCCTTTTCTAGTTGATGCTTCTCTCCTTTTTAAAACAAATTAACTCTGATTAATTGAAAATATTAATTTTCTTACTACAGATATGTCAGCCACTTCCTCCCATTGCAAAGGGAATATTGAGCGACAGAGAAGAGGCAGAAACATGCAACACGGGTGGAAAACAAACCTTAACGTTAATTTCTGGATATTTTCCCTGGTACGCCATTGGGGTGGAGAGGGGCAAGATGTTTAGGAATGCTTTTCTACAAGGAAATCATTTTAGCAGCTTCATGCTTTGCAATGAAAAATGGTCTGATGTCGTCCTCTCCGCTAGTGCCTCTAAAGCCAACCTGGATCCCTTTCACATCCTTGGGATCAATTGAATAGAAGCACTGAACATTTCCTATTGGATTAGGTAATTTCCCCTCACGTTCATACGGCACAAGGAAAGCAATTAGAACAGTTTAGCAGGCAGACAGTAGCGAACCCCCCTTGCAAATCAATCAGATGCACCACCGTCAAACTCCCCCCCAAGCTTTGCAGTAATGAAATATATATAATATGATTGCTATTAAAGAGGAGTAGCAAGGCTGCAGCTGGATCCAGCGGCAGCAACAACAGCCAGTTCTGCATTCGCAAAGCAGTGTGCCCTGCCCTTGCGCTGGCCACAAATGACCAGTGAAATCCCAGAGGCACTCTTGAATGTCTGCATTCTTATTTCATCAGCTGCAAAATATCTGTCACTCACGTCCCACATGGAGCAAAGTGACACCTGCCAGTCTCGAGAACAAGGACAAATTAATGTTCTCTTCTCCCTCCACCAACTGTTATCTTAGGAACGAGTGGCTAGCCGGGGTGCGAACAATCAACAGCTCTAGTGCATTGTTAAAGTTTGCAATGGATTTCTATGGCTTTCTTTATGTCAGGCTAATTTGCAGCCGCTGCCGTCATCGTTGAACGTACACACAGCGGCCTTTTCCATCCTTTTTAAGATTGCAAAATGTAGGGGTGGGTGGGTGGGGGAGAGGGAGGTGGGAAAGAAGAATGACAGAACTGCAAAAACAAGTCTTTTTTGAAAACGAAATGAGGACGAGATTGGTTTGGGATGACTCTAAACACTTCTTGTAGCACAAGGCAATTCAGCTAGTCCTCTTGGCTCCTTGTTCACCCTAGAAATTGTCGAGAGAGAGGCACCCCCAGTTCCTAGCTGTAAGATTTCTAATATATAGTTCTGATGTCTGTCATCATGTCACTTCATGTTATGCAATATTATATCAGTCGGTGACGAGATGCAACATGACAGGACGTAATGCAATGTAACGTATCAAAAAATGTAAATAATACACTTTTGGGGATTAGATATCCGCTGTCAGTTCCTATAGCATAAATCTGAACTGAATTTATTGAGGCAGATGAAAGCTCACTGAACGCCAAACTGTCCATGGTGTTTGCGAACCAGCGAGCATCACAGTTCACCGACTCCCCCAATTACTTTTGGGCAGTTTGGCACATCTCTTTGAACGCACTGCCATGCGAAACAAAATTTCTATACTGTTGTTCACTTTGGTAAGCGAATGGCAAAGGCTTAATTTACAGAGGCCTCAAAAGGAGCGTTTTAATGATTCTTTGTAGCATGTTCCAAAGAAGTAAACACATTCTCAGGTCTGCCTTTGTAACAACTGTATCTGATTATTGCCGATGATGGTGATGATCATTATTTGCATGCTATTCAGACACTTGAGGACAGCAAAAGTAATATAAGGGTTGTACATTAATGTACTAATGAGGAAATGGGATGAAATGGGTAGTAGGCAGAATTTTGGAGACCTGGGTGTCTCTCTCTCTTCCCCCAAACCTCCCCCCCCCAACTTACTGTTTGGGTAAGTCACTGTCCCTCCCTCAAGCCAATCTCAGGCCATACCTATAAAGCACTGTTGTACCACTTCCCTGCCAAGAATCCTTTGAACAGTACTTTCTCAAGGAAGCTGGGAGTTGTTAGGAGACCCCTATTCCCCCCAAAGACCTTCAGTTCCAAGAATAGTTTCACAATCTTAAGAACACAAGAAGAGTCCAAGGTCTCATCTAGTCCCAGCATCTGTTCTCCTGGTGGCCAACCAGATGCCGGTGTGAAACCCTCAAGCGGGGTCTGAGCACAAGAACCCTCTCTCTCCCTATGGCTTTCAGCAACTGGTGTTCAGAAGTATTACTGCCTTCGACCCTGGAGGCAGAGCCTAGCTAGTGGAGGAGCAGCACAGCTAGTGGGAAGTGTAACTCTGTGAGAATAAGGGCTCTCCTAACAACTCCCAGAATTTTCATTATAGATTTTATATATCAGACTTAAATCTTTAAAGTTGACACTAATCCTGGGTACAAATGATACTGTATTCTGCCAACAAAAGGTAATGACTGAACACAACTGATGTCACAGCGGACCCATGGAAATACGTAGGTTTTTGTCTGTCTGTCTATCTACTATCTATCTATCATCTATCTATCTATCTATCATCTATCTATCTATCTATCTATCTATCTATCTATCTATCTATCTATCTATCTATCATCTATCATCTATCTATCATCTATCTATCTATCTATCTATCTATCTATCTATCTATCTATCTATCTATCTATCTATCTATCATCTATCTATCTATCATCTATCTATCATCTATCTATCTATCTATCTATCTATCTATCTATCTATCTATCTATCTATCATCTATCTATCATCTATCTATCTATCTATCTATCTATCTATCTATCTATCATCTATCTATCTATATCTATCTATCTATATCTATCTATCTATCTATCTATCTATCTATCTATCTATCTATCTATCATCTATCTATCTATATCTATCTATCATCTATCTATCTATCATCTGTCATCTATCTATCTATCTATCAATCATCTATCTATCTATCTATCTATCTATCTATCTATCTATCTATCTATCTAACTATCTATCTATCTATCATCTATCTATCTATCATCTATCTATCATCTATCTATCATCTATCTATATCTATCTATCATCTATCTATCTATCTATCTATCATCTATCTATCATCTTTTTGGTTTATCTGCTTTGATATCATATGCAGGAAAGGATTGTAAGCTGCTTGGGGTCAGGAGGGGAAGATTCTGTCTTCAGAACTGTATATTATAATTAGTTTGGTTTTTTTGCTATTTTGTTTTATTTTGTATATTTTAACCATGTTGCATTTTATACTGTAATTTACCCTGGTACTATTTTAGTGGCAGGCACCACATAAACACAGTAAATAATAATGAGATTCTGTGTGGACTGACTGAAAATGCAGATACCAGCCATAGAAAACATCACGAGCTGTGTTAAATATATAAAAAAATGTGACGTGTGAATCCAGTGAATACTTGTTTGCAAACATGTGCATTATGCTAATATGTCCATCAGGGAACCAAAACTGACTGTAGCTCCCTGTTATGTATGGAAAATGTCAAATCTAGATTTATATCTGTGCAATGCTTGAAATGAGACGTACAATGCATTCTTAGATACATGCCTGCTCAGAGTTCAATGGCGAGTATAGGATTGCAACCCAGATGCTGTTATGTGCAAGTAGGAGTCACTTCCCAGCATGTGAACCTGAGACCCCCAGGCAAAGGGTGGTTTATAAATTCAATTTTTTAAAAAATGGATTGCAATGCCAATGTTTTCTCTTCATTGCATCTTATGGCTACACCATTGATCTATTTGGCCTGCTGTGTTTGCTGACTTAGGGATGAGTGAAGCTGCCAATTCTGGTTTCTCCCAGTTTCTCATTTTTCCAATCCTAAATCCAGTTCTCCACATTTCCACATCAGTTTATATATTTTTTTAAAAAAACACACACATGAAAATTAATCTGCAAATTTCTCCTAATATGCATGTGTGTATGCAATGTTGCCTAATATACACAATTTTGAAAGCAGTTTTGCTTGATATAGCACATTTCAAAATGTTTTCACTAATGTGTATATTTTATCCACACTTCAGCCTAGTAGATGCAATTTTGTAAATATGACTTGGCCAGGAAACTGCTTTGCAAAATTCAGAAAAGTGAAAATTTCAAAGGACGACTGTGCTTTGGTTCATCTCTTTTTCTGGAAAGTGAAAAGGTGTAGGTTCACCTTTAAATGTGAACTGAATTGAATATCTACCCCCTTTCCTATAATGCCTATAATTTTTCTGTGGCTTTTATGCAGACTGGATGCATATGGTGCCAGTGAATCTCATGTCTTTTAAAACCTTTTCTGCGCTGAAGATGTTTTGCCAACGTTTCTCATCATCCCGGTCCATGTCCACTGCTGTTAGCAAGTTTGGGAGCCAGAAAGTCAATGTGTGAAGTGCTGTGTTCATTAGCCTGCACCGAGCGAGGTTAGATTGCCCTGCACTTAACATGTCAGTGGTCCGTCTCTCCTAGAATGGAGGAGATTTCTAATATTTAGAAGAGCAGGATTGATTAGCGATGGTGACAAGTGCCTGCCAATTTCCCCCTTGTGCAAGGGAAGCGAAAGAAGCAGGAAAACCTCCACCTCCGCTGGTGGACTCCGAAGAAGTGAACCTTTTATTTGCTGTCATAATGATGACTTTTAAATGTCCCGCTTTGGATCTTGTTGCTGCTGCTGCCACTGTTGTTTTTTTGTTGTTGTTCAGGCTTCTAAAATGTTCTCTTAATAACACACTTTGGTCTTTAGCCGTGGAAATGCAGAAATAATTAGAAATGCCATTGTGTACACTGCCTTCTGGACTGGGCTGAAGGTGAAGGAGAAAGTATCATGCTATCCTTGTCAGCTGCAAGGGTAATTACTGCTGGCTGAAATTACTCAACATTTGTTTATAAGCTCCCCAGAGCATGCTGTAAATAGATTGTCTGTTATAGTCCAATCACATTAAAACGCTGCTCCTTGCAAACTGCTACCTCCTGTTTTCTGTAAGCTAGACACAGAGAGCCTGCTGCTCACTTATTGAGTGCCGAACACTGAAGAGCTATGTTTAATGTGATTGTTTTCATTAGCTCCTCTCTGTCCGATATCACATTTATGGTTTACGGGGCCTGAACGCTGGCGGGCTGCATCCCTTTTATTTCCCATAGTCAGATCCAAATGTCTTTATTACCGGAGGGCATCTGCAACAGTTTGAGGAGTGTCTCCCAGCTGCAAAAGCCGACGAGTGACTAAAGCAACCGCAACCCCAAAACCTTTCCCCTTTCTTTGGAGTGTTTTGGTAGCCTCTCCAACCCTGCTCCAAAAGCGTAATATTATGGGTTAAGCAATGCTTGGTCAATTGCTCTCTTCAGCTAGTTGATTACAGCTGCTGTCCTAAGCACACTTGCTCAGAGTATGGTGAGACTTACATCTGAGTAAACAGGCAGAAGATTGCACTGCACAGCTGAAATCCCACACAGAGTTATTTGGGTTTGGAAATAAGCCCTGCTAAACACCCTAGGACCTTCTGCTGATTAAATAAGCAAAGGATTGCATGACAAACCAGTGTGATCAATTTCAAGATGTGCTGATGATTAATCAGATAGCAACTTTACAGTGGTTTCTAAAAAAAAAGAAGAAGTGAAAAAAGTTGTTGTGGGCAGATTCTTTCACCTTCTTTCTCCTACAACACTCAAATTGTGTTGTCGTGCTTGCTGCAGCACACACTTTCCAAAAAAAGTATTTTCTTCAGAACAATAGTCTTATTTCATATATAAATGCACACAGATTTAAGCAATGGAAACCTTATGCAGTGTATCTGCTAAGATTTCACTAATTAGGAAATAGCCCTACATATATTATGGAACAGCTGGTCAACTAAATGCTATTTTATGGCCAAGCAAACTGCACTTCTTTCTGTCTGTTAGGGATCATTTTTTTTCTTTCAACAGTGTGTTTCATATCAGATGCTGAGCTCTAACGTTTCCAGTAGGAAACAGTGATTTGAGAGGAAGTGAAAGTGGCCAGAGATGTAGCCCAAATATCAGGAAGTTTATCAGACCCGGCCCCTTTGAACTGAATGGGTGCCTTACAAGTAGCCCCCATCCATTTTAATGAGGCTGGCACAGAAAGGCTTCTCAGTGACTTTGTTTCATATTCACTTTTTAAAGTGAGATTTCTGCATTTCTTATCAGTAGATCTAAAATTAACTCTCCCATTGGTGAAAATGTATGCATTTGGTTTATGTGAATTTGGAATAACCTATATATTAAATATATCCTGTAAAGGAGAAGGTAGACATCTAGGATGCCACAGCAAAGGGCACATAAGAATTCTAATACAATGGTACCTTGGGTACTTAATTCGTTCTGGAGGTCCGTTCTTAACCTGAAACTGTTCTTAACCTGAAGTACCACTTTAGCTAATGGGGCCTCCTGCCGCCCCCGCTATGCGATTTCTGTTCTCATCCTGGGGAAAGTTCTTAACCCAAGGTACTATTTCTGGGTTAGCAGAGTCTGTAACCTGAAGCATCTGTAACCTGAGGTACCACTGTAAATAAAATCAATGCAAAATAAAAGTGTTTTTTCTTTAGATAGAGCTGTATCTAATATGGAGAGCAATCCTAACTATGGGAAGCCAGTATAATTTACACCACCTTAAATTCAACCAGTCTGAAGTACACCAGACCCAGCCCAAGTCTTGCAGAGGGAAAGCAAGCCTTTAAAATAGAATTTGACTTATACCACCCTTTTTGCTGGTGTAAATTCAGCCAGGTTTCCAGGTCATGTGACTGAGATGAACAGAGTTAGGAGCTAGCACAGGGAAGTCCAGCACATGGCCCTCAGCACATTTGATGTCCCCTCCCTGCAGCCCTCAGGTGATCTGATCCACAACCAGTAGACCTGAAGATGCCCCTCTTTATTCAGACCTTGGAAGGGATCGAATTAATCTGGCACTCATGTATACTGTTGATAGCTTAGTACTTACTTGTATTTGGTTGAGTTTTAGTCATTAGATTGATTTCACAGTTCCATGTTTTTGTTCTTACACACACAGTGTAACTTGTTTTTTGTCATATGTTTCATATTTTGTGTTTAATGTTTTTTATCCAGTTACTTCCCACCCTGGGACATTTGGTGAGAGAAGATTAAAAATCAGATTTACAAGAACAAGAAGAACCTGTTCTTATTCTTTGCTTGGAAGTTCCTAAGCTCTTTAAAAACAAACAAAAAAACCCACACCTTTAAAAATGACTATGGATGAAGTCAAAATCTGAAGACCAATTTAAAAGGGCAGTAGACAGGATGTTTCCTATAGCCACAAATATCTAAATACAGATCTGGAAAGGGAGATGAGAAACATAGGGGAAATGTAGGCAAGGTTGCCATTCTAATCAGTATCATCAATAAAAGTTAGGCAGTGCTTCTAACCACAAAACAATTAACATGAAGAGAGTTAAGCTTAAACAACAACCAGAAGTCACCCTGACATGACTGTAACAGGAAAGCTGTTTTGTGAAATGAGACATACGAGGCTATGAGAAACATCTCTTCATTCCTAATTGTCGATCAGTACAAGGCTTCAGTTAACGGCAAACCAGCGGGGAAGGATGATCTTTCGTTTTCTTCATAGATTGCAACATTTTCTCTTAACTAGAATCATTGCCTGTGGAAAACTGTACTTCTGGGAAAGATGCTGAAGAGCTAGAAATGATGATTCAATTGTGCATTAAGATAATTCCTGGAAGAAGGCTTTGCCTTCCTGGAACAGCAGTCACAGCCTTGCCAGTTGCATAGGTGTATATATCCACAAGTGGGCACAGACAATCCTTTTGTTCATTTCATCAGTTTCCCATTTTTGGGTGCATTGCCTTGGCGATAAGCTGTTCCCTTCGCAAATAAATGTACTGAACAGATGAAAAATAGAAAAACAAATCCCCAGCTTTTTACAGGAGTAATTTTGTGATTATGTGTGTTTAACAACAAACCACTTAAAAGCCATTGCTTTGTATAAATCCAGGTAAAACATTTTACATGATTCCATTAACTAATTTTGCAGAGGCAATGGATCTTTGAAGAAAAACTTCCCACATCTAAAAAAAAAAAAAAGACATTAAGGAGTAGGGAGAGAGGCTGGAAGCCACAGTGACAGGTACAACGAAGGCTGTATCTTTCAGTTCCCTGGAAACCAGTCAAACACTATCTCATCTTGCAATGGTTGTGTCTGATCCTCTGCTTCAGACATCTTCCTAATAATGGCAGCTACAGAGGTGACTCTCTGCAAATAAGGGCTTCCAGCCACTGGACATCCATCATGTATCTCCAGAGCAACATTAGGCTGCCCTAATGGGCACCCCCGTCTTCATTATGATATTAATTCTCTAAATTTCCAAAGTGATTTCATTTGTAAAATGACAATGGCTGGCTCCTCAGGAGACAAACTGTTTTCATCACACTCCCTCCTGCTTACAAAGGTTCCCTCTCTTTAGTCTTCTGGGGGTGCATGTGTGTGTGTGTGTGGGGGGGGTGCGTGGAGGAAATGTGATAGCATCAGATCTCTTGTGACACGCAAGCCTGCTTAACAGCTATGCACACCACAAGCCGGGCTGTTCAGCCTGAAGATTTGTAAAGCAGTGGCTGGCGAGCTGCATTGAACTGAGAAAGGGGGGAATTGTGCAGAAGGAGAATGGAAGCCATGTGCCTAGTATGAAGGGGAGGAGATAGGTTAAGGCAGAGCTTTCCAAACTGTGTGTCGCGACACGTTAGTGTGTTGGCTGCAGTGTGTAGGTGTGTCACACAAATGCTCTCCGCTCTCCTCCCAGGGCTGGAAAGGGGTTAGTTTAACTTCCGGTTTGCCAGCAAAACTGAATTACTGTGTTGTGAAATAATGCATGTCTAAAAAGTGTGTCATCAGCATGAAAAGTTTGGGAAGCTTTGGTTTAAGGGCTATACCGAAGCATACTGAAGCCATTTTGGTTAAAAAAAAGTATCTGTGCACGCAATCAGATGTTGTGCAAGGAAGTGGTGAAGAACCTGTGGCCTTCCAGATGTTGTTGGACTCCAACTCTCATCAGCCCCAGATCCTGTGGCCTTCCAGATGTTGTTGGACTCCAACTCTCATCAGCCCCAGATCCTCATGGCCCAAGATGGTTTTCACCCTACTTCACCAGCAGATAAGAACATAAGAATAGTCCTGCTGGAAAAGACCAACAGCCCATCTAGTCCATAATGCTGTCCTCACAGTGGTCAGCCAGATGTCTAAGTGGAGCTCACAAGCAGGACCTGAGGGCAACAAGAGTCCCATTTGTGATTCTCAACAGCTGGTATCCACACGCATTCTGCCTTGGACAGTGTAAGCAGAACATCATGGCTAGTGGCTCTGGATATCCTTCTCCTCCACCGATTTGCCTGATCATCTTTTAAAGCCATCCGAGTTGGTGGCCACTGCTACTTCTTGGGGAAGTGAGATGGCACACTACCAGTCAGTGCAGACAATGTAGATGGACCAATGGGTCTGACTTGGTGTACGGCAGCTTTGTATGTCCCCAGCACTTCCAAAACATATTTTACCTTCCTCATTGTTGTTTTTATCTTATTTTTTTAGTTCTGTGCTAAGAAAAGCTGGATTGCTGCGAGCAGAGTTTGCACAATGTGCTAATTTTGGGAGAGGGCCAAAGAGTTACATAGGGCATGGGTGCCCCACATCCTGGGATTCCAACATTTCATCTGGTATTGTCCAGGGAACTGCAAGTTTTGCACCCATCCAGACATGATCTGGGTATGCATTCTGGCATTGCTCTATGCAATGTAAGTAAACCAATGTGGTGTCCATGTGGCAATGTATCAGCATTGCTAATTGGCATGTCCTGGTTTAAACATGATGTTGACTAGATGGAATATCCCCTACTGGCCTACAGCTTTATGATAGCTATCCTAAAAAACCCGTTGTCATGGTCAGATCACTTTCTGGTGAAGTTTGGACTTATAGCTCTGTTCCTCCCCTTTCAGGGTGGTGAACCAGGGCTGGCCTGCTCATGAGGTAAGCTGAGGCAGTTACCTCAGGTGGCAGAACTTCAAGAGGCAGGGCCCCCACTGGCGCCACACTGCATTCATCACTGGTGAAGAAGCCATGCTCTATGATATCTCACAAGAGCTCTGCAAGGTCTTACGAGATCTCACTGGAACCCACTGCCGGGTGACCCAGGGAGGTGGTGAACAGATTACTGCGGCCAACATCTTTTCTTTCTCTTTCCATTTCAGCACTTGGGCTGAGTAAGTGTGACCACAGAATGGTGGAGCATGTCTGCTTTAAAACCCTCTTCTCCCATTAATCACAGAATAGATTCTCTCCTAATAATGCAAAAGGCACATGCTGCACAATCCTATGCACGTCTACTCATATGAAAGTTCCCCTCCGTTCAAGAGGATTTAACTGCAGTCCCAAGCAAGTGTGTAGAAGACTGCAGCCCTCTGCTCACTGGGAAAGTGTTGGCTTCTCAGCCTCTCGTCAGCTTGCCTTTCTGCAAACCAAAAATCAAAAAGATGTTGCAACTTCATCCTAATGAATCTCTCCAGTGTGGCCATCCGCCTGCCTGATGCATTGGGGCCAGCAAGCTGCCCTTTCTTAAGCACTTCCAATGTTCCACATTAATCAAACTCAGAACTGGAGTCACTGATGCTGTCTGCATAGACTGCCTGCACTATTAATGCAGGAGGAAATTAGCCTCCCTGAGATTATTTTAGGGCCTTAGTTAATTCTTTGTCATTCCTGTACTTAAGAGAGTCTGGATACATGACCCGACGGTGCTGCTCGACCATAAGAGGGTGGACAGAAGTGGTCAAGTTTCCTTCTGCAAAAGGGGAAAGCTGTTAACATAAAGCTGGAGTTGCTGGTTGTGTGACATTCACTGCTGGATGTCAATGGGATAAGAATGTGTTGCTGGAGCATCCTCCTTACTGAAGCGCTGAGAAAGTAGAGAGGCTTTATTGAATAGGCAAGTCGAGGCAGGCAGAGCTGTTCTAATCAGAGCTTCTGAGGATGCTACATTTGCATTGCTGTATCCCAGGGGTTGTCAACCTGGTCCCTACTGCCCACTAGTGGGAGTTTCAGGATTCTAGGTGGGCGGTAGGGGGTTCTACGGCACAAGCTGAATCCTCCTTCCATCGAGCATGGGTGGGCGGTAAGGAAATGTTACCATCAAGAAAGATGCATTAGTGGGTAGTAGGTATAAAAAGGTTGACTACCCCTGCTCTATCCCAAGCTGACAGGTGAACCGAAAAGTTTGGACTTCAACAGGCTGCAGGAAACTGTTTGTTTTCTTCTCTTCCTTATCTTCCGTCAACCTTTCCTATGCAACATAGAAAGTTACCTTATGCACAATCAGACCATTAGTCTACTGAGCACAATGTTGTCTACACTGACTGGCAGTGGCCAGTGGCGAAGCTGCATGCTCCGGCACCAGGGGAGAAGAACAGGCAGGGGCATGGCTGGCGCATGTCCTGGGGGCGTGGCACGCATCCCGGGGGGCATGGCACATCACCTACGGGAGCGTGGTATGTGTCCCGGGGCATGGCATGCTTCCTGCGGGGGCGTGGCATGTGTCCTGGGGATGTGGCACGCTACCCGTGGGGGCGTGACACCCGGTGTGTGGGGGGGTGCGCGACGCGTGTCTGGGGTACCCCCTCCCCTATGGTGCCGGGGGCGATGCGCTCCCCCTGTTCCTCTGCCAGTGGCAGTGGCTCTATTAAGGTTTCAATAAGTGGTATTTTCTACATCCTGGGATCTTCTGCATCCACTGAACTATGGTCCTTCCTAGACACCAAGGACCAAGGAGATGTAGTTCCCAAAAGAGTACCCCCAAGTCTCCCTGGCACCTGGGGTGCTACAGTTTCAGGCCAATCTGCTGATTCAGCTACCACTCATGAAACAATGCTAAGGAATCCCAAGGGGATGATGGAGGCCCCTTTCTGCTTACAGTTTTCTTCGTGGTCTTGATCTCACTTAGAAACATTGTTTTGCTCCTCCAGAAGTGCAGTGTGGTTTGTGGATTCAGAAATGGGTGCAGGAAAACAGCTCAGTTCACTTAGGGTTGCCATACATTCAGAGAAACCAGGATATACCCTCTTTTGGGGACCAACATGCCCATCCGGGCAGATTTTTACATTGAAAGGGAAATGTCTGGGTTTTTGCATTTGGGAGGAGGGCTTAGGCTTGGACTGCTCTACATGCTGTGGCTGCTGCCTGTCTGAGCTGGGGAAAGAGGAATGTGGGCATGGCAGCCCCCCCGTGCCCGCCCCCGCGTGCCTCTTTCCCCAGCTTGGGTCAGCAGCGGCTCGGGCAGTTCTCTTTTTTTGCTCTTCAAGATATGGCAACCCGAAATTCACCGATCCCACTCTTGAATCACACCCACTGCTATTTAGTGAGTTAGATTTACATAGTTGTAAAACTTCACACCAGTTTATGCAATAAAAGTAACCTACTGGCTTTTAAAAAACCCTTTTTTGAAATAGATGTTATTTTTAAGAGAGACCCAGCTGGAAGAATGCAACAATGGCCTGGCCTGACTCAAAGTTCTGAAAACACCGTCTTGTGTTCTCAAACCTTGACATATGCTCATGCTGTTTCGGAATGTCTTTGTTGATGTGAGTTGCCTTGCAATCCCCAAGCTTTATGTTGGTATGTTTGAGTTCTTGAGCTGCAGGATGATGCATCTACTATCTTTATAGTGTACTCTGACAGATAACGCTCTTAGTAAAGAGTGAAAACAGGAGGGCATTCAAAAGCCTGGTAAAAGTGGACTGGACACTGATTCGCTACGTTCTGAATAATTCGTTATCAGGGCAGAGAATGTGTGTTTCAGAGTCCATGCCTTCCACCAGAGAGCTATCAGGTTATGGAGGGCAGAGAAATAATGGATGGGGCAAGGCCAGGGAGAACTTCAAATGGAAAGACAAGTTAGGGGTGGGAAAACCAGTTTACCATATTGGCCTGAATATAAGCCTCACTCCCCCCCTCAAATTCCGACCACGAAAAGTTAAGGGGAGGCTTATATTCGTGACCTTACGATATGCAGTCAGGAGTGTGGGGCAAACAGCACCAGGAGTGTGGCAAAGCAGTGCCCGCCCCGTGCGTAGCCCCCCATCCTCTCCCCCAAGGCCGAGAAGGGAAAGAGCAAGGAAAGGAAAAGGCTGCTGGCAACGCAGTGTGCCCCCCCCCCCCAGTATGCAGCCAGGAGCAGCGAGGAAAGAAGCAGCTTATACTTGGGTATTTTTTCTTTTTTTCTTTTCCCCCTTCCAATTTTAAAGGTGCAGCTTATATTCGGGTGTGGCTTATATTCGGGCCAATACGGTATATGCCAACTTTACACATGTTAATTCATAAGTCTGTTCTGGCCTGTGTCTGTTTTAATCTATATTATTATTATTATTATTATTATTATTATTATTATTATTATTATTACAATTTGTATTTAAATACATGTTTAATAGTGCTATAAAAGTGATCAATGCGGCTTTTTATTTTTTATTTAGTAAATTTATATACCACCCTTCACCCGAAGTTTCCAGGGCAGATCACAACAGAAAAATACAAAATGAGAATAAAACAAAACAAAAACAAAAAAGAAGCCGATAACTTCTCACCTACAAACACATCTAAAAGGCCATCCAAACGCTTTGTGGAGGAGAAATGTTTTCGCCTGGCGCCTTCATTACATACCCACAAACAGGGAGCCACTGCAGAAAAGGCCCATTCTTGTGTATCCACCCGCCGGACCACTTGTGGAGGAAGCACACAAAGAACAGCCTCAGATGGTGAGGAACTTTGCCTTAGATCACCTCTGAGTGCCAAGCTTAGAGTGGCTGAGGTATAAATGATAAAATTATTATTGAAGGTGATAGAGCTCCCGTCATGTTGGCTACCACGTAAAATAGGATGGTTATCACTTATTATTCCCACTGCTTGTAGGAAGTGTAAACCCTTTGTTGCCTTTATATCCAGTATTGGCAGCAGAGGAGAATGCTTTTTCTGTGGAAATCTCATTTGGTTCTTTATCTCAAGAACCAAAGGCATAAATATTTATTCTCACTAAATTTGAAAACGGCTTGTTACTGGTTCTGTCCTGTTACTCACAGAAAGGTCCAGCAAACATTAAGTAAAAAAACAACAACAGTTAACTGAGCATCTCAACCCTCTGTTTTTACCAGAAAGTTTAATTTTGGGATCTGCAAGATACTTTGGTGAGTTTCAAGCAGGCTTCCCTAATTAGAACAGCAGCAATTATTAGGGTGGGTGGATCTGTCAGTTTCAGTTCTCTCAATTCCTAATTTTTTCCCAGTCTTAAATCCTGTTCTCCACATCTCTGCAGCAATTCGTGAATAAAATTTAAATCCTCATGAAAATTTGTTGGAACTTTTGTGTGAATTTCTCCTAAAGACACATATCTGCATGCAATTTTGCCAAATATATCAATTTCTACAAATCAATTTCCCTTAACATAATGCATCTTTGGATGTTGTTTAAAGGAATATATGCATTATTATGCAAACTTGATCTTAGATGAAGCATTTTGTACAAATTCATTGGCTGGAGAATTCTTTTGCAAAATTCAGAGATGTGCGGGGCTGAGTTTCAGTCCGCATATTGTTTTGGAAAATGCAAATAAGGTATGTTTTTTCTTTATATGCTAATTTCTCCCTTAATCCTAACTGGTTGTTGTTGGTGGGGAAAGCTCGGAGGAAATGTATTTGAAAACTTTAATGAAATGTATCTCCATTCGGTTTAACTTACCAGATAAGAGTTTGGGAAGCGGCTTAGGGGTCAAGTGCAGCCCCCCAGTTCTCTTTTTCCAGACTTTGGGACTCCCCTAAGCCATTCCTCTTCCTCAGGCCACACCCTCATCTGCTTTACTAAGCACCTTCTCTGAATGCTTTTGCCTGGCTGGAATTTGTCCTTAAACTCTGCTTCTTGCTCACCTGGAAGAATGGAGGTGTGTGTGTTTGTGTAGAACTTTCTAGTTTTTGGTGCAGCGGGAATGTCACCTATTGAACGCTCTGTTTCTTCACCCACTGGCCTCACCCAACATAGGCATTCTGCCCATGGAAGGCTTTCCATGAGGATAGGCAGCCTTCAGACTGAAAATGGTCCCCAAAGCCTACGCTAGATCGTCTGTGTTCATGGCATGGTATGTGTTCAAGGACGTGGTGTGTGGTGGTTGTAAATGGATCATGCATGTATCTGGGACACAATATTTCCAACATTGCAGTTAACTGTGGAATCGCCATGAAAGACTTAAAAATGAGAGCCCTTAGGTTCACACAACATTATAAAATGAAGAGTTTTGTGGCACCTTAAAGATTAACAAATATATTATGGCATAAACTTCTGTGGACTCAAACCCTCACTTAGTCAGATATACATGAAGCGAAATCTTAGCTGACAGGTATATAAAGGAGAAAATGATTGTGTGGGAGTTGAGTGGCAATGAGATGCAAAAATTACCGTCAGTGAAAATTAGAGCTCAGTATGCACATCTTAACCTTTTACAGTAGAAGATTAGTGATAATTGCTGAGATGGCTGTATTGACACCAGTGCCATGGAGCCGTTTGCAAGAAACTGTCATAGATAGCACAGATATCCTGGCATTGGTCAGCTAATTGACACATGTTGTATGCTTAAAAAATAATTTGTCCCAATTTAACACACAAGTGATGGCATTTAATTTCTGGATACTTACAGCTACAATCACGATCAAAGTATTCAAATTCTGCAATAAAAATATGACGGAATCCAATAGCTCGATTTTGACACTTATCCATAGAGATGTACAACGGTTGATGGGTTTAATGGTTTTGAGTGATACTGACACCAGGTTACAGAGTGCCAGGGCCCCATCCCAGCCTCATCTTGGACAAGGCAATAGCGCCCCACACTTTTCTGATTAAATTGACAACTGCCCCCATTACCTTGTTCAAGTAAAGCACTGTCACACATGGTCAGTGGCAAGCCAGGATGGAAAAGGAGAGCCATTAGCTTGGCACAAGCCTACTCTAGCCATACTTGGCAGAAGCACCTTGGGCCTGGAATGTCAATCAGAGGCCTTTAGCTGACGTAACACGGTTTGAGCTTTAACTAAAATGACACACAACATTGCTTGTGTTAGTTCAGCTGCAGGACTGAGGTGCCAGTGAATGTTTACAGATTTTCTTCACCTGCATTCTGATTCTGATATCTGAATATTTTTTCCCCACTTATATAAAAAAAGGGAAAAATAGAATATTAATATTAATAATATCTGAAATTTCAAAGGTTTCACTTTGATATTTTTGTTGGATGACGCAGAGATGTTCAATGTCAAGCTTTAAAAATGCTACATTACATGTAACTACTGGCATTGTGTGTGCATGTGTGTGTTATGGCTAATGTAAATGGTCCTTTAAAGGGAACTTGGTCGGCAGACCTTTTGCTTTTGTTAACAGATTCTAAAGCAGAAAGTTAGATTACAGGCCATGAATGCATGCAGTGGGCTGAATAGCTCTGGGGTGCCATTGAATGATGGATGTTCTTGCAGCGGCCAGAGGGAAAAGGTAGCATAATGGAGAAAAACCTTCGAGTTCTGTTGCATATTTTTGTGCAGCATAATCCCGCCAATACGCCGTTGCTGGGCTGTATCTCCAAGCAACCTTCCAATGAGTGCCTGACAGAAATCTGAATTCCGGGCAGAGCTATGCAGACTTCCCCCTTTTCCTTTCCTGAACTCTATTATTTATAAGATTAAAACCCCTGAGGTTTAAAATGGCAGGTTTATTGTCAAGTACAATGTACTTCTCACTCTGAATGGACAAAAGCCTTTGAGCTTACCTAAGCCTGCACGGAAACCTTCCTGCGTGCCCTCAGTACAAGCACATGTACTCAGGGAGGCCGCCATTTCCTCCAGGGGTGTCAGACAAGTATCCTGTAGGGCTCTCCACTGGCACTGCCAATAACAGTCCTCTTGGAGAAGTGTTTTCTCTTTACGCTGCCTGGATTGCTGACCTTCCTTGAGAAGCCGGTAAACAAGGGAGATGCTATTCTGAAGCAAAGGATTTAGCCAATTCATTCACCTTTTGGTTTACATTTCTGGGAGCAATTCACAAGGAAGTGGTGATTTAAAGAAACAAAATACCTTTAAAGTTTTGTCTTAAAAAATAAATAAATGCTACTGAGCATCTTGCTGGCAAGTTGTTCACAGGCAACTGTTGTGTGAACCTCTGTTTGTGCATCATTAACTAATGTATAGTGCTGATTCCCCACCACCATGGCCTTGTTTTTGCACTTCCCAGCTGGGTATTCCTATGAGTAATATTTGCACATGGGAAGGTGGTCATTTCTTCACAACAAAATACCTGACATATAAATTGGTAGATGCTGCTGCCATTTCTAGGCGTTAAATATATACACACACAGTGGCCAGTCCTGGCCCCTCTATTTTTTAGAGCTCTATACAAAATAGCTCTCCACCATGTTTTGCTTCTGCTGCCATTGTAACCAACAGTAGCGGGTAGTGGGGAGGGCTGTCGCCACAGACTTGACCTCCCGTCACAGCGGTGAGGTGGTGAAGAGGTTGGAGTTGTTCTAGCCCACAGGTGGGAGTGCTGGATTGGCTCCCCCAATGCACGTTCACAGAACTGACCTCTTTGCCACCTAGGCTTTCTCCTTCTGTCCTAGCTTCTGCCCCAAACAGACAGGTGCAGTTACTTACAAGTAAGGAGGCGATACTTTATTAAAGCAGAATAACAGTACATTGCATTAGCATCAAGGATTTCAAGGCTGCATGGAATCTGCAAAGCTATTCCAATGAGTTTCCCCACCTACCTGCCATGCTTTTTTAAAAGCAGAAATGAAGAATGTTGAGGTACTCTCCAGAATTTGTCCCTGCAGGAGCTCATGGCCTGAAGGTGGGTGCTACATCTAGAGGGAAGTGTCTCCTCATTTCTCTTGAGGTGGCACTGCCCCCTAGAGACAACATCGGACCCATCTTCACCTCCGAATCTTCCCTACTCCATCAAATCAATCAGTGTTCCAGAGCAACTTCCACAATATCTTCTATGGGTGGGGACCAGGAACCACCTAGGGCTCTGGTCTCAGCTGCAGGTCCAAAATGGGTCTGAAGGAAGGAGAGAGACTCTACTCTTGTGTCTCATACCCCTCTCATTTATCATCTTCCTTCTCAAATGCCTACCACTTCTGGTCTGAATCAGAGTACTCAGAAGGAACAGTGCTGCCCTAATCTGCCAGTCGCTACTGGTAGCAAATGACCACAAGTCCAAATGTTCACTTTCTCTTGTGTTGAGGAGAACATGGGAGAGAATAAGAGGAGAGCATGGGAGGGAATGAGCTCAAGACCAACTCCCTGTCCATTGGAGTACTGGTACTAAGGTAGGAACTGGGCCCAAGGAAGGCCCCACACATTACAAAATTAGCCCCGGACTAGATTAGTGTAATGCTCTGGGGATCATTTCATCAGCTAAACATGTGGAAGGCTGTGAAAGTGTAGGTGCTGATGGTTCTGGTTGCACAGAAATTCAAAACAAAGGCTACTGCCTGGCCACTGCGTCATGGCCATTTGTTCCTATAGTAATATAATTCTCCCTGGACCAATCTATCTTCAGTTTCAATGAAAGAAAAAGCCTCACTTTCTCATCAATATTTCTCACTGGAACTGGTATTTAAAAAATATTATTCATGAGCATTTGCATATTTGTGTGAAGTCTTCAGAGTAGGATTTATTGTACCTTTAAAAAAACTAAACTATTGCCAACACTGTGTGACCAGCTTTTAATGAATAGTTAAACACTGGTAAATTACACTTTATCACAGCTTAACATGGTGTAATCATAGTTTCTAATTATATTGCCTTCTGCTTGCTGCATGATCATTCCACAATAGCCCAGAGGTATTTGGTGTTGAATCTGCTAGCTGTTGTTATTGTTGAGACCCAGCGTAAGCCGGCGGAGGGAATGTTGTGCTTTTCTCTGAGTGAGTTAAGAAGAAAGCTCAGTTCAGATATAAACTCACAGGTGGCCATGCATAAGTCAGACATAACTCAGACATGGTTTGCACTAAGTTTAGAACCCAAACCATGGTTTGAGCTTCCAAATCATAAGCAGCTATGGTTTTCTAACTTCTGATCAGGTGGGTTCAGTCCTTGTGAACACCCTTCTTAAAGCACATTCCTTCTCCAATCTGATGCCCTCCGGATCTTGTTGAACTTGAACTCCCATCAGCCCCAGTCATCAGCAAGCAACACCTGGAGGCACAAGGTCGGGGAAGTCAATAATCTTGGGGGGGGGGGAGTCAACATCACACTGTTAGAAACAATCTGCCTTCACACATATTTCAGCTGGCCAGACAGAATGATCCCTCCTCTCCTCTGCTGGCACCCTGTTCTGAGGGTTCTCTCAAGTCCCTCGAGCCAATTCAGGGCTACTTGGGGTGCAGAGCAGGAAAAGCTCCATCATGCAAGTAAAAGTCCTTGCTCAAAGCTTCTGCTGATGTGGCTCTTCTGGTTAATTCCACAGCTTATTTCTCAGTCACCGTATTTCTGATGATTTCTTTCTAAACATGCAATAAATAGAGGAGTTTCTATTTTTTAAGAACACACCAAACTTTTAGCTTCTGAATCCTTTTCTACACAGTTAGACTTGCCCTTGGACCATTAATTGAGAACTTCTCCTTGTTTTGTTTTCATTCACATATCCTGGTTTTGTCCTGTTTTGTTGCGATTTTTATTATAATGCTAGCAGTCCACTGAGAATCCCATTGCCCATGTTGCTTATTGGGAGGGGTGAGGTGGCAGTGTGGTCAGTGCTCTACAATGGCACTGGTGGGAGCACCAAATGGGCTATGACGGTGTGTTTGTACTGAACTGCACTCACTGCTGCCTCAGCTGCCTCCTCTTTACCCCCCGATACGTAACAGAAATACAGGCAACCGGAGGTCAGGTGAGCACTGCTGTCCTGCCAGCTGCAACTGCTCAGCCTCATAGCATTTCATGGCTGTCTGTCACTTGCTGAAGATGTGGCAGAACACATGTTCTTCATGCCAATGGACCCAAGTTCAATTCCTGGGACCTCTAGTGAAAAGTGATCAGTTAGCAGGTAATGGGAAAGACCCAAGATCCTAACACTCTGGGGAGCCAGTGTGGTGTAGTGGTTAAGAGAGGTAGACTTGTAATCTGGGGAACTGGGTTCGCATCCCAGCTCCTCCACATGCAGCTGCTGGGTGACCTTGGGCCAGTCACACTTCTTTGAAGTCTCTCAGCCCCACTCACCTCACAGAGTGTTTGTTGTGGGGGAGGAAGGGAAAGGAGAATGTTTGCCGCTTTGAGACTCCTTTGGGTAGTGATAAAGCGGGATATCAAATCCAAACTCTTCTAACTAAGACCTCCAGAGTAAATAATATGTTGGTGCAATGGACCAATGGCTCAGTATAAGATAGATTCACATGCCTCCCATTCAGGGCCGGATTTAGGTTTGATGAGGCCCTAAGCTACTGAAGGTAATGGGGCCCTTTATATGTCCAGCTGTCCTTTGTCAACAACAAATTGTCACTGTTTTTTGTGTTGAATATATGCTACATGGTAATTTATGGCACCTCTCTGGTAGACGTCATTGCCATTCTAAGAGCCGAGGGAGGTGTTCATGGTGAGTTCCAGCACCGGTTTTTCTAGAAAAATAGCACTGGCCACGATCCACAGCCTTCCCCTGAATCTGGCCCAGGACGTTTGATGCAGAGCTGTGCTGTGCATCTTACATTTGTTGAGAAAAATTCAGCAGTCAGGAAACGAAAGCAGGAATATCAAATAAACTTGCGGCTGTTAAACATAATTTACATTGTATGATATCAGATCCAATTTCTAGTTGTTCCTTCAATCAGCATTTATTGAATGGCCGCATTGTAATAAAGGTTTCATAAATAAGATGAAGCTTGGAATTTGCTGCAAATGAAGCGCCTGTGTTTATTATGAATCTGTGCACAGCACAATTTTGGTAGAGCTGCTTGTCAGTCAAGGATGTGCCCCTGTACTAATCCTCTTTTTCTTCTTCTAATTGGGGAATGGAAACAACTTGGCATTTACATCATGATGGCTTTTGTGACTGACGTACATCGATGCTGAAGGGGAGCGGAGCCTATGTTCATCCTATACCCAGAAAGAAAGTAAAACGGCACTTAAGAAAATACGGTTTGTTTTCTGCCTGGATCTATGCTATAAAAATAAATAAAGCAGAGGCTAACAGAGCCCTCCGCAGAGCAAATGTGACCCATTTTACTGAAAAAAATATTTTTTAAAGCCTGAAACAACAAAAATTATCCTAAGGAATATCTTCCTGGCATTCTAGTCCCTTAATTTTGAAGTGCTCTTTAAAATGTATTTTTTGAATCCGCTTGGGTTGACCCTTGTCTCATTTAATATTTTAAAGCTGACATTTCATGGTTTCATTTGAAAAACAAAAGCCGCCTTTGAAGGGAAGGTCTTTTCTCTCTCTCTCTCTTGCCAGGCTTTTCTAATTCCTTGTTTTTGTTTGTTTGTTTGTTGCTAATGTTTTCCTGTGTCGCAATTATGCCTCTCCTCTAACATCAGGACCAGCCGTCAGCTGCCTCCATGTGTGCCTCTTTCATAAGGCTCGGTTGCCCTGTTGTCAGGTCTTCAGCATCCAATCTCTTGTTCTCAGCACAAACAAGCCGAGAGCTAGGATTTCTTGCAGGTTTCCATTTCCTACCTTGGAGAAGGGATATCCATATCATTATATGTATGTTGATATTTTTTTCCTCCCCCTTCTTACCAGGATACAGTCTCACTTTGCAAATTCCCCTCCCCTTTCCACTGTGCTGTGGATGTATAGCGAGGATATATTGCAAGGGAACCTCGAAGACATGTTGTTCTTTGAAGCTAATTAGAGCGAAAATGAAGCAGAAAAATATTCCCTATTTCCCCCCCCCCTCCCACTGGTATGTTGCCCAGGACCATTTTCTCAAAGCTTTATACACCAAGCAAAAAAATAAGAAATTAAATAAAAAAATTCCTAGACTGGGGTGGGGTGGGAGGAATGAAAGCGAAACTGGCTGCATAAAACAGGATGGAAAGACATAGCCGTAGAAGCTGGCCACATAAATAGTCATGAAATGAAAAGTTTCAGAATTGTATTGAAGTAAAAAAAAAAAAAAAACTACTTAGAGAAAGGCCAGCAGGCCAGACTAAATAATCCTCGACTTAACGTCCAATTCTGAATCACATATTAGCTGCAGAGATTTTAATGTAAATATGCCATTACACTGTCATTACAGTGATCAGGCTGCATGGCTCACAGGTCACATCTCAGCCACTGTTAATTTTGCAGGCAAAAGCTTTTTTTCTCTTGAAATGTTAATAACTTTCTATTAGTTAATGTAGCGTGACTAAAATTCAGATTAGATATAATTCATTTTAATATCTGTGACTGGCTATCCCGATCATTTAGCAATGGTTTCCAGCTGAATACAAGATGCTAAATTGGACTCATTTGCATAGCCCTGTTAAAGCAATGCCATTCTCTAAATATAGGCATCTTCAAATTAATTTAAAAGATTTTTTTCCCCTGGTTTTGCTACCAGGAGACAATCTTTTGCTAACAACTAATTGAAGTTACGAAGAGCGTAACACACATCTTTTCTGTCTTTTCTCTCTCTCCAGGGATTTTTGTGTGTGTGTGAGAGAGAAAAAAGGTTAGTTAATATCATTAACTGGTGGAGTAAAAATTAGTGGACCTTAACCAGTGGGACATGGATTCAAATCACTGCTCAACCATGACCCTGGGGGGTCCATTTCCAAGTTGTAGGCTCACCTACTTCACAAGGTTGTTATGCAGGTGAAAACAGCAAGCTTAGAGAGAAACCCTGTACACTGCCTGGAGCTCTTTGAAGAAAAGGCTGGTGATAATGTAACAAAGAAATCCAGAATGGGAGACTCCAACTCCCATCAGCCCCATACAGCCCCATGGTCAGGATGATGCAAGCTGGAGTCCATCCACATCTGGGGAGCTCCAGGTTTCCCCATCCCTGAAATGTATGCATACAATAAATAATAGCTCTGGTAACAAATGCAAAAATGACTCAAATAAACAGCATGCAGTAGGATTATTTATTAAACCTATAAGCAAATGCATTTATTATATGCTTAAGTATTTAGTAAAATATCAACTATAAAAAGGTAAAGGGACCCCTGACCATTAGGTCCAGTCATGACTGACTCTGGGGACTGACTCTCATCTCGCTCTATAGGCTGAGGGAGCTGGCATTTGTCCGCAGACAGCTTCTGGGTCATGTGGCCAGCATGACTAAGTCACTTCTGGTGAACCAGAGCAGCACACGGAAACGCCGTTTACCCTCCCGCCGGAGGGTTCCTATTTATCTACTTGCACTTTGACGTGCTTTCGAACTGCTATGTTGGCAGGAGCAGGGACCAAGCAACGGGAGATCACCCCATCACGGGGATTCGAACTGCCAACCTTCTGATTGGCAAGTCCTAGGCTCTGTGGTTTAACAGCGCCACCCGCATCTACTATACTTAGACATAATCAGTGAAGGCAAGGGGGACGCAGCCCCACCAATCTCAGCCTGCCCTCTGCCAGCCCCCACCTGCTAATTTACAACCACTCCATGGAGATGGGGAGACAGTGGACTCTTGTGCAAGTGGACCTTGTTCCATGCACACAGCAACTTGGTTGAACCCCACCTTAGGTATATACTGCATTTCAGCATCCTTACCGCTGCAGAGCATTTTGGATAGCCTTTCAGTAATGTAAATGAAAGCACCCATTTTTTTAGCATGTACCAACATTTCATGACTGTAGCCCAACAGGAAATGGCTTAATAATTTAGAACTAAGTGGAGCCGAAATGATTTTTTATATATTGTAGTCTCTCTCTCTCCCTCTCCCCACCCACTCATCTAATTACAGTGAATTCTGAATGTTGATAGTACCAAATGATTATTGCAAATTAGGAGCAGGAAGAAATACTAGAGAGTTTATCAGCATTAAATGGTCAACATTCACTTGTACCATTTCCCCAAAGCACGGAAACTTAGGTGCATTTGGGGGCATTTACAAAATTCACCAGGGATTGTCCATGTTTCACATGTAAATGTCAACATTCCCCAAATCTTGGACATCAAGGGTAGCATCTAATCATTGTTTAAACTAGAACCAGGCTCCCAAAATAGTTCAATGGGGAACCCCCCCCCCACTGTTTTCTTTAGTAACTCATTTGTAGACTGACTAAAGCCCTTTCCAGGATGCATGGAGGCTCCAATGGTAGGGGCAATGAACATGTATACCAGCCTTGCTCCCAGCTGCCTCCTTCATGCTCTGGTCTGCACACCCGAACCACTTCCAGGTGAGAGCAGTGAGACTCTTCCCTCCCTTTAGGAACCCTGATTACCTCACTGCTCTTACACAGTGGGAGACCTCACATGTTCGTCTGAATGCCGGAACAGGACTTTGAGAGCAATAAAAACACTGAGCTGCAACTAAAAGTCACACACACTATTTTATTCTACGTATTTCCAGAGGATAAAATCACCTGACCACCATCATTTTCTTTTAAGTGATAAGACAAAAAAAGGGGGGGGGGGGGACCAATCTCCAGATGCTGAAGAAAGAGTAATAAGTGAGGGTCCCCAAGCGAGGTCCTGTTCTGGCTGAAACATGTTGTGGATTAATAAAAAGTGCACTATTGTTACTTCAGCATGTTGAGATTGACCCTCCTTTTTTTGTCTTTTCCATTGGAAGGATCCCATTGTGTGTGCGCACGCTTTCAGGCGATACCTAATTTGTTTACAGTAATATCTACCAACAAGCAAAGAAGGGAGAGACATTATTCCCAGATGTTGAAACTGATCTGTTATTTATTTACTTCTTGACAGTAGACAAGAAGTGGTTAATTATCAGGGTATTTATTATTATTACAACACTGCAAAATATTACAAAATAATATTTATTATTATCATTACTTTGGGGGAATGGGTAGAAGATCCAGAACTAGCCATTGGCAGGACCACTTATATTAACTAGAATTATATTAACTATAATTGGAGCACTAGGCCTAGAGGCCAATCACAGCTTTGGGAAAGCTTGTTTCGCTCGATAGCAGCTTGATAAATGGAAGAATCTGGTCAGTAATTTCAACTGTATTCAGAGGGGGATTACTCTCATGCAAGTGCACATTGGATTGCAGTCTGCAGGAGCCGCCAGTGGGGTGAACTGATGTTGCTTACCTGATTCCCAAATGCAGAGGTGACTGCTGGTAACTCAGAGGGTGGGGGCAGTGGATTGGCTTCACCACTGTGCCTGACTTGTGCCTCCCTTCCACCTCTCCTCCTCCTGCTTGGCTACTGGCAGTGATCTCCACATTGGGAAGTCAGGTAAGGAAGGTTGCCCCACCCTGCTCTATCCCACCCCTACGACTGGCAGCCTATGTTGTGTTTCCATTTCTGGAAGGATTAAAAACACAATCTTCCCCCTTTTGTTTAATTGACAAAATGGACTGAGCTGTATTTCTAGAATGATTTTCGTGAGTATTTTCCTGACTCTCGGGGAATAGTGGATGTAGCAATATGCTTTCCTTTAAAATAGTCATTCTACTCATGAGTATCTGTTCTACTCAAGCATAAATAGCCATTTTTGAGAATTGTATCTGTTGGGGATATATGGACAGATTTACTGCAGGAGGGTTTGAGAAACAACATTGAATAATGCCTTCTTTGTATTTGGAAACTACCTTTGGATTATAGCTTTGTACTTCTACATTATTCAAAAAAGAAAAATCTTTGATATGCTGCAAGGATTCATGATAAACAAACAATCCTTTTGCATCACAGTCTTTGGGAGCAAAATAATGCCTTATGATATAGCGCCATTGACTGTGGTACAGCAACACTGAGCTCTTGTGGAAAAACTACACCAGCTATTCAATTTATAATGGCATTTTATTTCCTCTTAAATTGTGGATTCCATTCAAATGTGTGACATTATCTCATGTATATATGAGAAACAAGATTAGTATAATTTTGAAACGTCAAATAAGAGGCTATAAGGGGGTCTACAGCTACCATCTGTGAGAAATTCTCAAGTTTCGTTCTGATGAAGTATGAAATGGGATGCAATCCAGGAGATCTCGTCTAACCATTGAGGTGTTTGGAGAAAATGCTACACAGCAGCGGCTATCACTCCTGTATGTGATTATAATATATATTCATTTTGTAGGCAGTCTTGTTTTTCCTACTCATAAATCACTTTTGATATCATTTACATTGTTCGGAGGGGATTCCTGTGACCTTGTCTGTTCTTTACACCACTGAGAACTTTCTCCTTTGTTTTGGTCATAACTGATTACCACCTAAAGGTAAACCCATGAGGCCATAAATCCCAGTTTCTCAAACTGCCTTGCTGCACCGCTTTAGAGAGACTGCAGGTGTCTCAGTCATGTGGCAACCTTTACACACAAGCATAAGAGCCAGTGTGGTGTAGTGGTTAAGAGCGGTAGTCTCGTAATCTGGGGAACCAGGTTCGCGTCTCCGCCCCTCCACAGGCAGCTGCTGGGTGATCTTGGGCTAGTCACACTTCTCTGAAGTCTCTCAGCCCCACTCACCTCACAGAGTGTTTGTTGTGGGGGAGGAAGGGAAAGGAGAATGTTAGCCACTTTGAGACTCCTTCAGGTAGTGATAAAGCGGGATATCAAATCCAAACTCTAAGCTTACCTGTTGGAGTTCCTTTACAGACATCCATGTACAACACACAGTTGCTGAAGGAAGCTGGAGGGATATCGGGGGCAACCGCACTCCCCACTAAACATGGGGCAGAATCTAATGTTGTTTTGTGATGAATCTCCATCTGTGCAAATATTTCAGCTTGCCAGATGGAACAATCCCTGCTCTCCTCCCCACCACGTGGTTCTGGGTGTTCTCCCAACCTTCCTGAGCCAATTTTAGGGGGTGAGGGGAGGAGAGAAGGAATACCACATTGCAGAAGTGGAAGTCCTTGCACAGGGCTTCCCCTGAGAGGGCTCATTAGGTGAATTCTGCCCATAGCACTGCCCTACATGTGAGTGATGTGTATGTAAAACTTTTGCCTCTTGATTGTCTCTCTTTCCTAATTTCATTCTGTAGTGGAATAGTCTTTGCTTTCTCAATGCATCCAGTAGGAGCTGTGACCTGGTGTACATACCATTGATCTCTCAGGACACCAATGTATGGCAGCTTCCTGATTATTATTATTTTTAAATCCAATCCTGGCACCCCATTTTTTTTAAAGGAACAAATGAGCCCTGGCTAACCAGTTCAGCTCAAACAGAATCAAAACCCCACAGAGAGCAGTTAGCAATCAAGTTAAAAAATATGTCGAGTGATTTGGAATAATGAGTCAATGTGAGGAAATCACAGGCCCGCTTGCTGCAAGGAAGAAGTGATGCTAAATTCAGTGGATAAATTATGCATTACAAATTATTCCCTCTGGCTCCAGCTTGTAATGTTATATTGTGAGGCTCGGGATTTTATTTATGCCTCTTGACCAGCCTTTGAAAGGGAATATCACGGCTGCGGATAGGGCCATCTTTTAGGGACCTGCCAGAATAATTAAACTGGTTAGAGCTGGCAATTTCACTTGGCAAACCTTAGCCAGTGACTGCCTGGGCGGCAGCACCACTTAGGCTGCAATTCTGTATGCACTTAGCTGGGAGAAAGCCCATTGGTCTCAATAGGACTTGCTTCTGAATAGACATGTATAGGATTGTACTGTAAGCAGAAGAGACTTCAGTATTTCGTTGATCTTTGGGATTCCTGTGCTTGGGAATGGCAGAGGGAAAAGGAAGAAGGAAAGGATCTGATGCTATAGGGAGGTGAGGCGAGGGTGGGCAGCAGAGAGGGGATATTAGGCGCAAGTTGGAAGAGAAGCAAGAGCACTGGAAGCTCAGAACCAGGGGAGAAATGAAGAAGTCCTTTGGTAAAGGCTACCAAAACCACTATATACTGGGAGATTAAATAATGAAGCAATAATAATGTTCAGCATGTTTGTAACTTAAAAATATATATCAAAAAGGTGTATCTTTTAATGGTTTGTGTCTATAGGGTGGAAGAGCATCTGCTTTGCATGCAAAAGGCCCCAGGTTGAAACCAGGTAGGGTTTGGGGATGTTGCTTGCCTGAAACCCTGGAAAGCCCCTGCCCATCCATACGAGCGACACTGAGCAAGATGGACCAGTGGTCCGATTCAGTATAAACCAGCTCCTGATGTTCCTAAATGAATCCCAAGGATGCTTCTATCCTTCCCAAATCTGCTGAGATGTGGAAACTTCTTTCACTTTGCTTGCCAAAAGAGATATCGAGGCAATTTTCCAAAATGCTGAAAAGTCAGCCCGTCTTTGCTGAAGCAAAAGCAAGCTTATAATACTGAACCCAAACAATTTTCGTGGCCAACTAATTTTACCACCATTCTCAGCTTTCAAACTCAGCAGGTAATGTTCAAAGCATTTCACATACCTTCTGCCAGGGTGCCTCACAGCTACCCTGTGAAGCAGGCTAGCCTTATCTGCATCTTCAATAGGTCTACTCTGAGTAAAACCCATAAAGACCGCCCATGGTGTCTCCTTGAGTTCCGTGCAGTTTATACTCTGGCAGTTGGATTTTGGACTGCAACCTTGGCTACACTACAAAAAAATAGAGAAGGGAAGCGTTTGGGATCTCTGTGCAAATATGCACCTGAGCAACTTCCTAGTTCCTCTTGCCAGAGCACTGCCTGCCTCTTCAATATAAAACTGGGGCAGCCATTTATTAACAAGTGCACAGCGAGATTTTGGAATAGATGGATCCTTTCTAAAGACTGCTGCAGGCTGATTGGCCAGTCAGCTGGCCAGGCAATATAGGCAAGAAAAGCCTTTGAATCGGAACAGAGCCTGGACAAGCCTAGAGTCATCCTCATGGGGTGCTGAAATCTTGACCTGCTTATTAAGGGTCTGTGCAAAGGCAAACTAGGAAAAGAGAATCTCTGTTGCTTCAAGTGCAAAATTTAGCAGATGATGTGTATTTACAGAGTTCAGAGCTTTCAATTGTCTCTGTAAAATCCTTACACAGTTGCAAAAGTCTGGGTTTCTGAGTGCTAACTTTCACGGATACAGGTTCCTACTTTAGGAATGGGCTGTCTCTACTTCGTGAGCTTGACATACCAAGAAATCTGCATGTGTGCTATAATATATTGAGCTAGGGGTGGGAAGGAGGGAACTACATTTATAGACCACGTGCTAAACTGAAATAAGTGTTTATTATACTGGGGTGCTTTAATGACTCTTTTTTTTAACCTTTTAGATCTTTCTTCTTCAGGACTTGGACTGAAACTGCATGTGTCTCAGCTTAGATCAAAGTATATTTCCTTGAAAATTTAGGATGGGCATGAATGCTTAGTCTTTTAAGTTGAAGGTTGATGGGTTAAACATTAGAGCACCCAACCCCAAATAATTTTTGCAATTAGTTATATTTATATCTGGTTTTTTTATGGTGTAAAAGAATAAAGGGAGGACAGTCAGCGTTTTCAAGAAATACAAGTTAAAGGTGTCCTATCACTTAAAATGATATATCATGTTAGAAAGGAAACTTAAAAGCTGGCATATTCAATCTAAAATTAAATACAGATTTTGAATTTCAGGCTGTGGAGCTAAAAAGATCAAAGGAAACTCTTTACAGTTCTTTCGAATTTGGTATTATACTTCCCAGGAGGTCATTTACTCCCATAATTTAGTCTGACTTATTTTGGCTTCAGTTCCATTAAATGTATGTAGCAAAGAGAGATCCTTCCTTTGCTTAAATTTTTAACTTCAACCTGTCAGTAAAAAAAGAGAAAAGTGTCTGGAAGAGGATGATCTACAGAACTGCTAATAGCTTTCAAATCTTTTGACTTCTTGGGGAGAAATTTATCTGGAATGATTGTATTTTAACCCATTTGGCTGTTCTTGCCCATAATGGGAGCGCTTACTGAAACAGACCTTCCCCATTGCCCTTAAATAGATGCTATGATCCTATGGTTTCCACCGTAACTACTCCCTTGGCTGCCATAATTTTTGCTTAGACAGACATAATTACGAGGGGGAAATATTCCATTTTTCTTTTAACGCCACTATAGGCAAATATGGAAAGGGTTGTGATTCAAGACAGGTACGTACCCAAAAGTTCACGCAGTGATCGGAATGGTCTGGGTCTCATGAGATGAGCGTAGCTAATGAGCTTGGTAAGAGAAATTACTCTCCCTGCTTGGGCACAGATAAGGCACTTGACCAAAGTGTAACACTGAATCCTTGAGCTAATCCTGAGTCGCTGCCAGAGTTGCCTGGTGGATCATACCTTACTCTCACATGCGAGACGGATCCAGGCAACCACTTTCCCCCACAGATCTTCACAGCAAATATCCCCTGAGGTACTATAGTTTGATTGTCTGTATGGGCCCAGTGGTACAATAGTAAAAGCTAATGTGAACCTCAAAGGTTCACATTCACACCGTGCATTTAAAGAACTGTGATACCACTTTAAACAGCCACAGCTTCCCCCAAAGAATTCTGGGAGCTGTAGTTTGTTAAAAGTGTTGAGAGTCGTTAGGAGACTCCTATTCCCCTCAAAGATCTACAATTCCCAGAGGGAATTGTGAAGAGGGATTGGTGGTTAAACCATTCTGAAAACAAACTATATTTCCCATAATCCTCCAAACTTCAAGAAAGAAAAAGAGAGGGAGGGAGGGAGGGAAGGAAGGAAGGAGGGAGGGAGGGAGGGAGGGAGGGAAAGAAAGAAAGAAAGAGAAAGAAAGTTGTAGTGGTTTCCAAATTTCTGAGGGCTACTAGGATAGATATGTGCAGAGAATTTACATTCTCTAACAATAACCAACTTTAGCTCACAGCTTCTTCTTCTTTACACCATCATGGCAGTAACCTTCCCATTGGGGGTGGCGGGGAGAGGGACAAGAAAACAGAGATCTGTTACTCCTCTTTTTTCCTACTTAATGAAATAGTTCACCCTGCATCCTGCTTGCTAGGAAAGCATGATGCTGCGAGTGGTCAATAGATGATTGGGCCCCGATAGGCTTGCTTAAACCTGAGCTAGCAAGTCTTAGCCTCGCTTCTGTTCTTCCCTGTTAAGCCTGCTGTTGTTATTTTGATGGCAGCAGCCGTGCCCATGAAGTCTCAGCGCTAAAGAATATCTTGGATATTCTCCTGAATAGCCTTAGCAGCCTATATATTTCCCTCGGTTCGCACTTGGCCTTTGGGAGCGGCTTTGACAGCTGTTATCTCTCTCCTTCTTAAAATGCTTCCTCTGCATTCTTGCATGTTCAGGGCTGTGTACAGAATTCAGAAGGATGTATCTGACCAAGGAATTGATGTTCCTTGCCTTCAGTAAAACTAGTTGCATTGGTTAAGCACCAACCCCTCCCTCCCTCTCTCTCTCTCTCTCCCTCTCTCTCTCTCTATATATAAGAAAAGATGTATTTGTAGGATGCAATTAAAACAGCGCTAGCACTCCAAGCTTAAATAACTTGGAAGCCCCATTATTTTCATTAAAACTTGATTCTGTGTAAGTTCGCGTAGGGTCTCAACCGACGGGTAGGTTATCACACAGTGTTTTGTGCTCAGATACTCAACTACAGAATACATTTGTGTTGTATTAGCTGATGAAGATTGCATCTGAGCATTATTTCCCTGCTTGGTCCCTTGAGGTTAGAGCTGAGCTGATTTGTGTGTGTATTTTGATTCTTGTGTCCAAATGTCTGATGTGGAATAGCCTCACAGAGGTGAATGGCTACCAGACAAGGTGGGGTCCTTTAGTCAACTAGCCAGCTCCTCTAAGGAGGCAGAGTCAGCCGCACTTCAGGTGGGCTCCTCTCTGAGCCTCAAGCACCCACAAGACGAGTATTTAAGGGCACTCTGTCTAAGCTTTAGCTCAGTCCAGCCTCGATCAGACAAAAGCCAGAAATTGCCCATGGGGATTTTGCACAGCTCTGTCTGTGTTGTGATTAATGTCCAGGACCTGGACCAAAAGGGGGAGGGGGAGATGAAATTTTCAGGGGAACTTGAAAACACTCATAATAAAAGTGAAAACGAAACTAAAATTGGCTCAGGTCTAAAATGCACGGAAGTGGAAGCCTGATCTTTTCCTAATTTCAGTATAATTTCATTTCAGTGGTTTTTAAGGGTGTGTGTGTATAGATATATAGATATTTGCTTTCGTAGATTTTCACAGATATCCCTCAAGTAATTAAGGAACAAAAGAAGAAAAGGCACACTAGCCTGGGAACTTCCTCTCTGCCCAGAACACTAGAGGCCACACCTCCTCAACAGTATTTATAGGAACTCAAACACTGAGATCCTGCTCTGTTCCAGTAACAAGAAGCCGAAAGCACCAGCCTGAAGATGACGAGTGAGACCTCGTCGAAACGTCGCCTAGACACCCCAACTTTTACACGGGAAGACACCCGAGGACACCAAAACCTGCATATATAGATATATAGATATATAGATATATATATGCACATTTCAGTATCTGTACATGAGTATGAAATGTTGCACAGTGGGGGAGCCTCTGCAAAAATTGTTGGCTGCATGTTGCTGGTGATTTCAGATGGATGTTTCCCCACTTGAGGTCTGTCTGTTTAGCTGCATATGCAGTTGAGGGGGTGGGGGGTGTTGTGAATTGTACATGTGCAGAAAACAGATGGGCTTTTTGCACAGTCCCCCAGGACCAATTTATTTATTGCATCTGTATTCTGTTCTTGCTTCATACAGGATCAGAGTAGCACTTTAGCCTCACAAACGACAACCCTATGAAATAGGTTGTTGCACTGAAGGCCAAGCTAGACATGTATTCACAAGTCATACAGCAACATGACAGTATTTTCAGAATTGGATGGCTGTGTATTTGTTACTGTGTGGTTGACTAGCAAAACCTTGTGTAAATATCACTCTCGGTCTATTTGTCCAGTGCAGTTTTGTCATACCCTCCAACATTTCTCCGATGAAAATAGGGACGCCCCGTTCCATAATGATAATTTTACTATTTATACCCCACACATCTTCTTGGGTTGCCCCAGCACTCTGGGTAGTGTCCAACATATATAAAAACATAATAAAATATTAAACATTTAAAAAACATCCCTATACAGGATTGCCTTCAGGCGGCTTGGGGGTCAGAAAACCCCCTACCCTCCACCATTTCTCCAATGAAAATAGGGACATCGTAAGGAAAAGTAGGACATTCCAGAATCAAATCAGAAACTGGGATGGTTTCTCTAAATCAGGGACGTCCATGGAAAACAGGGACACTTGGAAGGTCTGTTATGTATGCATTGGATATTCACATTATGCCATTCACAAATCTGCCCTGTTCACGTATAATGGGTTGTTGGTGGGAAGAGAATGAAATACCTATGAAAGCGAAATTGTTGGTAGAGCATGATATTGTCTCTTTCATTGTGAAATATTTCAGATCCAAATAGTCGGATTATGCCACACCCTTCCATCACCACACTTCCATTGAAGTTGGCAGCGTATGAGCCGCTGGATGTCACGAAGGGAAAATCTCTAATCCGTGGTTTTTGCTTCTTCCTTGTATCCCAGTTTATCAGGAAATGCAAGGGGGAAATACACACTAATTACAGTTGGACTTGGAAGTGTTCAGTTTCCGGATTAGACCAGTTTGGCCCCATTACCTTGGTGGGTGCAATAAAAGTCTGTGTGGGAACTGTCTAAATAATGAATCATGAAGAACAAACGTAGATATAATTGGTGATCATCAGTATAGTTGCAAATTGGGACTTGAACACAGTGCATGTTAGTGACTTTAGTGAAAAGACGGATGTTGAGAAAAACCCACTCCATGAGATGTGATTATCATGGTGTCTGCAGGGTCATGCTGGAATTGTGCGGCAGGGAATGTGTGTATTCTAGATGGCTGTTAAGAGGGCCAAATAATAAGAGAATATGGATTGGCCTGAAATGGTATGCGGGTGGCGCTGTGGGTTAAACCACAGAGCCTAGGACTTGCTGATCAGAAGGTTGGCTGTTTGAATCCCCGCAACGGGGTGAGCTCCCGTTGCTCGGTCCCAGCTCCTGCCAACCTAGCAGTTCGAAAGCACGTCAAAGTGCAAGTAGATAAATAGGTACCGCTCCTGCGGGAAGGTAAACAGCGTTTCCATGAGCTGCTCTGGTTTGCCAGAAGCGGCTTAGTCCTGCTGGCCACATGACCCGGAAGCTCCCTCGGCCAATAAAGCGAGATGAGCGCCGCAACCCCAGAGTCGGTCACGACTGGACCTAATGGTCAGGGGTCCCTTTATCTTTACCTTTACCTTTATGGATTGGCCTGAGGGCATTAGAGGGGCTGGCTGAAGATTAATGCAAAATTAAACAAGAATAGGGGGAAGTTAGACTGTTGGGTTTGAGAAAACACAATGGAATGGGCACGTTGTGACTGCATTGAGCTATCAAATGCTCCATAGCCAGAGAGGAAATCTGTTTTGTTGTTGTTGTTGTTGTCATTGTTGTTGTTTTCAGCTTTGGTTTGTGCCTCCGTACCAAGCCATAGGGCACCCATTTTCTGCTCTCTGGTGGAATTTTACTGAGGCCCTGTTGCAAGCTTGACAGCCTTCCTCACAGACAGGATCCTGATAAATAAGAGGTTTCTATACACAGAGTGTGTGCCACTTCAAACACATGCCTCCCAAAAGTTAAAGCAAACACACAGGTGATGGGGATTCCCCTGGATGTCTGTGTATTTGTTGCCGTGTGGTTGACTTAGCAAAACCTCATGCAAATATCACCCTCGGTCTATTTGTACAATGCAATTATGCATGCATTAGGCGCTAAACGATAACAAAAGGCCTTTTAATATTAATCACGTTGGAAGGTAACCATATTGCAATTGTACACGGCGCCCGTATGTCTTCCCAGCTAGATTTTTCACTTAACATGGGTGGGAAAAGAAGCCCTGTACTAAATTGAATTACATAAAAGGAAGCTACGTACTGATTCCCAGCAGCGTGTTTCGTCAAAACACTTTGTCTCCTCTATGATTTCTGATGCTGTAGTCAAAAGCCTTGACTGCAAGTAATGGGTTCATAAAACCTATCTTTAAAATTTTACCTGACAGTAATGCTGTGCAAATATCTGCACTTCTAGTTCACCTTCTCCACTTGTTTACATCAGGATTTTAATAGAGTGGCTGTCACAGAACAACAGCTAAAGGCCACTGTTTGATAAGTTGCTGTAAAAATAGAATGTTCAGAATGAGAATTCTCTTCTTCAATCCAGCCTTCATAAAAGGTGAGGGTGAAGTTTCTGGTTTGGAGAAACAGTAGCTGGGAGGACTTCAGTGAAATCCATTGAAATTCTGTTGATATTACACGTCAGTCCGAAAGAACTGATATTTCCTGTAAGTCTTTAGGCTGGCAGTGGAACATATACAAATAAAAATAGAATAAAGAATTTAGGAAGAGGAAAAACCCAGGGTTACCCAACTGATTTTATTATTTCTAGAGTCATAGAAGGATACGATCAGGAGCACATAAGAAAGACAAAAGCCCCAGCCAAGCTCAGTCCAGCACTCATATTCCAGGCTACAGTGTGTCACAAAGAGCAAGTCCTTGAAAAATGCTGCCTGCAGATCAAATATCTTGCTGCAATCCAAGGAAATGGTTCATTTCTAAATAGTAGGTCAGGAACAGTGAAATAATCTAGGGTGAATGAAGTTCTATTCAAGTGTTTGCTGAGGACAGGGGTGTGCATGCAAACCCCTCCCACAATATCCCCAGGAGTTCTTTAGACCTCTGTGAATTTAGCGTGAAGGTCTGCAGATAGTCTTTAAGTGCCTTCTGTTGAAGGTGCTTAGAAACCTCCCTGTGACAGGGGAGCCTGATAAGATGCAAGTACACCTGGCTTGGGCTTGAGTCACAGAGATGCCAGTTCAAGGTCAACACGGCACAGATGTTTAAAAAGGACATCAGGTGTCTTACTTCAACACACCCAGTTTCTGTGTTTCTGTGCTTTGCAAGAAGTGAGGTCTAAATGCTGCCTCCAGGGCACTGAATTGTTCTGGATTATTTCCTTTTTCTCTTTCTGTTAAAACAGAGCAGTGGAAGATTTTTTTTTTTAAGTAGCTTTTTAAATAAATAAAATAAAATAATATGCTGCTGTGCTTGGGGAAAAAAATTATGTGGCATTCTTCATCACTTCCCAGGCAGCATTAGGGACAGCCTCACCTTGTGATGTCCACTGAAGGATGTCCCCATTGAACACAAATACACCCCAGGAATGCTAACATGGCAGTGTGAAGCTGATAATGATTTGTTTTTAAAGTGCAAGCAAGTATACACACAACACTGCCTTATAATTAATTATTTGATGGTAAGGAAGATCAAGAGACAAAGCTCCCCACTCTACCACCATCCCAGAAATATGAACCTAAAACAGATTATGGAATTTTAGTTGGTCTAATAGTTGGAATTTTCCATAATGTGAATTATGGAGGAAAGTGACTTCTCTCATAAAAGCTCCCGAACCTACAATCTGGCATGCTTAATCCACTCTGGAGAGTCGCCTGGTCCTGCAAATTGCATCTTCCTCTGCCAAACGGAAAACAGTTATAGCTGATTTTAGATTCCCCAAAAGAGTGAATGGGCCAGCACAGAGCTTTGCTTTATACAGAGTGACTTGGAACCCGAATTACATATCGAAGCAGAGAGAGGACAGAGTGACTCAGAAACAGGTTGGATCATTAAGAAATGCACAGATACCGATATATGTGGGTTCCTTGGACCCATGAACAGAAGGGCACCTTTGAATTCAACCGTGTGTGTGTGTGTGTGTGTGTGTGTGTGTGTCTAAAGAAAAGGGCAGGATTGGTTTTCCTTTTCACTGATGTCCCAATTTTATTTCCTGCTCCCTTCCAGCTTTCCCAGTTTTCTCTGAAATTCTCTCAGGTGTTCTCTCTCCACCCCCCACCCCCAAAAGCAACACAATTGTATTCTCTAGCAAACCTTTCCCCCATGGTCTTTGGCATGTGCATTAGAAGGACAAAGAATCACTATTTGTAACATTACTATTATAAGGACATTTCGTATTGATGGAAAAATGTAAAGTATTCTGAAACATAGGTATTAGGGTGATAGAGGTTGACCCTCATCACCTAATATTTGTATAATTTTAATTAGTCTTCCCTTAATTTAAGCAGCTGACACACACTTGCTATGGTGTTCAGAAAGTTAATAGGGTGACTAAGTAAGGACTTTCAGGTCATATGTGGGTCCTTTTGAGCTTATTTCATTTAAGGCTACAGCATTATTATTACTATTATTGTGTGCCTATAAATGATCCTTTGAGTAGTCGGTATATCTTAAAATAGCCTTATATATAGAAAATAAGAATATAAAATTGGAGTTTGTTAAACTAGCCTCCTACAAAATAATTCATATTGAAAAATGTTCTTCTACCAAATATATTCTGCTTTATACCAAGCTGCATAAATTTGTCCTCTCCTTCTTAATTATGGTATGTAGTCATCAGTTTGCTGACAACCATCTCTGACTAGATGTCACACCTTAATTTCTCCTGGCTCAAGTAAAATTGAAGTATTGACAGATGTAATTTTTTTGCACAGAGAGTGGAAAAAGTTCTTAGGAGTCTTCAACTAAGATGGACCTTGTAGATTGATGTCTCCTTCTGTAATGATTCGCAGCTTCCATACACACCGAAGCTGTAATTTGCAAACTGATCAGGTAATAATAGTAGCATGAATACAGATTTACCGGTCGTAAGTTATAGGGCCTAAAATAATGTTTACTCTAAATGCAGAGAACTTCCATGATGTTTGTATGCAGGCATTGCTTCTGTCTGCTTTTCATATTGTTGCAGATACTCCAGTCTAGAGTTCCATATGTACTCGGAGCCCTTTTTAGGTGTTATACCTCTTGTGTGATAAGGAGGGCGAGTGTGTGTGTGTGTGTGTGTGTGTGTGTGTGTATACGTACTAATCCCATCCCTTTTGCTGCATCACAATTGCCTAGACACACCACAATCCACACATTGGGAGCTGAACTGCAGTGGAGGGATCCTTCTCTACTGGGTGAGGCTCACTGTGTGATCTGGAGTCTGATCTTCCTCTAAGTATCACTGGACTAAAACTCCCATCACCCCTGTCCATTGGCCTTGCTAGCTGGGGCTGATGGGAGTTGGAGTCCAGCAACATCTGGAGGACCGCAAGTTCCTGACCCTTGCTCTATCCATAAGTGCAGCCCAAGGCTAGCACTGAATCTAACCCCAAGGCATTCTTTTAAATCTTCACTAACTAACATAGGAAGCTGCCTTAGCAAGTCAGATTATTGGTCCTGTCCAGTGTTGTATTCTCTACACAGACTGGCAGTAGAGTTTTAAACAAGAGTCCTTTCCAGCCTTATCTGGAGATGCTGAAAATTAAGCTAGTTTTATTAACGCTGTATTGTTTTTAACACTTGATTGGGAGCTGCCCAGAATGGCTGGGGAAACTCAGCCAGATGGGCGGGGTATAAATAATAAATTATTATTATTATTGTTGTTGTTAACTAAGTTTTACTGAGAGTAGACACATCAAAATTAACAAATGTGATTGAGTCAGGTCCATTAATTTCAACGAGTATGCTGAGTAAAACTTAGTTGAATACCATCCTAAACCCGGGACCCTTTTGCTGTGACTAGACTAGATTTGTATAGCTGGAAGGGACCACGAGGGTCATCTAGTCCAACCCCCTGCAATGTGGGGATCTTTTTGCCCAATGTGGGGCTCGAACATAGAACCCTGAGAGTAAGAGTCTTATGCTCTACTGATGGAGCTATCCCGCACCGCATCTTTGAGCTGCCGGCCTTCCCATGAATGAATGAATGGGAGTGAAAGTTCGGGGTAGCTTAACTGTGAGGAACCACCTTCTGGTTGCAAATATCCTGGATGAGTACCCCAGGGCACATGCAGAGTTCTTTTCCCACAAGAGGAGAAATCTTTTTTCTTTTTTCAAAGGATGCAAGGGCAAATCTTCCCAGATCATGAGCAGGCTCTCCTTTTTGCGTGAAGTGTTTGCTCCTTCATCTACCTAGAGAATGTCCTCCCTAACGAAGCGGGGCCTTCAACAAATCAATCTATAATTAACAGAAAATGAGATGCTTTATATTAATTGATAATTATATCTATCCACAGAGTAGATATTGGCACGCCGGGGTGAAAATCATTTGAGAACCTTTTCCCTAGCTCGATGTGTTTATATGATGGGCTCAAGATTGAATTTTCCAGCCAACCTGCCACTAAAATAGAGAACAATGATGACATACTGTATTTCATATTATCTTTGACCACAAATTCACATGCTATGAAGCATTAAGCAATTCAGTCTCCTGGTAGCAACTCTTCTTCCTGGCTCCGGAATTTTTATGCTGCTACTTGGACTCCCGCATGACAGTCCTCAGTATGATTGCTTGGGTGGTGAGGGTGGCGGCATGATTTACAGCATTGGTTAAGTCTTACCTTTATAGGTTTCCCGCCTCTAATCCCTATCACGGTCCTGCTATATATCTACATCACGCAGTGCCTAAACTTCATTGCTGGGCAGAGCAGTCCGAGCTCCCCTTTAGGGCTGGGCAATATATCGATATATAATCCTAAACTGGTTTGAAGTCCATATTGTGATATGGGTTTCATAATTTTTGACCTGGTAATATATTGCGAACTATGGCATGTGCGTATGTGCACGCACGACACAGGAAAAACCGTGAAGCCAGCTAGCTCCTCCATTGTGATTAATAATAATAATAATTTATTATTTATACCCCGCCCATCTGGCTGGGTTTCCCCAGCCACTCTGGGCGGCTTCCAACAGAATATTAAAATACAACAACCTATTAAACATTAAAAGCTTCCCTAAACAGGGCTGCCTTCAGATGTCTTCTAAAAGTCTGGTAGTTGTTTTTCTCTTTGGCATCTGATGGGAGGGCGTTCCACAGGGCGGGTGCCACTACCGAGAAGGCCCTCTGCCTGGTTCCCTGTAACTTGGCTTCTTGCAGCGAGGGAACCGCCAGAAGGCCCTCGGCGCTGGACCTCAGTGTATTGTGACATTTGCCTGGTGATATACCACGCTGTTGAAAACCAGATATCGCCCAGCCCTACTCCCCTTAAGCCAGGCTGTGGTGAGAGGGTTTGAATTGGGTGGAGGTGCCCCTTCCTATATCTCTGGAGGCTGAATCAGGTTTCTGCTGGCTGGGGTGGGCAGGTGGGCAGGAAATCCACTGGTAGTACTTCTGTTGGGCGGGGTGGAAGAAGAAAGCCCCCAACTAGGACATTCCAAAGGAGGTGAGGAAGTGAGGATGAGCTGGCCTGGGTTCTCCTGGATCTGATCGCTGTGCCAGCTTAGAACTGGCATAGGTATTGAGCTCTATCACACCCACTCTTCTGCACACATAAACACAAAACAGGAAGCACCCAAGAGGAAAAAGACGACCAAGGAAAATGCTGAGGAGCAATGCACTTTTTATTATCTTAAAATATAATTTGCTAATTTGAGGTTGTATTTTAAGGTTTTAGGTTTTTTTTTTAATGTTTTAAGCATGGTTACTAATTGGGCTTGTTGTAGGCCTTGTGCCCTAAGTCAGGAATAGGGAATCTGTGGCTCTTCAGTGTGCATTTTTTGTACACATTGCTTGGCTGGCAAACTGTACTGATAAAATACGAGAAATGCAAATTTCAAAGGATGGACATGTTTCAGTTCAAGTACTGCTTTGGAAACTGCAAATTTTGTAGGTTTGCCTTTATTTGTGAAATGAATCGAATCTCACCTCCATCTCTAGCTGTGATGAATTATTTGCAACCAGTAATCTCTTTGCTGGTTTGTTTTTTTTAATTTTGCAACACTTGTAAAACATTAACAATATCTATGTAAAATACCACCATCGTTTAAATGCCAGTTTTTCACAGCTGCAGTGGTTGAATAGCTATAGCCTGATCATGTTTGTTGATGTGTCTCCACTTAGCACACCACACAGCCAGGTATTGCAACCCTTCCTTTGCCTGTGTCTTTTATGCGGTACCAAAACATGTGTGAATGTAATTAATTTCCTCTAAATTGGCTTACATTCTTTCTTTCCTTTCTTTATTTTCTTTCTTTCTAAGGCCATAAATATTATCATCCCACTGAGATTTGTTTCTGCTTTCTCTGGTTAATTAAAGACACTGTAGGATTTATCTTATGGTACCACCAGGAGGGTACAACTAGTGAAAAATTATATTAGCAGATGGTTCATCTATTAGCATAAAAAGAAACTGGGTTTTTTTTAATATTAGTGTTTCCATCGCGTCAATCCTTTCTGGAGGTGTTTCCTTCTAGGAAACAAAGTTAGGAGAAGCAGCAGCGGTAGACGATCAAACCTGAAAATGGACAGACTTATTTAAATAGAAGAGATTGGGAATTTGATTAAAGGGGAAATGTACAAAGTAATAAACATGACTAGGGGCATAAATAGACATCCATTAAAACCTACACCTTGAATTAATCTATCCTTGTTATTTATAACATGCTTTTAGTGTATTCAAAGTGGTTTACATCTTCTCTCATTTATCCTTCCTGTCATTCTTTGAAGGAGGTGGTTAAATCATTCCAGTTTCACAGATGGGACTGGAAGCAAAGACTGATAGATAATGGGTCGAATCTAGTCAGCAGACACAATTTTGCATCCCACCCTTCAAATTTGCTCCATGGAGTTTGGGAACCCTCCAAAGCAGACTGAGGAAAGGAAGCCTAAGTCCTGTTTGTGCAACCAGGAAGCCACATGTGGATGTCACATCAATATTGCCACAGCAATATTAGACACTCTAAGATTATAAAACCCATGGCAGGTAGGTCTATGTACTTACCAGGGAGTAATTCCAGTCAATGGGACTTTATTTTACATAGACATGCATAGGATTGTGCATTTTGATTTTCTTTTTTGAGGAATAGTAATGATAAAAAAGAAGACAGCAGGCCCATTGATTATTAATCATTAAATCGGAGTGCCTACTCTTTCTTGGGCAGTGACATATTCTTCTGCAGACAATATATATACTGAAATTGACATCTGCTTCTAAACAAAATCAGGTTACATGGTGTATATCTGTACTAATAAAAATAACCATCTTTCAAACCCTTCCCTCTTAATGTCTTACTAAATTTGCCGACACCAATCTTTAAAAGAAAAGAAAACCCTTCAACTCCACACCACCCAAAATGCAGCCATTTGGGAGAACGCTTTAATTCTGTATGTGAGGAAATTCTGGGCTTAATTATAATTAGCCAAATCCTGGAGACCTTTTCCTGATCAAATCTCTAATCTAAATTAGGTTTCCATGCAAAAAAGGTTTAGGGGAGGGTGGGAAGGCTTCTGGATTCAAGAATTTATAAAGAATATTTTAACATTAAAACTGTTGTGCCAGGTTAACCCTCAATATGTAGGCTCAAGGGCTGGATGTGTCAGAGGGAGTCTGGAGTTATATGCAAACATAGAATTCTCCATCCTATTTTTGGCAGTGAACTTGGTGTGAGAGTGTGTGTGTGTGTGTGTGTGTGTGTGTGTGTGAGAGAGAGAGAGAGAGAGAGAGAGAGAATTTCACACAATTTCACCCAAAGGCAAAATTAGCAGTGGCAATAGCGCAGCTCTGTTCATTTCTATGAAGGTTTTCCCACAACCATTGCACATAATCAGTGCCGGATTTACGTATAAGCTAAACAAGCTATATCTTAGGGCCCCACTCTCTTGCCCCCCATATACTTCTTCTTAATTGTATTTCACTATTAATATACTTCTTCTTAATTGTATTTCAGTTCAACAATTACTTTGATAAAATACATATTTTGTTACGTGCAAATGGCTTTAGATACCTATTAGGTCCATTAATTAGAATATAGCATATATTCAACACAAAAAACAGCGACAATTTGTTGTTGACAAAGGACAGCTGGACATATAAAGGGCCCCATTACCTTCAGGAGCTTAGGGCCTCATCAAACCTAAATCCAGCCCTGCACATAATGGTAGCAACAGTGTTGGCCATCATTTTGCATCCTCCACTGTGGCTCAGACACTTGCATCATTCTGAGGTATTGTGGCAGGGTGGTTGTGGAAACGGCCGCCTGCCTCAGAAAAAAATGCTGGAGAACATTTGGGGTCAATTCTGCAAAGTGGCTATCTTTGTCTAATGGGGTGAGAAAAAGAAAAGACTTAGCAATTTTTCCAGGGGGGAAATGTCTTCTGATAAAATTTGGTTCTGTGAGGTAGATGGATGCAATGGTAATAATTTCCATGTATAGTGCATTCAAATCACAGAGAAGAAAATATGATGTACTGCGAGGGGTCGTTCATTACAATGCATCATCTCCAACCATCCCCCTGCCCCCCATCCCTTGTGCCCCCCGCAAGCTGTGCTCTGGAGGGTTAGGGGATGCCCTGGAGCATAATTTGGGGTGGGCATGGAGGGCTGGAGGGAATAAACTGGAAGTCACAGTTACTTTTCTGCAAGTGGGTGAATGTAACTGAATCTCACACTTCCATTATTTTGTTAAATATCTCTACATTATGTCATAGAAATATAATACATTGTATCTTTATAACATTTATTCTTATATCTTTTATAAACACACAAGGCACAAGAAGAAAACAATATATTTCATTCCTTTCATTAATCTTATAAATCTAAAAAAACCCCCCTCATTCCAACTAGTAATATTGATCTGATTATCATAGCAATACCCAAGGAAGACAACATATTAATGCTTTTCATGGTATCAATATCTTCCTTCTTCTCTGAAATAATAAGTAAGTCTGAGACTCCTTAAACATAGCGCAAGCATCTAGGTTCCCAAGATGTTATAGTGTAATTTCAATACAGCTTCACACACGTGTTGTTGTTTTTTAAAAAAACCAACCACCACCAAACCCAACATTGATAATATTTTCATGAAGAGAAAAGGGAGAATATATGTATACAGTGGTACCTCGGGTTACATACGCTTCAGGTTACATACGCTGCAGGTTACAGACTCCGCTAACCCAGAAATACCTCGGGTTAAGAACTTTGCTTCAGGATGAGAGCAGAAATCGATCTATGGCGGCGCAGCGGCAGCAGGAGGCCCCATTAGCTAAAGTGGTGCTTCAGGTTAAGAACAGTTTCAGGTTAAGAATGGACCTCTGGAACGAATTAAGTACTTAACCCGAGGTACCACTGTACTGCAAACACTCATTATGCACCTGCTGTTAAGAAGTACAGTACTGACCTCATATGCCAAGAAAGCAGGTAGGAAAGTGGTGACAAAGATGGGATTCTATATTGTCATCTAGGAATTTAGGGAGCTGCTTTGCACTGCATCATATCATTTAGCTCTGCGCTGTCTACTCTGACTGGCAGCAACTATTCAGGGATCAATCCTGCAAGGGATTGAACCTGGGAGTTTCTGCACTCACATACCCTACAACATTTATCCCAAGGAAAATAAGGACATCCTATTCCATAATAATAATAATAATAATAATAATAATAATAATAATAATGGTTTTATTATTTATACCCTGCCCATCTGACTGGGTTGCCCCAGCCACTCTGAGTGGCTTCCAACATATATGAAAGCATAATAAAACATCACACATTAAGAAACTTCGCTATACAGGGCTACCTTCAGATGTCTTCTAAAGGTTGTATAGTTACTTATCTCCTTGGCTTGGGGGTGGGGTGGGGTCACATAAATCCATACCCTCCAACACTTGTCTAATGAAAACAGGGACATCCTACCATACCCTCCAGCATTTCTGCTTTGAAAATAGGGGCGTCGTAAGGGGAAGTGGGACATTCCAGGATCAAATCAGAAACCAGGACAGCTTCTGTAAACCTGGGACTGTTCCTGGAAAATGGGGACACTTGGAAGGTCTGTGTTCAAGGTAGATGCTGAGCTACAGTGTACAAAATATGACAATGTGGGGGTTGGGGGTTGAATTGGTGTTGAAAATGAAACATAGTTATGAGCAGCCCCTTGGCAGGATGATACCAACAGCTTTTAGTGATGCGTACATTGTGATATCACTTGCTAAGGGTCATCTGTATTCACTCAGGGCTTGTCCTTCTTCTGGAAATTGGCTGGATCCTCCAAATTATGATTAGCATCGGAATCTCATGACAAATGTTGAAATGTGTGTTAAATTTGAGATTCCCTTTTGGGGAGGGTGTGAAACTCTGAACAATATCATTTCTTTACCCCACGCTGTTGAGTTTGTTGTTTAGGATCCACTGTCTTAATACCGATTGTTGAATTAGCTCCACTGTAATTGACCCATTGTTTTTAATGAACTACATCTGGTTCCCTGCAGCAAGAAACTGTGTGTTTTCTTTTCAACATGGCAAATGAACGCTAGCAAATATGTTGCATGATAACATTTTTAATTGCAACAGCACCTGTGTAAATTCTCCACTGGTGTTGTTAAAACACATCCAGGTGTGAGTGATAATCCTAATAGCATTATTATTCATCTTCATTATGGCAAGAAGCTGCCATGCTAAAATTGTATGCAATGGTCCTAAACTCTACAGCCTTCTCTTAAACTGCGAGATCCCTAGGATCTGCAGTGTAGTTCACCAGAAGGCCATCTTTGGGGACAATTCAGATGAAAAGAGTAATTTACCATATATTTCCCAAGGTGGTGGGCAGTGCTTTTAATTGATGTTAGGAAGCTGGCTGCCATTTTGAATCGATGTCATTTCAAATCAATTTGAAAAAATAACTATGTTCTGGTACTTGCACTGCTTTGAGAAGTGTGACTTGGGTGGTTTCTTACTAAAATGCAGACAAAACTAATGTTCTGCCCAGGACTGCTTCAACGAATGGCATCTTTTATTTGCATTCTCATTGTTTGGCAGCACCAGCCAGCAACCACTCCTATCTATGGTAGTGGTGCCCCAGGCTAGAGAGGTCATGGAATCTACTGGATCTGCAAGCTTGCTGGGGGGCTATAACTGCTAGCCTCCCTCCCTGTTCTGTGCTAGGCCTGACCTCACTATGCAACAGCAGCTTGATGTTAGAATTCCTGCTCCACGATTGCAGTCATGGAATTGTTGTCTTTCACATGACAGTATATGTTTTGACTCCACAGAGTGGGAAGTGACGGAGACAGGATGTTTGTGTTACTGTGTTCCGTGAAGTGAGACTATTGTCCTTTGTTCTTTTTCTCTTTGCTTTCTGATGCTAGAGAGAGAGGGAGCCATGTTGCAGTGCTCCGTGTGTGTTTATATGTAAATAAAGTAGATTAGCCAAAATGCTGAGTTGCTGAGGTCTGTCACGCAAGTTGCGAAGACTCTGCAGATCCCTAAGTGTGCCGGTGTCAGTTGGCATCGGTCGCTGTGATGTTTGGGCTGAAGAAAGCTTTTGAAGCTCCCGAACGATCAACCAGGAGGGAGGGAACATGCCAGTCGGGCATGTGTCTCTGCCAGGGTCCTACTCGAGTGTAGGCTGAACTCCTGACACTTGATTCTTGCCACCACCACCATTGTTACACACAGGCCCCTTTCCCTGTATTTTGTCAGCATAGGTCTTCCTTCTTCATAGGTGTCTTGGGGCAACAAAAGCAGAGGGAGAATAGCCTGAAATGCAGGTGATACCTGACACAGGCCAAAGCTAGTCAGTTGCACCAAAGATATTTTTTTTTAAACACTTGCTGGAGAAAAGCAGGGTGGGGATACTTTAAACACCCACACCTACCCACCCCTACTAACCTTGCTGAGCTTCTGAAATATAGCAAGTTCTAAATACGAATAAATAAATGTATGTGATGTGGTTGAATGGAAAATAGCACAAGGTGAATTTTCAAGAACAAATATTTTGCTTTCCATGTCTTTGAATGCCTTGAGAATTTTGTAAGTGAATGGTTTACTGTCAGCAATCAACATGTCAGCTCGGCTGTCGGAGTCAAGACTTCATTTCTAAACATTATGCTGGAGAAAAGTACTTTGCTCCCGAATGCTTGTGGCTTGCATCAGATAACACAACGAAATGGAGAGTTCCATCTGATGCACCCGTCTTTAAGCTATTCAGCGTTGGCTTTACACTTTTCAGAAGACTTGTCTGGGAAGAACCTGTCCCTTATGTGAAGAACACGCTTTGTTGGCAGTGCCCATTAATCGCCAAGAAGCCTAAGCAGTTGTAAATGAAATTCAGGCATCTCCTTCCTCTGTTTAACCTCTGCATCCTTTCCCCTCCCTCTGCTCTGCAGCCTTTCCTGTGTGGAATTCTAGATTGTAAGCCTCTTGGGGGCAGGGACCTGTCATCTGTTCCAGCATCACACACATTGACGGTGCTGTATCCATAACAATTCACTTTACAGGGAAATTAAATAAAGTTGCACAGTTTCCTGTAAACTAGGGTCCCCTCTTTAAAAGCGGAAATCTCTAGAATTTCTTTTTTCTTTTTAACATTTAAAAGTGTCCCACATTCTTCATACAAACCAATGGAGCACAAGGCTTCATGAAAACTGAATTCTAGATTTTGGCTGGAAGAGAGTCTGAAAAGGGAAATAGATTGATTTTTACTTCTACCTTTTTCGTTTGGGGGGTTTTGGGCTTTAAATCTAATCCAACTCAACTCTGCCTTTTACCTGCAATATAAGCACTGGACTGGAATACACTTCAGGGCTGTTGCTGTCATCTCCTCTGAGTCACAGCCTCCGCCAAGTGCAATATGGGGGCAATTTATTGGCACTGACCCTGACATTTTATTTTTATCTACATGCAAAATATGTACTTACAAACTTCATTTGTCTCCTCTAGAAGATTATGTTGCTTTTTCACTAATGAGAGCAGAAAACAGTCTTTCTCCCTTTTTGGCTACTTGTTTAAAAATATGTCTTCTATTTTAAACATTAATTAAGCACTGTAGCATCAACAACGCACCACATTTCCCCACCACTCTGGGAAAAGACATGTCAATATATGTATACATATTTTATCAATAGAGTTTTTGGTCGGTCACACTGTTTCCTCCATATAATCAAAGCAGAAGAAAAGTGAATTTGAAATGATCAAACAGGACTGGGCAGGGACTCAAATCCACAATTCACCAAGGGGCCACCAACTAAATGAAAAAGTGTACGCCAAGGTCTTAGCACTCAAATAAAAGACCTCCTGAATGGCCACCCGAGTTCATATTCCTTAAATCAATTATCATAGCAAGAAAAAGGCCGTCCCTAGAAGGAAACAGCAGGAAAACTCATTATTGAAAGAAGCTAGTGCAGAAAGAGGCCCAGACAGCCCTTATGTTTCTGAAGCTTTTCCTACATAGATTTTGTCACACAACTGCCCTGTGGTGTGCTGTGCGGAGGGATCAGCAACTACACATAGATCATTAGGCAAATCTCATTTAGGGAAGGTGAGCTGGTCATAGGTATGCCTCTTTGCATGGAAAGAAAATTTCAAGAAACCTCCTTTTGGGGGATCTCCCTCTCTTTGTGAACTAAAATGATTGGGCTGCCTCAAGTAGATGGCTTCAACCTTGGATCTCCAGATGTTGTTAGACTACAACTCCCTTGGTTACAGGCGATGGGATTTGTAGTCCAACAACATTCAGGGACTCACAGTTGAAGAAGCCTGGGTGGAAAAGCTCAGCCAAAATGGTTTAGAATCTCAACAGCTTGGGGGGGGGGGATGACTATCATATCACATGTCACTCATCTCTCCCCATCCTGCCCAAAATGCCTATTTTAGTACTCACAAGGTACTAAACTATACTGTAGGTCTCAAAAAACAAAAGGCATTATCCTGTCTTTTCTTCTCCAGCCCCCCCCCCCAGTGTCCCTAGGGTTAGGGGTGGATTCAGAGCAGGAGTCGGAGGCATCAGAAGATGAGAATGAGGACTCTGAAAGATGGCAGAACCATCTTGAGGAAACGCCTTCTGTCTGCTCAGATGCAGAGGTCTGGAGGGTGGCAACACGAGAACGGGCCTTCTCTGTGGTGGCTCCCTGGCTGGCTCCTTCATTATACACCTTTAGGCGCCAGGCAAAAACATTCCTTTTTAACCAGGCCTTTGGTTGATTTGATTGACATGCTATGCCCTTCTAAAATGTGGGGGTTTTTTTGAGGGCTGTTATTGGGTTAGTTTTTTATTTTGATTATGTCAATGCTTTTTTCTAGGGGGTACGCAGGGGTACGCATACAATCCCTAAACATTTTGTGAATCGAAGTTTGGCCTCATTGAGGGGCAGTATTTCAATATGAGTAGGAAAATGAGAGTACCCCTAAACATTTTGTTAGAAAACAACAACACTGGATTATGTATTTTGTGTTTTTATATTTTGATTTTATTCTGTAAACTGCCCTGAGACCTGCAGGTATAGGGTGGTATATAAATTCAATAAATAATAATAATATATAATGCAGCAGGAGACTGAGGGACTGCCCCTCCCCTGCCTGTGGGGGATGAGGGGATCAGAGGTGCACTCTGCTGTGACAGAGCAGAAGGGTTTGGAGGTGGCGGCACATCCAGCGATCTCTCCCAGGGAAGAGAAAAGAGGAGGTGTCCATCTCCAGACCAGCAATAGGGTAGCTGAGCCTTTCCTGTCCCTTCCTGGCAGGAACCACCTTGTTGCTCTCAAACAGTCTGGACACTCTTGGACTCTTGAACCTTGGTCTTTGTTGCTGAAGCATAGGCTCAGCTCAAAAGGATTTATTGAAGCATCAGGAACAATAATTTATTGAAGCATCAGGAACAAGAATTTGGCCCAGCATACTGGCTCCTAGTACGTTTCCGAGCACAATTCAAAGTGTTGGTGCTGACCTTTAAAGCCCTAAACGGCCTCGGTCCAATATACCTGAAGGAGCGTCTCCACCCCCATCATTCTGCCCGGACACTGAGGTCCAGTGCCAAGGGCCTTCTGGCGGTTCCCTCGCTGTGAGAAGCCAAGTTACAGGGAACCAGGCAGAGGGCCTTATCAGTAGTGGCTCCTGTCCTGTGGAATGCCCTCCCACCAGACGTCAAAAAGAAAAACAACTACCAGACTTTTAGAAGACATCTGAAGGCAGCCTTGTTTAGGGAAGCTTTTAAAATAATAATAATAATAATAATAATAATAATAATAATAATAATAATATTTACACCCCGTTATAGGTTATTGTATTTTAATATTATGTTGGAGGCCGCCCAGAGTGGCTGGGGAGACCCAGCCAGATGGGTAGGGTATAAATAAATTATTATTATTATTATTATTATTAACCTTAAGCCAGCCCAGGCAACACCCCACCTGCCTGTGATAGGTTGCCTTATGCTGCAACTAGCAAATCACAACACTGCCCCTATCGCAGCAGGGACTGGCTGGCTGCCAGCTACCTGCAAATACCTTTGGAGTGTTTTAGAATCCTGACTGTCTTTTGTTATGCAGCTGAAGCTGCTGAGCTCTAGGAGGCGTCAAGGTCTAGGCCTGCAAACCAGCCTCCGCAGCTAGTGATGCCATCCCTCTCACATTCTGCAATCTGGGTGGGCACCCCAGTCTGATAAAATGGCTTCTGCAGGGCATCAGAGGTGCATCTTGAAGTGGGGTCCAGGAGGTTCCTCAAGCCTACGTTTCTGCTTCAGAAAGGTAATCGCTCAACAGTAAAAGCACCGCCAATAATTCTTTCCCCAGTTATAAAGCAACAAAGCTGCGCTCCAAGTACAGAGTGGTGAATTCTAACAATGAACAATGGCGGGGTGGTTTTTTTGACATAGCCAGTCATAGCTGACACTTCTGTTCTTGATCCCCTGAATCATCTGAATCCTGCAGGAACATTCATCATGGAAATAGACTCAGTCAAACAAGAAAAGAAAAAGAGAGAAAGAAAAGAGGCAGAGAGAATCAGTTCCTGACCTAATATGCGATGTTAAGAAAGGGGCTGTGATAGGCATATATAAAATACTCTTCCCTCATAAATAACACGGGTGCAACTTGGAGGAGCCCGAGTCCTTCTGCAAACGCTGGGGCTGTCACCGTTTTATTAGTTACATTTTCACTTTCTGATGCTCCTTGAAAACGAGATTCTCTTTCAGGAGAGACGCCTGTCAGGGAAACAACTTGAGAGAAAGCGAGATGGAATGATGGAATGTTTCCAACATTTTGTTTATGCCTCCGTGGGGTGGAAGCGTTTTGTTAGCTCTGCTCTCGAAACGTGGACCAGGCAGTGCTGCCAACACAAATGTTTTCAAGTATTTTATCTTGAATGGTTGAAAAACCTCCACATGTTTTCCTGCTGGTGTAACTGAACTGGCATCTCCTTTGATTTCAGACATCCTTAATTTTTTAGCAAGAAGGGCAGGTGCTGGATAAGTGATAGTACAAGCTTCCTATTTGTATTATTAATATGTGCTTCCCAAGTTGAGAGCGCTAGGCAAACCATAAAATGTAGCTTTGGCAGTTACAAAGAGAAGCTCTCTGCCCTTTATATCCCATGATAGCCGGCAAATCATGGTTCTGTTGTTCCGGAGAGAAAATGGATTTCTTAAAGACAAATCTATTGCTTTAGATGAGTGAACCCTGAATTGCAGAGACAGAAGTTATTTCTGGGTGGTTCCCTTCAACTTCTTGGAGGTGTTTGACACCCCGGTCAAAGTCCTGCACTTACTAACATGCACGAAAACTTTGACATTTTGTAGCTAGCTTCATTTCTCTCCCTGATTTTCTTTATAATGAGAATGAACACCTGGACATGCTGGGAGGGTGGGGGGTGGAAGGGAGAAAGGATCTCAACTGCCCAAGCCTTTTATCCTTTCATGCCAAAAGGAAGCTTCAAAAGTCTGATCTGGCTTCACATATGAAACTTCATCACCCCTATCTGTCCGCATAAGGGCAGCTCATAAACCAAAATGGTGTGGTCATTTCCTGGATAAGAATCTGCATCTTGGCTGTGAATCCTGGAAGACCTGCTCCCTGCTTTGCAGGCCTTTTCCCACCTGGCTGGGAGGACAGGGCCTTGACTGACTCCAGCTACAGAAGTTGAGGCTGCTGAACAGAATCTTGGGCTGGGATATTGTTTGTGGGGGTTTTTTGGGATGTGTGTTTGTTGATGTTAATTATTCGAATCTTTATTTTGCATCTTATGATTTATGTGGAAACCATTCAATTTGGTTGTGTATTTTTGGACATTTTGTTTATTTTTTTATGACTACTTTTGATATTTTTTTAAAAAAATATGTTGTAAGCAGGGCCAGAACTCAGTTCCAACACCTCTCAGATGGGTACCATTGCCATTATCAGAGAACAAGGGAGGTGTTCATGGTGAATCCCAGCACCTCTTTTTCTAGAAAAATAGCACTGGCTATAAGTTGCCTTGAGCATGGTTTCAACTTTGGCATACAAATAAAATGATTGATCGATTGATAAATTGGCGGTGGGGGCGGATAGCGAGGCATTGGAATGTTCTGGAACAGGTTCACTAGAGCTCCAAGAGGCATCCAGAAAGTGTGATAGGCCATTCTATCAGTCTGTGAATTAGATGCGTCATATAGTCCAGTAACTTTGAATGTAGCAATGGCAGGCTACAGAACTCTAGTTCCACGAGACTTTGTGCAAACTGAGCTTGATCAAAGATATCCAAGGTATGTCCAAAGTCAAAGTCAGGAGTGAACAACAAAATCTGTCCTTGCGAATGTGAGATGCAACTGAGCATGTGCAAAGACATTTGGGACATCTAATCTTGAAGACAGAGAACATTGTGCAGACAAGCTGGAGTAAGGCAATAGGAATTCCTTGGGGGAATGGGTGCAGATCCCTGTTCCTCTAGTAAGCAGGAAAGGGAAAGGGATGCCTTTCTCGTCCAGGATGAAGAAGGGATCCACACACTGCATGAAGTTTGTCTTACTGAGTTTTACCTTTCTCTCTCTCTCTTTTTTCATTCTTCATGACATTTTTGAGGCTGAGCTGTATTACAGATTAGTAGCCCTTAGCAATGGGCTTGCAAAGATGAGATTTTAGTGTGATATGGTACTAAAGCTCGTGCGGAAAAAAGGGGGGGGGGAAGAAAAAGAAAACGTGTGAAAATTGAAATGACAAGGTCAAGTTGATAGCTTGGTTGTAGAGGTTGCCAAGGTAGTTGCACTATGATTAGAAATGGACCAAATGGCAGGAGAAGAATAAGAACTGGTGCTAACCTTCAACAGGTTAAAAATAAAATAAAAAACTAACTTCAACCAGACTTAAGATTTTTATTTTTTTTAAAGGCCACTACTTTACCGATACATTCCACTTTAACAGTTTGTTTTAATTCTGTGAGCCTTTTGACTTCTTCCAGCTTTGTTCGCAACAGGAAGCAATTTCTTCATATGTTCTAACGACAGCCAACCAGTTCTGTTCATCTTGTGTGATAGCTATCTGCTTCCATTATTATGATGATTTCAATCTCCTTTCACGTATCTCAAGACAAGTTACGATGCAATACAAATTTAAAAAGTAGCTTTGAAAATGGTACAAAACCCAACACAGCTAAATGCAGGCCTTTCCACCCAACTGAGAAAGTCTGTCAAAACAAAAATGCTTCCAATTGCTTCCAAAAATTACGGATAGTGCGTTTCTGTTGTGTCTTGCTGGGGATGCTGTTGCACAAAACACTGAAAGGCCTGCTCTGAGCTTATGTGGAGATGGCTTCTGATGTTTTAGGATGTTCAAGGAGAGACTGTTCTGCAGCATGCAGGGATCTACTGGGTATATAGGAGAGGTGGCTTCAAGCAACTTTGATATTGAGAGTGACAAATGTAACTATGATATGGTGGTGGGGAAATCAAACAGACCTACCCAAAATTTGCAGGATCAGCCTGTTCATACTGTTAAATGCCACCCCAATCTCCACAAGCGGTGCAAGATTCCAGACATGCTTCCCAGGGCCTGTGTTCCCTTTTCGGACAATGAGGCATGACCAGGACTGTGGTTTCTCTCTGTATGATATATGGTTTCTGGAAATGTCCTTTTCCAGCAAGGCATTCAGTTTGTGCAGTGGAACTCCCCCTGTGTCTCCTTCACCTATGCACACCTCAATGTGCTCTGTGGGTTTTCCCAAGCCTAAAGAGCAGATTTGGAGGGACATGTTAACACACAATTAGTGGGGGGGGGGGGTTTCCATTGCACTAGTGGAATCCTTTGTTGGATACAACCCTATTATTAATAATAATAATGATGTTTTCTTAATGTAATTGTCTTCTAAAATCAGACTTCAATATTGCAATGTTCATCTGCTCATCTAGAAGGAATGGGTGTTTTTCAACAAAGCTTTATGCAGAGTAGTCTCACTGAGATTAATGCACATGGCTATGTTAGAGTCTGCTCCGAGTGAAACTTGTTAAATACCACCCAGTGTGTATGCAATAACCTCTGTATGTTGGGGTGCTCAGGAGGAAAAGAGGCATGCCCAATCTCTGTTGCATTGTCTACTCTAAACCTCCCCTAGAAGAAAAGTTTTTTGGATGGCCTAAGAAACCTAAGAACAGCTGTGGAATTCATAGAAATAAATGTGCTGCACAAATTGTGGCTAGCTCTAATGGGAGCTGGCGTCTGTGATGGTTTACGGGCCAGTATGAAATCTAGTGCTTTTACTGTTAGTTTGTTCTATTGCAAATGCAGAAGATGGTTTCATGTGCTGAGCATTTGAATCTGTGCATTGCGTGTACTGTTTGCTGCACTGTGAACCTAAAATCTGCTGGCCTGTTTGGCAATGGCAGATAGTTTCTAGCAAATAAATGCTACCAACTGGCTGACAACTCTACCACACTGAAATATTGATTTGCTAGTGGCAAGTCCTTTCTGAGACACACAGCTTTAATAGTAATGCACACTGCTGGTATATCTGAACACAATCACTCTGCCTTGATTCTCCCTCCCCTGTATGGAAGACGCCCGTGTTTCACCATAGTGCCATTATGCAAAGTGTATCGTCCAAGCAACATTTGATGTTTTTATGACACTAATGTGCATTTAAAAATAGTATTAGTTATTCAAAAATGTACAGTGATGACATAAATTATTTACAGAGCTGCAGCAAAATGCTGTGTACTGTGACATGATAATTGTATTGTTCTGTCACTTCGTTGGCAATAAAAGCCTTTACTTATTTGCAAATTATTTTTTATTGAACATGAGGGGTAACAACATATCACAAAGACAAAAGCGCTCGCAACAACAGCACACTTTGCGCCGAGGAAATAAAGCACACTTCCCCCCTATATTTTATGAGTGGTATGTGACCCTAAAAAACAGTCTCTGGTTAGGGAGGTAACAGTCTCTTTAAACACCTCCAGTGTTTCTAAATGGCTTCTTCTTAGACCATCCAGCTGCTCTCTCATCTTGTCCATAGTATGAAGACCAGATTCATTCTGACTCTTGATAAAGAGTAGACCTCCTTGCCTCTGTATCTGACTCTGACCAGGCTGCATCCCCTCTTTCCAAGCCATTCCCCTCACCAGCCCTGCTGTGCACCCTCCTGGACCACTTCTGCCTGTCCAGATTGCAGCCTTGAACTCTGACAATGTCTCTTGCTTGTCTGGGTGGAGAGATTTCTAGGTTGTCCATCAAGGTAGAAACCACTGGTTCTTGCTTGACCAGAATGTTGCCTTCTGTAGAAAGGTAAGAGTCTCATGCATTCCTCAGCCTGCCCTCATGGGGAAATTTTGCCCATAGGTAGAAAAGGTTCCCCTCTAGATTGTATATTTCTTCTGTATTTTACAGTGGTACCTCGGGTTACAGACGCTTCAGGTTACAGACTCCGCTAACCCAGAAATAGTACCTCGGGTTAAGAACTTTGCTTCAGGATGAGAACAGAAATTGTGCGGTGGCGGCGCGGCAGCAGCAGGAGGCCCCATTAGCTAAAGTGGTATCTCAGGTTAAGGACAGTTTCAGGTTAAGAACAGACCTCCAGAATGAATTAAGTTCTTAACCTGAGGTACCATTGTATTTGTTAATGCTTTATTGTTGTTGTGAGCTGCCCTGAACTCACTTTGATTGTTGGGAAAGAGGCATACAAATATGAAATGAAATGAAATGAAATCTGCTCTAGATGAGATAGATAGAAAGATAATTATGAAGCACAGAGATGTCTGGGGACTGGCTGATCATAGAAGAAAATGAAAAATGCAACTCTTGTAATCATTGTTTTTTATTTTTCCTTTTTGTTATGATTTAATGTTTGCTTATGCAAAACGAAAGCTTCTGGAGTCTGTAAAGTTACTGTTTGCTCTGGACTTCAAAGAGACCAGGTGGTATTAAAAAACACATATGCTTAAAATGAGCAAAACAAAAATTTCAGACTAAACCTAACAGCTCTACAGCTCTTGGGGACATTCTTGGTGAACATTAACGTCCTTTGTGAAGCATTGGCCTCGACTGAGATCCAAGCCCAATCTGAAACTTACATTTTGAAAATGCACCCAATTTCAATATTTGCATTCAGTGTTTCCTATGAAACGCACCACATGAACATAAAAGATAAAACATAGTTGGCTATCTAGATGGATAGATCATTTTAATCTGATACAGTTATATTCTTCTCCCTTCCTTGGCATTTCACCTTGACTTTCAAACTAATTTTGTGAGATGGAAATCATTGACGAACAATCTAGCCTGATGCTGACCCTTCTTTTGGTATGCTGTCTCATGTCTGTCTGAAGGACATTGTCTGCACATCACTTAGGAAAGATGCTCATTCAACGTGGTTATGCATAAAGAGGGCTGCTTGAAAGCACCTTCTGAATCCCAGTAGTCATAGCAAACAATTGCTCACCTTCATTGCAACTTGGATATCACCAGTGCTATTTTTCTAGCACCATAAATACCCCCCTTGTTTTCTGATATTGGCAATGGAGCCCACCTGAGAGGGGCTGGAACTCAGTTCCCGTGAGTTCCAGCTGTCAGGTTCACCAGTAATGGATGAGTTCTAGTTGTTGAGAATATTTTTTTTGGGGGGGGAGGGGTTATGTCTCATTTTCTGTTTTAATGGCTTTTACTGCTGCTCAAATAATATTATTTTATAAGGTGGTACATGAACAACAACAATAATTTTATTTTTCGTACCCCAACCATCTGACTGGGTTGCCCCAGCCACTCTGGGCTGTTGTTGTTGTTGTTTAGTCGTTTAGTTGTGTCCGACTCTTTGTGACCCCATGGACCAGAGCACGCCAGGCACTCCTGTCTTCCACTGCCTCCCGCAGTTTGGTCAAACTCATGCTGGTAGCTTCGAGAACACTGTCCAACCATCTCGCCCTCTGTCGTCCCCTTCTCCTTGTGCCTTTCCCAACATCAGGGTCTTTTCCAGGGAGTCTTCTCTTCTCATGAGGTAGCCAAAGTATTGGAGCCTCAGCTTCAGGATCCACTCTGGGCAGCTTCCAACAAATATAAAAGCATAATAAACTATCAAACATTAGAAAACTTCCCTATACAGGGAATCAAGGATGAGGAACCTCAGGCCTGGGGGAAGATGTTTTCTAATGTGGCCCTCCAGGCCTTTCTATCTGGCCCTTGAAACTCAGCAGGCCACACCCAATATCTCTCCAGGCCACCCCACACACTGGCCCCCCAAGGCCTTTTGCCTGACTGCAATACATCCTTGAACTCTAATAATGCAACATGCTTGTCTGGATGGAGGATAGAGGGAAGGTAAAGATGACATGTTTTGCTCCACCCACTTTCGCCTCTGGCCACACCTACCACTGGCATGTGGCCCTTGGAAGGTTTCTCAGAAGAGAAGGCGGCCCTCAGGTTGAATTCCCCCCCCTACCCTTGCCATGAAGAAATGCTACACACAATGTGTCATATATATTGGAGAGCACAGAAGTCTGCGTGTCAAAACTATGAGCAGATCCATGTGCTGCTTGGTATCAATCAAATGCCAACATGTACACTTACAAAATGTAAGATATGCGTCCTCTACCCTATTTTATTCCTTTTCCTTACAGCTGCACAACAGAAGGAAATAACCTCCTCTTGAAAGCATAAGCATCTCTACATAATTCCATGTACTATCTCATTGGCGTTTGTGTCATTTCACTCGCTGTGATTCGGTTCTGCGCGCATGCCCACACATCACGAGTGCGCGCTCACACAGAATCATCATAGTGGGAGAAAGTCAAACCTAGAGATTATATGAGGCTGAGGCAAATGGCATTCACCTTTTATAGTCTCTATGTTTCATAATGAAGATACTTCATTGAAACAATGATGCATACTTCAACAGTTCCCCGGAGAGCCGTGAATCCTGTTTGGAGAGATTCATGCATAAGTGCATTAGCACAATCCAACTGGAACTTGCCCTTAAAAATGAACCACAAGAGAAGCCGATCAGTTTTCACTTATGTATATAATCAGAAGGTTATCATATTATCTCCTCTCTCTTCCCAAAGGGAAAAGCAGGTGTGCAGAAGTCTATCAGCAGAGTAGAAAGACTGCCAAGGAAAACATGTCCCCCCCCGCCTGCCCTTCACCCCCCCTCAACTCATGCTTAATATCTGAAATCCACATCTTTCTGTTTTATTTTAAAGGACAGCAAGTAGATAGGGGTTGTTTCTTTCCTTTTTTAATTTGGAGAAAACTCCAACATAGCACAAAATATTGAGATCTATGAGAAATGCATTTAAGGCACAACAAACTATCATCATGTTTATTCACTAAATAAAAGTGCTGAAGTATCATATAATCAATTGAAAGTACTTCAGTTCCTAACTCTCCCTTAATACACTGTACAACAGGGTTCCAACTCTTTAAAATATCTCTTTATTTCCTTTGATTGCTTAACGTAGCAGTTAACTGAAATATTCCTGTCTCCATCGCTTCCTGACTTGTTCTTTTAAAAACTAGGACTCTGCTTATTTTTCTGTTCTTTTAGCAGTAGTTTGATTACAAGTTAAGCATATATATATATATATATATATATATATATATATATATATGCAGGTTTTGGTGTCCTCGGGTGTCTTCCCGTGTAAAAGTTGGGGTGTCTAGGCGACGTTTCGACGAGGTCTCACTCGTCATCTTCAGGCTGGTGCTTTCGGCTTCTTGTTCGGCTTCTTGTCTTGTCTATAGGCTTCTTGCCTATACCCGTGAAAATCTACGAAAGCATATATATATATATATATATATATAACATTTTCTTTTTCTTTTTTCACGTCTGCGTTAATTTAGCCAGGACCATTAATAAATTTGAAGTGAAGTTTTGATTGGAGATGGCAAAGATGAGACGAGACAAAATGTTTTGCAGTGACAAGGCTTGCAAAGATATCCAAGAGGCTCGGGGTTCTGAAGATGAATGAGGATTCCTTGGCAGTTCTTGAAGCAATAGTTTATTTAAAGTACCAAGGATGCTGTGAAAGAAAACATTTCTGGCCAGGAATTGGTACCCAGTTCTCTCTCTCTCCCTCTTTCTGGCAGACCACCACTAAGCTATGACAATGATAAAGGAATATCCAAAGATATGATGTATCGACTTTGGCTACGTGGAAAAGGACAATTGGAAGAACCAACTTAATATTTTTATTTTTTTTAAATGTTCCCAAATGTTTCCCTGTATCTCAGTTGAGGATTTGTTTTGTTTTATTTATTTACAAAAACCTATATCTGATGCTTCATTGAAAGCTCCCAGGGCGGGTTACAACAGTAAAACAATAAAACACGCAACAAGAGAACACAATGCAGCACTGCTCATTGAAACATCACGCATTTGTCCATACATTACTACACATGCCAAACTTTAACATCCAAAGGCCCGCTGAAAGAGACAGATCTTTAGCTGGAGCCTAAAAAAATATACTGCGTTGGTGCTAGCCAGACCTCTAGGGCAAGAGTTTTGCATAACCAGGATGCAATTGCTGGGTACTGATACCATTGTAGTTATATGGGATGATGGGGGCAGAAATTTGATTCAGTCTGCATTTAAAGGTGAACTAACCTATTCCACATTTTTCGGAACGAATATGTGAACTGAAACACAGCAATCCTTTGAAATTTTTGCTTCTCTGAATTTTGCAGTGCAGTCTGCAGGTCCAAATAATGAGTATAAAAATACACATTAGAAGGCCACATAATCCTCATTCCTGACTCTATGTCCTATTATTTCCCTCAAGTGTCATGATGTAATCACATAGCCAATCAGATTTGCCTACATGAAGACATCACAAAGCCAACATAGAGAAAGCATTTCCCTCACTCTGAATAGGCTACATGATATTATTTATCTTACATCTCTCAGTTATGTGGTATCACAAAGCCAAACCAGAGTGAGGGCACGAAATTCTGCCCCTTCTTTGAATGGGTGGACATTTCCCTTTCATTTAATATCTTTTCCTGAAAACATTTCTGAGGTGGGGAAATTCACATTGTCGAAGTTCTTCAGCATGACACCCCATATCGTTCCAACCCAGCCCTATAGTTTACTTGGCTTTCTTATTTCCCTGTTCTATGGACATGGCCACATATGTGCTCCCTCTTGTATCTCTGCACACATTGCTTCTGTTGCTGTTTTGAGATCTGTGTTGTCTGTCAGAAAACAAAAATACTTTAAAAATCTAAAAGCAGGAATAAGATCAACTACTTTGTTTCTCTTAACTGCACAATGGAGTGTCACATCCCACTCAAACACAGCAGTTATTGCCACATGTCATAAAATAACTGGCATAAGTGGACATGCTGTCCCTCAGACATGCCCCCCTACGCATAAAACTGCTGAATGCATCTAACGTGTTGCTGTCTCTTCTCTCTCTCTCTCTCTCTCTCTCTCTCTCTCTCTCTCTCTCTCTTCCTGAGCATAGGCTTAGTAGAATGCTACCACTAATCAGCATCATGCTAGCATGTTTCAATCGTGAAATATTTTTAGATCATCTATTCCAGATGTTCTGGGGCTTGCATAAATACCCCAAACATAGCACAACAACAAAATGATTCTGGACTGTCCAGCCACCAACCCAACCAACCACACACATTAGGTAAAGCACACAGGCATAAGAGAACATTTGTGGTTGCTACATTACCATGATGTTGTGTGCTTTGCATCATTTCATAAATTCCCCCCAACAGCTCCTTTTGGTGAAAACAAAACATCTGCATTCCCTGCAGGAGGGGCGGGGGGGGGGGGGCGGGTGCAGGAAGAACTGAAGGTCAAAGGGGTAAATTCCAATGGCTGAGGCATGTTTTTTTATGAGATGAATCTTAACCATGTGATAAACAGCATTTGGACTCCAAAGAGGGTGAGAGAAAATGAGAGTGACTGGAATGGAGAGTTGGAATAGACACTGAAGAACAAACCTTTGACAGCAGAGAATTCGCTGTGGTCATAGAGAAGGCTTTTCTTTGCTTGCCTCTTAATGGTTTATACTGCTGTTCCCGAAATTAATTAGAAACTTCCCTTACATTGGATAAAACCCATGGCGCACCTCCATTAAAACTAAATAAAAGCAGGGGGAAGGGCTATTTACCACGTGAATGGGGCAGGCAATTATAGACACACTTTTAGGGATGTTCAGCAAAGGGCAACCCAAATGGAGGCTGGAGCAACTCCCCTTTAAGGGAAGGTAGCAATGTTCTCGAAGCTACCAGCCTGAGTTTAACCAAACTGCGGGAGGCAGTGGAAGACAGGAGTGCCTGGTGTGCTCTGGTCCATGGGGTCACGAAGAGTCGGACACGACTAAACGACTAAACAACAACAAGCAATATTTGGGACTTCTTTGCTTAGTGAAAAGGCTCATGAAGAGGAGCACATAACAGAGGTGTACGAGAGTGGGCATGTTGTGGAGAAGATAGATATAAAGACGTTTCCTCCCCTCTCTCATAACAACAACAACAACAATCTTTATTACGGTCCAGAGACCAACAAAACATTACAAATCAATACAGAGTTCATACAGCCTACCTCCAAGTTAATCAAGCACTTTGTTTGGAATATAGGGCTAATTTGTTCTTGCAACCACCGATAAAAACTTTGCCACTGCCAACGTTCTAGCTTTTGTCCGGTCTTCCAGTAGGAACCTGACATAGTGATCTCTCATAACAGGCCTCTGAGCCAAGCAGAGGAACTGAATGTTTCGGGAAGATTCAGGACAGACAAAAGAAAATATTTCTCTCTAGGCAGAGCATAGTTTTAGTGTGAAGTTTGCTCTCACAAGATGGAGTGGTGGCCACCAATGGGCGTGGATTTAAAAGAGGATTAGACAAATTGATGGAGGATGGGACTATCAAGGGCTACTAGCCACAATGGCTGTTTTCTACCTCCACTGTCAAGAGGCAGTAATCCTCTGAATTCCAGTTACTGGGAATCACAAGAGGGGGGAATGTTTCTGTGCAGAGGTCTGCTTCCCAGCAGGCTTCTGATTGGCCACTGCAAGAACATGATGCTGAAGTCACATGGCTCTTCTTATGATGGATGTTTCTGTTGACTTTGGTTTCTCTCAGCTTCTCATTTTTCCCATCTGCATTTCAGCGAGCTCCATTTCTGCATCGGTTTTCAAACTTTTTTCAAGAAAAAGAGAAGAGGTTCACAATAAAAACCATACACTTTTTCCACTGCATTTTCCCTTATGTATGCATTTTTGCAAAATCAATAAATAAATCCACTAATACAATGCATTTTTATGTGTCATTTTAACAAATGTACAGGGTTTTTTTTTTACACATACTTTGTCCTAATATATCCTGTTTCGGTTGCAGAGCAGCAGCACGAAATTTGGGGAAGTGTGTAGCTTGAAGGGTAGCTGTCACGGGTTGCAACAAACACACAGAAGCCGGTATCTTTGATCACACAAAGATTTTCTGGGGAAAAGAGGAAGAAAAGTATTTGTTGGAGTTGCGGGGAGAGTTGTAAGGGTGATTTTGAGCAGAATAAATCTTCTATAAAATTAAATTACAGTGAATGCATGAGAAGAGCAGGCTGAAGAAATCACGACAGGATGTCCAAGCCTTCTATTGCAAACTCACTGTCTTCGCCCTCCCTCCCACTAATAAACGCCAGAATAGGAAGGGACCGGTTGTTCATTCTTTGTGACAGTCTTTCCTCCTTGCAGTAATCTGCCACTCCCAGCGTTGGCTGAGAATTATCCACCTCTGCTAGTACAGCAAGCTGAGCTGCATAGAGACGAGTGCTCGTATTACAATATTGATAACTTTTATTTCTTCAGTGGAGGTTTCAATGATTCGCTTCAGCGGGAGTCTCTGCTTTAGATTTGACAGATATATTATTGGTATTGCAGACAAAGAATAAGTACAGCAGGAGTTTGGAAATATTAATTTCCAGGACTTCTTGCAAAGAAGTGGGAGAAGAACGGGGGGAAAGGTAAATTAAGCAGTGCACACTGATGCCTGTTGCAATCTCATTACAGAAATTTTTCTGCCGGTGATTTCAGAATCGGTAAAGATCTACTTGCGGAGCAGAGAAATTTTCTGATGCACATCAGTGAAGACTAATATGGTCCATTGTTTTTCTGTTATTCATTCAATGTGCAATGTACAGTTCAAAATACATTTACTTATATGTAGGGATGGGGGAGAATTTCAGTTCAGCTCAGATTTAAAAGTGCACTTAGTGAATTTGCATTCTCTGAAACACTGTATGAACTGTTTCACAGTCATTCTGTGGAAACCACTCTTCTCTGAATTTTGTCTTGCCTTTCTCCAGCCAAGGCAATGTGCACCAAAATGCATAGACTAGTGCAAAGTGGGAATATTAATGCATATATTATAGAAAATACCATACCAAAATGCATTATGGTATGGGAAACTGCTTTGCAAATACGTGTACAAAAGTAAAAAAATGCACATAGCAATGTGTGTATTGGGAGAAATTCATACTAAAATGCGGATGAATTTTCATGAGGACTTAAATAATAATAATTCAACGGGAATGTGGAAAACTGAACATAAGCATGGAAAAACGATAAACCAGAATTGACAGATTTGCCCATCCCTTGTAATAATTTCCAAATGTTTCAATGACTCTTCTGAGTATGTTTCTGAATTGCAGCCTGAACTGTAGAACTGGAATGCAAAAGCCATAGCCCTCTATAAAATTGTGACAGTGCTGTCGTCGATTGCATTTACACCCTTCTCACTCCAGTTGGTTGGCTAAAGAATGAAACTGAGGGGGGCGGGAAACAAAGAATTAGATTGAGGGGGGAAGAGGTCAGGTCTGACAAACTCTGGGAATCTAGTAGTTGGCAGGAAAACTATGGACATTTGAAGAAGCCTGGAATGTGAGACATTGTTCCTAAAAATGTCCCCCACCTTTGAAACAAGACCTTTCAATTCAGTGCTTGAGCTTTCCTGGCAAATAGCCATACTATCCCCTATTTCTGACTACAGTGAGTGCCTTGATTTTTGGCAGTAGAAAATGGTATTAAATGCAGCCACGGCTAAACAGGCGTTGCCTGAGTGATCTCTTCTGAGGACCTCTCTTCCCGCTATTGAGGAGAAGGGCCCAATAGTGCCAGAGGCACTCACAGTAATGATGGAGAACGAGTCAAGGCCCTGGGGATCTCCAGGTTTCTTAATGGGCTCCATTGTCCTTTTCTGCTTCCCAAACTGAACAGCTTGAGGAAACCCAGCAATGAGATTCCCATCGTGAATTCCATTTTAACTTTCTTTCTCAGAAGGAGATGGAGATCACTTGCAGTTTAGAAGAACTGGTCAAAAGGTACCCCAATATATGAGAAGAATTCACGGAAGCACTAGGATATTCCTATGATTTACAACGGAGTGTGAATTTATTGCACACACACACAAACAATGTAGTATAGAATTTGGTTTCAAGTCTGAGTTTTTCTTGTTGTCATTTTGAAATCAGATTATAAAAAGAGGAAGTTCAGCAGGAAAGCGAAATGTAAAAGCAGGTAATTGTTTCTTTTTAAAGTACATAACTAATGTCTTTGTGCAATTAATTTATAATAGTCCTGATGTTTTATGTTGTTTAGCGAAATGTATGCCTTCTATCAAATGAATGAGGAATCCTACACAGGATGAATAAATTATGTCTTTGTTATCTTATCTATAGGCTTTCAACAGGATCAAAACCATGTAAGTGGTTCTGTTGACTCCTAAGGAGAAGCCATTATTAATAAAGCATATCATATTTTAAATATAACACTTTTATGTGAACTTAGAGGAAAATGGGTTAACCCAGCACATGTCATTCAGTGCTTTTTAGAGGAATTATGGGAACTCAGTGTCAAACATCTGCATGTTACAAAGTATTTCAGCTAGAGCAATTCCTATTTTTATTTTTTCCTGAACCAGAATTTGAAAGTCAACTGTTGCCTAAAATCTGAAGGCAACAATTCAATGCACAATTTGTGCCCACTTGGTTCCTAGTAAAAGAAAACAGAGCCTAAGAAGTTCAGCGCCAGCATTTCCTCCCCTCTGACTATGCAGTGGACCTCATTGAAAATGGCATGTGCGCATCCTCTGTGAAGAATCAGGCTTCCTTATGTGCTCGTGTACCACTTGTACAGCAGAGGTAATCATAGTTAAGTTGTAAGATACAGTGTGTTTATCTGCTAGCTTTTATATCAATTGCCTTTAGGATGCTACAGAAAACAAACAAACATTTAAAGCTCTAAGCTAATTTCAATGCAATTTAAACTGTGCCCTACCCAAAGAATCATGGGAACTGCAATTGACCCCTCACAGAGCTACAAATCCTGGCACTCTTAACAAACTACAGATCCCAGGATTTTGGGGAAGATGTTCTTTAAATGTGCTTTAAATGGATGGTGTGCATGTAGCCTAAGTTTATATCGGAGGGCCTCCTCTGAGGCCTCTCTCCTGAGATTTGTCAGGTAGCAACTCATGGGGAAGAGCCTTTTCAGTTGTGGCACCACAGAATGCTGAATGCCCTTCCCAGGGATATTTGCCTAGAACCAAAGCTAGGATCCCATCCAACTTAAATCACAGTGGGCCCACTGGAACCAATGGACTTAGTCATGCCTTCTGATTTCTGTGGCTCTACTCAGATGTATTAATTGGCTACAGCCCCTATTATCTTACCAGCATCATGTAAAAGACTTAACATTTGCCCAAGCCTTCCAGTAGGTTTTGAAAGTAATTTCAGCTGACAGTTTTATACTGGTTCTGCTGAATTTCATTACTGTTGATTTTATTTTGAATTTTTGTTGTTGTTGTTGTTGCTGCTATTGTTGTTTTAAAAAAGCTTAAGGCAGCCATCTAACTCCTGGTCTACACTGCTGGGAAGGTCTGTGTGTAGTGTATTTGTGTTTGAAGGATTTGACAGAAAAGCTCATTGACTTGACTTTGCCATTGCTGAAGGTGCAGGAAATTTTGGAGCTATTGCTGATGGTGTCCCCACTGGCCCAAGGCATGTTTTTTGGAGTGGGGTTGGAGCAGGGCTGGTCAAGGATCGGTGGTATCCTAAGCTAACCCATTTGCTGGAGAGCCTGGGGCTGGTGCATAGGAAAACCCACCCCACCTCCTCTGTTCTAACTGGTTGCAGGGCTTTGGATGCAGCACTAACTTTTCGTTTCTTTTTTAAAAAATGATGCTGATGATGGTGCTATTGCTGGGAGAGAGAATGTTACCCCATCCCTCTTTACCAGGATGAAGCTGCCCAAGGATGTGGCTGGCCAGTCAGATGGAGGGGTGGCTCTCCATTATCAGGAATGCATCCTCCTCCTCCATCGGTGACCTCTTTAGAGCTGGCACAGGAGTCCTGTACACCCATCTCAAAAGACAGCCATGTGGGATTAGTCAGGTACCCAATCAGAGAACAAGCACATTTGCCCTCCCCTCAGCTCCATACTGGAGAAGAGAGTAGGAATGTTGCAATTTGGTTTAAGGGGGTACTTGAGCTCCTGCCCTGGTCACAACTGGCAGGTTCATGTGGGCAGGGAGGGAGCAGGAGGGAGGTTGTCATAGTGAGCATCTTAATGATGAATTCAGACCCTCCAAGTGTCCCTATTTTCCAGGGATGAAAGAGAAGCCGTCCCGGTTTCTGATTTGATCCCAGAATGTCCTGTTTTCCCTTAGGGCGTCCCTATTTTTATTGGAGAAATGTTGGAGGGTGTGGAGTTACCTGACCCCAGAGCCATCTGAAGGCAATCCTGTATAGAAAAGCCCCCCCCCCCGCAATGTTTAAAGCTTCTAATGTTTTTATATATGTTGGAAGCTGGCCAGAGTATCTGGGCAACCCAGTAGGATGTGTGGGGTATACATAGTAAAATCATTATGGAATGGGACATTCCTTATTTCTTCAGAGAAATGTTGGAGGGTATGTGAATTGAACTGCAACCAGGTTCAAAGAGAAATAGGAAGGGAGCTGTACCTGGGCCCTGGTGGCCTAAATGTCCAGACAGAGAGGAATGAAGCAGTCCAGTACTCCCTTGGCTCACTTTTCAGGTGAGCAAGTGAAGAAAGGAGCAGTTCTGCACCAGAAGATAAGAAGTAGTCCAACTTTCCCCTTGAATTCATAGGAGGCCCACATGGGTGGATAAAGCTGATCCACTCCTGCTGCTCATTGCAAAGCCTTATTTTAAAAAGTTGTGGCCATTTAACTCCATTTTCTGCCTTGTGTCTTCATTCTAGGATGTCTGTGGGATCGGGGCAATGGTTGGAAGTAGGGGAAGGGTTACTTGAGGGTGACTGCAGCACTCTAGGTCCTGAACAATCTAATGAAAGGAGTTGAGGGAGGCTGAAGAGAGGTGATGATCCAATCTATAAGGGAGATGGAAAGGGGGGGGGGGGAATAGTGTCAGTTGAAAAAGAAGTGATTAAAAAGTAAAAAAAAAAGTTATTTTGTTTCAAATAAAGACTCATATGTTTTGATATGGCTCACCTCCGGCACTTTCCCTGGGTTAGGATTTTACATTATCATAGCAATTTTAATATTGCTAAAAGGAAGCAGTTATTCTGCATATGCTCCATGTAGAGAAATAGCAAGACAATGTTGTTGTTGTTGGTTTTTTTTTGGGGGGGGGGGGAGAAATCAAGCAATACTGAAACCCTGTAAATACGAAAGCTAAAATTCTCCCAAGAAAATAGAGATGGGGGTTGTCACATTTTCTATATAGCTGAACAGATGTGTGAAGGAAGTCAAGTTTCCAATGAAATTTCTTGTGCTTTTCACTATATTCTAAGTGCCCTCTACTGCTGAAAAGCAGCATGACATACTAATATATATATAATGGGGATACTAAAGGTCCCCATCAGCATTGCACATTTACATTCACATTTTGAAAATGTGTGTACAGTAGTAGCAGGGAAATCCCCACAGATGTCTGTTTTCTACATTTGCCAGAGATCTCATTCATGCATGTTAAACATATATTCCACCAACATCCTGTCTTTCCTCCGAGGTGCTACAGGGAGTGTTTGCAGTCCTGCTTACCTATCCTGCTTGCCTCTCACAACAACCCTGTGAAGTAGATGAAGTTGAAAGACTGTGACCCCAGGCCACCCTGAGTCTCATGGCTGTGTGGAGGTCCCAGTTTCCCAAATCATTTTCAAACACTCTCACCTGCTAAACCACAACACACTGGCCCTAAACCTATACTTGACTATTCCTGAATTTCAGGACTGTGGGTCTGCAGGCATTTTATAACTCCCCTAATAGACTTGTGTGCAGATGGCCTCTCAAAATTCTCCGCCATATTGGTCAGTGGAAAAAATGGGAAGATACATTCTAGCAAGAAGAGAATTTCTCCAACCATTTCTTACAGGTGGTGTTCACAATTAGCAAGGGGAATAGTACAAATTCTTTCTCCCCTACCCAAGAATTTCTGTTGGGGAGAGGGGCTTGTGTTCCAAGTGTTTTTAGCAGAAACTGCGCTGGCCATCTGGCCATCATTTGTGTCGCCTGCTGGACCGAGCATCCTTCCAGGGCAGTGGAGGTGAGGAGGGGTGACAGTCCCCTTCAAGGGGGCAGGATTTGGAGATTGTTTGTCTTATTTTTAAATTGGCTTCTCATTTATTGTAAGTTGTGCAGGTGATTTTTACACAACAGAGCATGACTGGAAATGCTATAAAGCAATACAATTTGGCAAAGCAGTCTTTTTTTTCCTTAGGTGGGGTTGGGGAAAAGAATGAAAATCTCATAAATAAGAACTTTAACTGAGAAATTTTGGCTCAGTACACTCTCAAAAGGTAGACAGGGGATTGTAATATTGGTAGCAGATGTCAAGTGAATAAAGATTGCAAATATATGGCATCTTAAGATGCAGCTATCACTTTAAAAATACATATGGCAGGTTTTATTACCATGTAGCTGCTTGCAAGAACAGGTACTGGCCCTGGACTCCTGGCATAGCTGTTTGAGTCCCTGTTCATGCCTTACAGCCAGTGCTATTTGTCTAGAAAAAAAGGTGCTGGAACTCACCATGAACATCTCACTTGTTCTCTTATAATAGCAATGGTGCCCACCTGAGAGGTGCTGGGACTCAGTTCCTGCACTTGCACACTGAAAAAGAGCCCTATTACCAGCTCCTATTACCAAAAGCTTCCTTGTCCCCTCCACCTTCCTGCTGTATGTCAAGATTACCTGGAACAGGGACTGCCAACATGGCACCCTCCAGACATTGGACTACAACTCCCATCATTCCAGCAATGTGGGTTATGGCTGATGGGAGTTGGAGTCCATGTCAGCTGCCCCTGGTCCAGGGCAACCAGGAAAGATAGCCATGGCTCTGTCACCCTTGCAGCCTGTGCTCCCCCCTTTGTCAGTCTTCATAGGGACATCTATCATTCCCAAGAGTTGCAGCAGTGTGTTGCCCTCAGCAGCACAACACCATTCCTACACTAGTGTGCCACATGCAGCTGGGTTGGTCATGCCATGGAAGACCGGAAGGTCAAGAGTGGAATCCCTATTTTAATTCATCCATCCCCATTGAGTCGCATAAACGTCCCCTTGTAGATGAGTGGGATGCAACAGAGCCCAGAGTAGAAACTCCGATTCTCTTGTAGGACCTCAGTAATCTAAACCCTGCCTCCAACGGCACGAAGTCTGCAGTCCTAAACATAACTTACCAGCTGAGTATGCAAAGCACAGGATTGTGCTTTCAAAGTCATTGGCCTCACTCCAAGTGTTAAGCACTAATCAGTTAGCCTCCCTCTGAAACAGCTTGTAGTCATCATCACAACATTTTAAAGAGGGCTGCAAGTTAATGGCCTAATCACCATGATCGGAGTGAGGAACTGTTTGTACATTTGATACTTAGTGCAGATAGGAGTATCTTGGAATTGCTGAAGGGAGAGAGGTGAAGAGCCTTGTTTTGAGGTATGTCCCCCACTCACAGGTAAAAATATCCCCTTGTTTACCTGTGAGCGATGTATTTTCCTTGAAGTCCCAGTTATAGCAGTGGAGCTGGAATTTCCTGCTTTGTATAGTGTCTTGAGCCCTGAAGAAAACTGTGGGGAAAACAAGTCATAGCCACTGTTTTGCCTAAAATTCACATCTTGACCCACAGTAGTCCCAGAATCACACTCTTCCCATTCTTGTTTATTTGAAGGCCATGGCAGTCTGTTGCTTGTGCACAGCACTCCCTCTACCCCCTTTCACAGAATTCCCTCACTTTCCTGTACACTGAGATCAATATCCATGGAGGATAGTAATGTCATTCCAAGGTGCACACATCTGGAGCTTTGTTCCATTCCTGGAGTTTGTTGTTCCTGGTGTGATTGGCTGTTGGGTTAGTTGAGACCCTCTCCTATTGGCTCAGTTCTAGACAGTGGTCCTAGACAGATATAGTGGTTCTAGCAGAAGCAGGGGTTCCAGCTCAAGTCTAGGTAACAGTTCAAGTTAGGCAGAACCATGGACAGCTCCCAAAGGCACTCAAGCCAGAGGGACCCAGAGGGCTCAAATGTTATTTCAGTAGCAAGAAACTCTAGGCTGAGGCTGCAATAAGGCTGCTGCTTAATTTGAGTGGCTTACTCCACCTTTGCCTAGGGAAGCACGCTGTAGTTAAAGAAGCGTAGCCTCGTTTAGGAACTGTTGTCTCCAGTGTCATTGGTGTGGACTGTGACTCCGTTGTAGTTTTCAGGACGGAGTTCTTGGGTGGTAGTACAACTTTTTCAAGCTGGGAAGCTGATGGCAAGATGGGACTCTATGATTCCTTGAGTGCTGGGGCTTCTGGGGGCAATGGGTTCAGCAGTGTGAAGAGCAATTCACTCACACTCATCTCATTTTCTGAGTTAGTGGCCTCACCCACCCACTCTGCTTATGGAGACTCTTCTAAGTGCTTTAAAATTCTCTCCAGACTTTTCTGCCAATCACAGAATGATCTAAAGAGCAGCTGGGGGATATTGTGTTCTGAAAAATGCAACAGTGGAAGGAGGTTCTCCTGTGGGGACATTGGATTCTCACCATGGTGGTCACTCCTCCAATCCTTTATCACCATGCCCACAGATTTCACCATTTATTCCTTCTTGCACTGGTGTTGTTCTGATGGTATAAGGTTTCTACCAGCCCAAGCTTCTGCCGGTGCAGTGGTCCCACCACACTAGCAGAACTTAGTGTTTCAACAGCACCATGGGATTTGCAAACAGTTTGCCAGCCATCACAATTCATTTGCCTTCTGTCCCCTGCTATTTGTAAGGCCTCGTTGGACAGCCAACAAAGATCTGTATAGTTAAAGCTATGGTTTTCCCAGTAGTGATGTATGGAAGTGAGAGCTGGACCATAAAGAAGGCTGATCGCCGAAGAATTGATGATTTTGAATTATGGTGCTGGAGGAGACTCTTGAGAGTCCCATGGACTGCAAGAAGATCAAACCTCTCCATTCTTAAGGAAATCAGCCCTGAGTGCTCACTGGAAGGACAGATCCTGAAGCTGAGGCTCCAATACTTTGGCCACCTCCTGAGAAGAGAAGACTCCCTGGAAAAGACCCTGATGCTGGGAAAGATGGAGGGCACAAGGAGAAGGAGACGACAGAGGACCAGATGGTTGGATAGTGTTCTCGAAGCTACCAGCGTGAGTTTGACCAAACTGCAGGAGGTAGTGGAAGACAGGAGTGCCTGGCGTGCTCTGGTCCATGGGGTCACAAAGAGTTGGACACGACTAAATGACTAAACAACAACAACAACAAAGTCCTACTTGGTTGTTCTGCTCATGGTTAAGGAAATCCACGAGCAGGGAACAGGCACCCTGTTACCCTGAAGCCTACTCATGCAATGAAAACATCAGGAGGGAACCTTCACCCATGCAGACTTCCACATGATCTGGAACCCCAATGGATCAAGGTTCCAGATTGCATGGAAACATGTACATGGGAAGGCCCTTTCCCTTCAAACATTTGTGCAGCTTGTGTGGGTGCCGGGGGGGGGGGGGAGAGGCTACAACATCACTTCCTCTTCTAATGTTCTCCTTGACTGTGAGTGGAGCTCCTGCCAGTCAGGCCTAATTTTAAATGTATCAGGACCAGAGACTTTCAGAATATTTGCAAGGCGTCAGAAACATCTTCCAGCCTGAGGGCTGACTTGTCATCTATGTAACCTTCTGAGGGCCACGTGCCAGTGGTAGACAAGGCTAGAGTCAAAAGTGAAGGAAGCCACAAATGAAAAAAATTACCTTTGCACAGCAGGCTAGTACAGTAGGCATACAGACACTCTACCCTACCCTACCTCCGCCAAGAAAAGAGCAAGAGGCAGTACCAGAGTTTACGTCAGGCAACAACATATGCGATATGAAGTAGGACCAGTTTGGGGCATGGCCTGGGGAGTCTTCTGAGGGCCAGATAGACACGCCTGGAGGGCCACATTTGTGCTCTTGGGCTTTGAGTTCCCCACTTCTGATTTACGGTCTGACAGTTACAGTTTAGTTCCATTCTTCCTTATGCACCATAGATGTGATTTGAAAGTCCTATGTGGAATATCAAAAGATCTAGAGAGGTGCTACTGTGGTTACCAGTCAGTATTATGACTGCGTTATTTGGCTTGTAATTATATATGTTGCTTGATGATCTGCATTCCTGCAGAATTTGTGGCACTGGCATTATTTTTAGACTACGTGACCCATAAGAAATGAAAGGAAAATAAATTGCAAGAGGAGGCATACGCTGTCAGTTTGGGGAATCATTTCTTTTGCAAAATTATCTACTAGATTTCACACACACACACACAAGCACACACACCCCGAGCCTAGAATTTATTGTTACTAGACTTAAAATGCAATCACCAAAGGGGAGGGAGAAAAAGTGGAAGAGGTTGCCACTTTCTGCCTTTCCACTCTTTCAAAGTCCATTTCTGTGGCTCTGTGCTGTTACCTAGGAAACCACTGTAGAATGGAAGTGGAACTGGATTGGTTCTTTTTCACAGTGATTGTTAGAGAGATGTCAGCAGTTTTAAAGTGGTGGACCTTTTCGTGTGTGTGTGTGTGTGTGTGTGTACATATTTGGCAAATCAAAAGATTCCCCCCTCTCTCTTTGCAGACAGTACGAAAGAATAACAATAATAAACCCCACACAAATCCTTACAGTCATAAGGCGATAACAAGGTTTATAAAAGAGGAGGAACTGGCTTCTTGTGTCAGGCCTATGCTGTCCCTCGCTAGTGTAGGAATGTTGCCAGTGGTATGTTTGTCAAACATGGTTTAAATGATTTGAACAATAGGGATTCCCTCTGCTCTCTTGGGAAGGTTTCTCAAATTAGTTTCCCCTGAGAAAGTCATTTAACAGTAGGATTGTTCTTTGATGTGCTTGTTCGGAAATGACATTTGTTTGCTTTAAAAATTTAATGAACATGTTTTGTTTGTTTTTTAAAGTAGGGGATGAACCCCACAGCTTCATTATGCTGCAGAATTAATTATGAGGCTTGTGATCATTTTAATTAATTAATCTCGAAGTATTCTCTCTCTCTCTCTCTCTCTCTCTCTCTCTCTCTCTCTCTCTCTCTCTCTCCTTTTTAGCAGTCCCAACAAGGTATAATATAAGGAAATGTGTCATGCAAAAGGACCAAATCAATATGTTAAGGCCAATATTTCTGCCTTACAAATTTGTAATGTTCTGATAGCAGAGTAAACTATACTGAGAAGTTTCAGATCTTCAACAAATTAATGAAGATGTTTATGTTACCTTTCCTAGGCTTAGAAGAATAAAATTCGTAAAGAATGTAACACAGTAACAATAAATCACACTAAAACACTGTAAAAACACTGAAATAATAATTCAGCAGCCATTGCCTTATGAGAGGAATGGGAACACTGTGGCCCTCTGGACGTTGAATTCCATGTCATATCACCTCAGCCAGCATGACCAATAATCAAGGATGATTTTATTTTTTATTAAATTTGTCAGTCGCTTTATCTCCCCCAGGGCAACCCAAAGTGACTTACAACCAGCCAAAGAGACAATAAACCCCACATAGATACATAAAAACCAAGATGAAAGAGAAATACATTTTTTAAAAATCCCACCCACTTTAAAAGACCACAGATAGTTAAAGGGTGAAGGCCTTTGTAAAAGAGGATATATAAACATGGTGCCAGAGGGCTTCCCTGTGGAGAGCATTCTACTAATGGGAAGCCACTGCAAAAAAAGACTCATTCTTGTGTTGCCACCCTCTGAACCTCTGAAGGAAGGGGCACACAAAGAAGATGATCACAGGGTCTAGGCTCGTTTATATGGGGAGAGGTGTTCCTTGAAGTATTGAGAAGTTTAAGGCTTTATAGGTCAAAACCAGCACTTTGAATGGGCCCAGAATTGGCAGCCAGTGCAGTTGGGACAGGATAGGTGTTACATGTCCAGACCGTCTTGCCTCAATGAGAAACCTGACTGCTGAATTGCACACCAGCCTCACATATAATGTATTGCAATAACATAGAGGTTGCCAGAGCATAGACAACAGAAGTTGGACTATCCCAGTGTAGATAAGTGTGCAACCAGGCCAACAGCTGAAGCTGATGGAAGGCACTCTGCATCACCGAGGCCACCTGATGGGGGTTTTCCAGCAACATCTGGAGGACCGCAGGTTCTCCACTTCTGCCTTACAAATAAGATTATTTTGATCCTTCTTTGAAAGAGAGGTGCGGGGAGCAACTTCACACATCTTATGTAGGACATTCCAGAGTGTCAGGACTACTGTGTTAAAAGGTCCTGCTCCTCATGTAAAGTTCTTTATACCTTTCTCACATGGTGCCTGACCCAACCTGCTTGCCCATAACTACTGCATTATCTGCTGAGGCCTTACCACTGAAGTAAGGTAATTTGCCCTGATATGTACATCCATACGCATGCATTACCCTAGTGCAGTGGCGTAGCGTGGGGGGTGCAGGGGGTGCCGGCCGCACCGGGCGCAACATCTGGGGTTAGGGCAAATCCACGGGTTAGGGGGCGCAAATGCACAGGTTAGGGGGCGCAAATCCACGGGTTAGGGGGCACAAATTACTTGCCTTGCCCCGGGTGCTGACAACCCACGCTACGCCGCTGCCCTAGTGTATGCATTTTTGTGCACATACATGACTTGGATGGAGAACTCCGTTGAAAAATTTGGACAAGATCAATTTTCAAAGGAATGGCTGTGTTTCAGTTTGTGTATTGTTTCAGAAAGGGAGAATCATGTTGATCCACCTTCAATTGCAAAGCCAGTGCCAATTGCAAAGCCAGTGGTACCTCGGGTTACATACCCTTCATGTTACATACCCTTCAGATTACAGACTCCGCTAACCCAGAAATAGTGCCTTGGGTTAAGAACTTTGCTTCAGGATGAGAACAGAAATCGTGCTCTGGCGGCGCGGCGGCAGCAGGAGGCCCCCATTAGCTAACGTGGTGCTTCAGGTTAAGAACTGTTTCAGGTTAAGAATGGACCTCCGGAACGAATTAAGTACTTAACCCGAGGTACCACTGTACTAGAGAGAAGTATTTATTTATTTCATAACTGTAAAACAAACAAAAAACCCCTCAAAGTGGATTCAAATCTCAAAGTATGTAAAGTAACTGGTGTTTTTTTTTTTAATATGAAAAAATATATCAAGTAGTGTTTACATTTTTTGGTGTTTTCCCAAATTTTAAGTTGACAAGCAGCCCTTATGGAATCTTTGTCTCATCATTTGCTTGCACAGTTTTGGTTCACGAAATCATAGCCCTTGTGAGCAATATACTGGAACAAAATGGTTTGCATGATGGAAGATAGCATATCGTTTTCACTCTCACTTCCATTCTCTCCTTGTCCCCAGGGCAATTCTGTTGCAAAACTGAACTGAAGTGCACCCTCCAGATCTATCTGTTGTGCATTTCTCCCTACTTAGCCCAGCTCCACAGTGAGTATCTATGCACGAGTTAAAGATGTGTCTAGTAAGTCATATCCATTCCAGTAATGTGCATTAATGTAAGTACTATTACAATACATAAATATTCTGTACGTGCAAATACATAGCTATCATTAATATTCTCCCACACCTTCCACTATCCTGCTTTTCATTAACTTAGCACCACCCAATTACCAGAGGGAAAATAGACCACAGCTTGATTTGCTTAGCACAGAATTACACAAATGAACATAAAGTAATGAATGTTCCCCACTGGTTCAAAGTTAATACTGTTGACTTCGCCAGTGGGCAGGCCTCCTCCATTCATTATAAACTTCTCACCTAAAAGATGGGTCTAAAAGAAATTACCTGCATGCAACCAAAAAGCTATTCTTCCAAGTCATGTTTCTCAGTTATTAAAATTAATCATCTCTTAGTTACTATTTTTTAAACCTTATACCATCTGGGAACCATTTCTACATCCACGTCTGCTAAAGAAACACTGTACATCTGCCATCAAACTCAGGAAATGTATTCTGGGACATGTTCTAGAATGCAAGATACATCTAAGTCAAGGGCGTGATAGCTCATGGCTGAGGGTCCAAATACAGTGGTACCTCGGGTTACATACGCTTCAGGTTACATACGCTTCAGGTTACAGACTCCGCTAACCCAGAAATAGTGCTTCAGGTTAAGAACTTTGCTTCAGGATGAGAACGGAAATTGTGCTCTGGTGGTAGTGCGGCAGTGGGAGGCCCCATTAGCTAAAGTGGTGCTTCAGGTCAAGAACAGTTTCAGGTTAAGTACGGACCTCCGGAACGAATTAAGTACTTAACCCGAGGTACCACTGTATGTTCTCTCTGGTCCTCCTTGCCTTTGGCCACCTGCTTCTCCCAGGCAACCTCCTTGAACTCTGATAATGCCTCTTGTTTGAGGATGGAGTACTGTATAGAATATGTGTGTGTGTGTGTGTGTGTGTGTGTGTGTGTGTGTAAGCAAGCCTACTGTACAAAGGTAACATTTCTATTCATTTCTCTGTCTACTTTTGCCTCTGGCCCCTCCCATCATGTTGCCTAGAAGGGAAGGCAGTCTTTGGGCTGCAGAAGATGCCCCACTCCTGATTTAAGCACTGGACTGGCCTCCTTTCTAAAACATCACACCATGTGGGCAATGTGGCATACAGTCAACACTTCCCTGGGGCTGAAGATTTCAAGGCAAGGTCAGTGATAGAGGACAAGCTGTCTTTTAGGGAAGGTCAGTCCACCATTGCAATCTTCTCATTGAGGGGCTCTTGGTAACTTTTAAAAAATCCCCAGGGTTGAAAACCAGTGTCCCAGAAAGCAAGGACCAAGCCAATCCCAGTTTGCAAAACCAGGAGCATAAGGTGTTGAGTAGGAAATGTCTGTGAGTTCTTGGGCCATGTCTGAATTTCAGGGTCCATAATTATCCCTTTGTGCCTTTTCCCCAGGTCATTTATTTTTTCCAGTCAGCGTCAGTTATCAGTCCAGGAAAGGCTCAAAAATAAGGACATTGTGGCCATCTATCTTCTTCCTGTCCTTGTTATAACAGTAGCCGTATCATTGCCCTTAGGACCATTTTTAAAAAGTTGCTTTTCTTTAGAGGAGAAAGGCATTTTGAATAGGCTCTCCTACAGCCTTGGAGCCAAGCAGTTCTGAAATGAAGGATAGCAATTCTTTTTATAGTCCTGATTCTGGTCCTGTCCAACAGCGGCAAATAAAGATATGTTGCTCTTGCCGAGTCAGGAAGTAAGGACAGAAGAAAAGAGTGCTAGATCAGGCCAGTAGTCCATCTAGTTCTGCATCCTTTTCCCACAGTGGCCAACCAGTTGCCTATGGGAAGCCTGTGAGCAGGATCTGAGTAAAGGTAAAGGTGAAAGGAAAAGGATGGTTAAGTCCAGTCAAGGGTGATTATGAGGTGCGACGCTCATCTCGCTTTCCAGGCTGAGGGAGCCTGCATTTGTCCACAGACAGTTTTCCAGGTCATGTGACCAGCATGGCACAAAGGAACACCGTGATGAGTGCCACAGCACAGTGCTCTCCATAGTAGCATTGCTGATGTTCTTTAATAATGAAATGAAAGGATGCTCAGACCAGCATAAATAAAAAAAGGTTGGTTTTTATTTATGGCACTAGAAGATGATTCTTTTAAACCCAGTCTTTGACGCTTGAGATATGTGTTCTCAGGACTCTCCCCATTCCTATGACTGTAATTTGTTTGAACTGTTTTTAATTTTTTAATTTAAAAATGCTGTACCCCTCCATGGGACCTGCTGGTGAAGGGTGGGTAACAACAACAACAACTTCGTATACTCCACTCTTCAAATAATCATGCTCCACTTTGGCTTATGTAAGGTACAACAAAAAGCTGACTAGCTTTTAAAATGCAATAAAATAGCTATTGGTGAAATCAGGAATGAAGGTAGAACTTTCACATGTTTTACACGCACACACACATTTTTTAAAAGTATATGAGAAAACTCTACATTGCAGTCTGCAAAAAAAAAAAAAAAAAATGCCTCCCCAAAATATGAAATTTTAAAACCAGAACTGTTCTTGGGGGCTTGCATCACACTACCAAACTTTGTGCCACTGTAATGGTTAAAAAAAACAACACACACACACACACACACACACACACACACACACACACAACTTTGTCCTTTCACTTCAGCTTTCTACAATGAATTCACTGTGTGCATTAATTCCCCCTCCACTTCATTTAACAGCCCAGCATGAAGGTATTTGGAATCAGACAAGGTTTTGCTTTGTCTTTGGTGAGAGCGTTTTGAAATTAAATCACTGGGAGAGAGAGAGAGAGAGAGAGAGAGAGAAGCGGGGGAGAAGGGGGAGAATCAGTAGCTTGTTTAGTAGACTCAAAACCACCAGGGTTGTGTCTCTTAAACCTGCTAAGATATATATATGGTGCAGGCCCTTCAAAACAATCTCTCCAGTAATTTCACAGGCATCCCTGAATCTCCTGTCTTCTTGATTCATTGCTGGCACAAGCACAACTGTCTATTGCGAAGACAACTTTTTGAGCTCATGGTGATCCCTCTTCCGAGATCACCAAACTCAAAATGTTTGTTCTAAAGGATGTCATAGACCTTGTAATTGATGGCACTCTCTCATAAATCTGTGTGGAACTTCAAGAATGCACGCCAAATTCTTTTCCTCCCCATGTGGTGATAAACCACTATGGTTCATTCATAGAGCACTGGAAATAGTTATTTGACAGATCCTGCTTGTTTGCAGGGAGGGGGAAGTAATAGGAGAAAAGATATACCGTAGCTTTGCCACTACTTGAAATATTTCTGTATTTTCTTTTTATTAAAAAAAACACACACCACCTAAGGGTTTAACACTTAATTAGTTGATAAATTAGACAAATTTATTAAATACTTTTTTTAAAAAAAATGGCTAAAAATGATGTCCCTACTTAATCAGGTAATAAATTATTAGTTTAAAACTGTTGGTTATTTTAATAGATGGCAGGGATTTTCTTAGAAGAAGTATTTCCACACATGGGGGGAATCCAATAGGATCGGAACGGTTGAAACTTGGACAGAGATGGATGCTAAGGAGAGTTTGAGATCGTGACTAAAAGCTGAATCCAGATTACAGCTAAGGATGGTGAGCATCTAACTAGGCGCAGACCTAACTCAGCAATCAGAGGTCAGGAAAGGAAAGGAGAGGGGAGGGGAGGGGGCCTACAGGAGGAGCAGGAGAAAAGGGTAGGAGCATTGGTGGCTGGTTCCCTCTGGGACTGGTAGGGTGGCAAACAGGGAGCCCAACAGCAGGTGGTGCTAGAGGCAATAATATGCAGAGCCACCTCTGATTGGTTTTAAGTAATGAGGGAGAGAGGTGGTAGCTGGCTGATGAGGCTGGTGGGGCAGCCCCACCATTTGCCCGAATGGACAATATAAGATATAGATATAGAGCCAAGCCCAATTCTCATGTCAGTTCTGAAGCAGTTTGTCCAGTTTTTGTACATATTTAATGATGGCAGGGGGTTAGTGTAAACAAACAAAAAGGGAACTGTGTTCTGTTTCATATCTAGTAAGGAAGTTGAGTCTTTCTATTCCAACTCAGTTCTTAGTTATCTGATGAGTTTGTTATATGGCAATCTGTGTTACTGTGATGGTAGGTCTCTTCACCTAGGTGTGAAAAGCAAGGTCCCTGTTGATGTGGACAGACCTGGAATTACAGAAGCCATCCCGGTTTCTGATTTGATCCTGGAATGTCCCGCTGTCAGTGTTAGAAACTGAGATATGAATGCTAGGAGCTAAATGGCACCTTAAAACTAGGTTATGGGTGCAACAACAGAATGTCTAGGCACACTTTTTTATAATGAGAATACAAAGCTCAAAATGAATGAACTGCAGCTAAAATCTTATGTTCATTTTTCACACAGTCTAGTCCTTCCCCTGCCCACCCCTCTAAGATCCTTAAGAGGGTCTCTTCTCAAGTCTTCAGAGAGCAGATGGAAGTGGGGGGGGGGGGCAGAAAAAGGTCCTCCTTTCCTTCCACTCGGCAGTTTTAATCTGATATCTTAGGCGCAGTACTGTGCCCAGAGCTCAGAAACTGCTCGTGATAATTAAACTCCCGGTCGCAAAACGCGCCTAAAACAATGGGAATTTTGAACACTGCTTAGGACATCCCTATTTTCACTGGAGAAATGTTGGAGGGTATGGAGTTATGCAACCCCCAAGCCTATTTGAAGCAACCTTTAGAAGACATCTGAAAACAGCTCTGCATAGGGAAGTTTTTTAAAAAACGTTTAAGTGTTTGTGTGTGTGTGTTGGAAGGTGCCCAGAGTGGCTGGGGCAACCGAATCAGATGGGCAGGGGGTATAAATAATAAAATTATTATGATAATGATTGTGGAATAGAACGTCCCTATTTTCATCGGAGAAATGTTGGAGGGTATGTAATACATAAAATAAACATGGAAATCACCAGTTAATCAGAGGTTAGGCTACATCTGTTCTCCTTTGCATAGTAAAGCATATGCCCAATTGACATGTCTGGTTAGGCTTATTTTATTTTATTTTGCAGGATTTAAATAATCACTGAGGATCAATGGATAAATTGCCTGCACAAGCAGTAGGCTGAGCTGAAACAAACAAGGTTAGCAAGAAGAAAACCAACCAGATCAACTCCTTAACTGTAAGAATCCTCTGCTGCCCTGTAGATCTCTTTTGTCTGCGGCTGGCCTCTGCAAAACATTATGTTTGCATCTATCTCTGCCTTTCCAATACACTTTCCCTACCTTCTTTTCCATCTCTGGGCAAGAATTCTAATTCTATGAGCCTTGACCAGGCCCATCATGCAGCCAGACATTCTCTCATTCCAATCCTTCCTTACTCCAGATGTGCCTTCCGCCTCTCACTCGCTGCCCTCTTAAAATAATGCTCCCTTTTATATCTCACTTCAGTTCCATGCATCGGAATTATTGTCAACACGGCTGTCGACATATTTCATCTCCCATCCAGTTGTCCTTGACATGGGAGGTCTGCGGTATCTGTGAACGGCCAGACAATAGGTACACCATATATGCATAAGATATTTTCAGCCAGCAAAATATTTGCAGCAGATTGAGGGTCGTCCCTCCCCCCCCCCCCCCGCCACCACCTCCTTCCCAACTTCAAGAAAGATAAGCTTTCTCAATGGATGGTGGCCACTCTTGCTGCCCAGAGACATGATGGTTCATTGCCACAGGACCTGAAAGAGATTCATGCTAATTCTTCCCCATGAAACACGCGTAGTTTATTATCACGCACCGCATGTCTGTAGCAGGTCCTGTAAGTCCTTGTATTGCAACAAATATACAGCCTAGTATTACAGAATCTCGCATCCCCCCTGCATTGGAAATTTATATGCTTGTGAATATAGTCATATATATACTGTAGATGTAGATTAGATATTACATAGATATATACCACTATAATTGGTGCTGGGACAAAGTGTGATGTAAATCATTTTACTAAGTCAGATTAAAGGTGCTATTACTCACGGCAATGTAATACTATCTATAATTTCTGTGTTAAACTTGACATTATAAATCCTTTAATCTGAGTATTTAAAAGCTGCTCTATGGCTCATTTTTCAAACGATGTTCCCGTTAACACATTTACTGCTAATGAACCCCTAACATGTTCTTTCTTTCTTAGATAAACGTTGTTGACCAACACTATTATTTGGTCACTTTTTTTTTTTTGCTTTTTGATTTAATTGCTTCAGCACAAAAAAAAAAGGAAAGAAAGGGGGGGAGAGAATACGCCAATAATGCATTTTTAATTACACTTCCCAGGTGACCTATGTAAAAAAAAATAAAAAAATAAAAAAGAAGATCTTATAATGAAGCTGCAATAATTAGCCTGTCGTAGTCCAGTTTGGGACTATTGTTTAGTTGTCCTTTCTAGGACTCATCTTTCCCTGACTAGAATTCTAAAACCTTATGCATTATCTCCCATAACACTTAGGAAGGTATTATAAACGTGTGCCATACTGGCAGAAGCAGGCTTTCTAATTATTGTCAACCATTTCTAGTGTGACGTGATAAATTCCCCTGAGAACTGAGACAACAGCCCACTCCAGGATTTATAATAGGCCCTAGAGCCAAAGCGGTTGTAGACAGAACTGTTTCCCTCAGGATAGATAATTGGTTTACATAGCAGCTCAACATCTGAACAAAATTCAGGGTGTTTTGGGTGTATGTGTGTTTGCGCTACTGTGATCTCCCTATTTAATATACAAAACTATCTGGTGTATTAAATGTGACGTGACTTGCCATTTAACAGCAGCATAATCTGCGGGTCCTCCTTTACCGGGAATGCAAAAAAAAAAAAAAAAAAAAAAGGGGGGGGGGGACCCTGGTATCTGTGTATATTTTTACCCATGAATCACTATAATATAATTAAGATCAATTTCAGTTATACTTAATTAAACAAAAACATTTCCCTTCCTGATACTGGTCATTGACCATAATATAAATGACATTATTATTCAAAACATTTCCCAAATACCATGTAAAGTTTGATCATTTGTCCCATCCCCATATGTAGCCTTTTGCTTATTATAAATTACACGAATTTTGAAATAGTTATTTAGCATAACACTATTCCTCTCTCTCTTTTCTCCGTTTAAATAAGGCCACACAGCAGCTTGATTCTACATCTGGAAAGGTGACCTACAGTTTTCTTTAAAAACAGGGTAAGTATACTGCTAAAATTCTGCTAAAACTCTTTTGCCAGGTTTGGAACTCTTAAACTGCAGTTACATAAGAAAAAGCTTCAAAGGAATACAAGCATGTTACTCACTTTTATTTGTTGTGCAAACTATACTTGCTCACTGTGGTGCTGTAAATAAGGGGCGGGGGAGGTTGCTTTCCAGTCAGGGTCCACATTTGGTAGAGGTAAAAGGTAAAAGTAAAGGACCCCTGGACAGTAAAGTCCAGTCAAAGGCGACTATGGGGTTGTGACACTCATCTCACTTTCAGGCCGAGGGAGCCGGTGTTTGTCCACAGACAGTTTTCCAGGTCATGTGGCCAGCATGACTAAACCAATTCTGGTGCAATAGAACACCGTGACTGAAACCAGAGCACATGGAAATTCCACTTGCCTTCCCGCCAGAGAAGTACCTATTTATCTACTTGCACTGGTGTGCTTTCAAAGTTGGCAGGAGCTGGGGCAGAGCAACGGGAGCTCACCTTGTCACGGGGATTCTAACCACTGACCTTCTGATTGGCAAGCCCAAGAGGCTCAGGCAGAACACAGAGCTTAAGCCAGAAGTGGATGAAACCAAAAATGGGTGCCAAAAGTGGGTGGAGTTTTCATCTCCCCCCTCCCACTACACTCCATCACTTGAAGTTGCCCATCAACAATTAGCATATGCACAGCAGACTGGGCGGGCATATACGGCACATGGTCACAATTTTCCCCACTCTGGTGATATGTATTATAAAAGGTAAAGGTAAAGGTACCCCTGCCCGTACGGGCCAGTCTTGCCAGACTCTGGGGTTGTGCGCCCATCTCACTCAAGAGGCCGGGGGCCAGCACTGTCTGAAGACACTTCCGGGTCACGTGGCCAGCGTGACATCGCTGCTCTGGCGAGCCAGCGCAGCACACGGAACGCCAATATGTATTATATTTTCATTTAAATAACAGTAGTTGTTTTTTAAAAATTATCTATACAGATGAAGCAGCATATGCAAATTTTATGCAGATCTGTGGTCTCTCCCCCCCCCCTTTTGGTGACGCATTTCCTCTCTTTGGGCAATACAGAAGTGGCAGGGTCAAGATGCTGGTTAGTCAAGCCTTCCATGTTTCTTCTTGTTATGGAGCACTTCTATAGAATACACAATACACAGTTGTGGCGTCTCTGGTTCTAGAAGCTCCTGTCCTGCATTGCTCTCTATGGGGGGGGGGAACCATTTTAGAAATGCACTGCTGTTTGAGGTTCAACAAACTGTCCATCATTGTGTGTCCTATGTGTCTTTCTGGATGGACTGGAAAAGATAACACAGATTAACTTACTATTTTATTTAAAATAGCATACAGTGGTGCCTCGCAAGATGAAAAGAATCCGTTCCGCGATTCTCTTCGTCTAGCGGTTTTTTCGTCTTGCGAAGCAACCCCATTAGCGGCTAAGCGGATTAGCGCTATTAGCGGTTTAGCGGCTATCAAAGGCTTAGCGGCTGAGCTGCTAAAAGGCTATTAGCGGCTTAGCGGCTTAGAAAAAGGGGGGGAAAGCGGGGAAAAAATGGCAAGACTCGCAAGACATTTTCGTCTTGCGAAGCAAGCCCATAGGGAAATTCGTCTTGCGAAGCACCTCCAAAACGGAAAACCCTTTCATCTAGCGGGTTTTCCGTCTTGCGAGGCATTCGTCTTGCGGGGCACCACTGTATATATGTACATAGGGTAGAATCGGGTAGGGTAGATGCACAGTTGTGCTGTGCATCGGCAGCAGCACAACTGTCTGTAACAATATTTAGAAATAAGATGGACAAGAGATTCCAAAAGCATTGTTAATTTTATTTATGAATGAACTCCTTAGTGGTTCATGTGATTCCCCTCAAAGCAAAAACGTTTAACGCAAACACTTTTAATGTACACTAAATATAGCTAAGTAAGCTAAATAAAGAGGATGTATCTCCTCCAAATGCTAAGGCATGAAACAGGATCCATGTGGGATTAGCAACTTTTTCACAGGAGTGTGTGTCTGAGGGATTGGGGGATGAGGGTGGGGGGTTGGGGAAACCAGCCATGTGAGTTGTCAAATGTAACCTTTTGGCATTCTAATAAACTGTTGCTTAGATAGAAATATCAAGCTATTACTAATGGCTATTAATGTGTACATGCTTCATGTAATTTTATAGTATCTTATTTTAATATCTGTAATTTTAATGAATTGCAATTTAGGAAAGAAACAATTTTCATTTAGTTTATATAACATAATTATGGACCAAATTAACCCCACAGTAGTCTTAATTACATTTAGTTTCATTTGGCTGATCAAGCAATTAACATGCCACTGTATTTTGGAAGTAAAAACCAAGTTGTTACGGTCTTTCTTGGGAGGGGGTAGGTGGGAAACACATGTACTTGTTCATCTCATGTTTAGCCACTGTGTAAAATTGTCTGTTGAAATAATTTTGAGGAATTTAGAGCATGTTCCAGTACACTACAGTGAATGATTTTTAAAAAAACCCACAGAAATTTCTCTGCATCTGTGCTTTCTTTGGCTCTAGTACTTAAAAATATTCTGATTGTTACCTCCTCAGATGTAAAGGCTCTGGTGCATTTCCCTTTAACTGGGAAATAATCATTTGCTATTGACAGTTGGAGAAAAATATTTCTCCTCTTAAAAAACTGAACAAATATTATCTTTAAATAATTTAGTTATGAATTGCCTTTTCCATACATCTCAATACAATTTCTCAACATATCATAAAAGCAGCAAAAATATTTTTTTAAGAATACTGTAAAAAACAACAACTAGAGATAGGTTTGATAACAATACAAAAGGAACACCTAAGGCAAAGATGACCTTGTCATCTATCTAGAAAAGCTTGTCAAAACAAAAAAAAACACATCTTCAGTTGTGTCTGGAGAGTACAGACAGTGGACACTGATATTTCGCAAAAGGGAATCTACTCTACAAAACAGGGGCATCCATAACAAAAACATTGCTCTAAGTTACTGTGGAGCAGGCTTCTGATGTTTGGGTGACTTTAAGGAGAAACTGTCTTACAGAACGTGGTGACTTGCAGGGTATATAAGGAATAAGGCGTGTTGTGTAGGGCCTTATATGTTCACACCAAAGAATCTTGAACTTGGCCCAGTAGCAGATTGGCAGCCAGAGCAAATCCTGCAAACAAGGGATTCTATCCAGACCAAGCTTAAGAACAGCTCCGCATAAGACACTTACCTTGAGGTTACCAATACAAGCACAACTGTGGTCAAGCTACCCTGACTCAGGAACAGCCAGAGCTGTCTTAACAGCAGAAACCAGCAAAGGTGCTCCTAGCAGAGAGGACACCTGCACCTTCAGTGATAGAGGTGGATCTAAGAGCGTCTTGCATCTGTTCTTTCAGGGACAGTGCAACCCCCTCCGAAGCAAACAACTTACTGATTTCCTTGGCCTATAAACCACACTCCCATAGAGTCCCCGTCTTTCCTTGCTTCAGACTTTATTAGCCCTCATCAAGTCCATCATTGCATTCAGTCGCTGGCCCACTCATGAATATTTACATAAAACTTGATCAGCAATTCTGTCTTAGCCCTAAAATTCACAGACCGTTCCTATCTACATCTGCTCAGAAGTGAGTCCTAGTGAGTCCTACTCCCGTAAAAGTGAAGACTGTGGCTGGAATGAATGACAAGTGGCTGATAGGGTCCCAGGCTGGGCTCTCCAACTGCCTGCTTGAAATCTCAGCTATGCTGAAGTGCATATGTAAATCCACACTGCTGTCATTCTCTATATTAGTCTCAAGCAGAAGCTTGCTGGGTGTGGTGGAGCTGCTACACTAACTTCCTGGAGGGTGGGTGACTGTTGATTACCCAGAAAGAGAGGGGAAGGGGCAAAGCCTCCGGGAAGTCAGCATGGTGCAAACACAGCAGCAGCTGTGCTAGTTTCCCTCCACCAATGTGTTTGCACCGCACTGACCTCTTTGCAACTACATCCTCCTGCTAAGCAACAGTGACCCACCTGTCTGGAAGCTAGCATAGCAACTCTGTCCCACCAAGCAAACTACTTCTGATTTGCAGCAGTATTGGACAGGGATCCAGCAGTGCTGTGTTTATCAAGGGTTAAGTGTCTTCTGCCCTTCTCTTCCTAGAGCTATCTTGTTGATGCATGCTCAGTATGTAGCATGTCAGGTTGGGTTGACTGCTTTCAGTAAGATTCCAGAAGTCTGGCCTGGCCCAGGAAGAGACAAGCTGCTCCAGAGGGGATGGCAAGTCCTGTAGGGTTTGGTAACCACAGAATATGACCATATGTAATAATCATGTACAACGTCATGCAATTATTGCCTGCTATGCTTGAAAGAAATCATTGTACAAAGTTTTGACTTGTTTTGAAAAGTGAAGGGAAGAGACTCTCAGTTTACTGTACAAGACATTAAGATAAAGTGACCAATAAAAACAAGAACAGGGTATGAAAGCAATCTCTAAACAAGCATTTACCAGCCTGGTGCCATTGGGATGTTTTGGACTACAACTCCCATCAGGTGGCTGGGACTGATGGGAATTGAAGTCTAGAACATCCCAATGGTACCAGGCTGTTCTGCACAGAATAAAGTGAACCCTGTGTGTAAAGTCAAACCTGAAACTCCGCTGCCACTGAACTTGGATCAGTGAGAAGATCTGCCCCAAGTGGGCCATGTGTTTGTGGGGGATCCCTTCCACTCATATTTGCAAGTTATCAATATCCTAAAGTTGCCGTCGCCAAGTGTTAAATAACACGCTGCAAGTTACTTCTGCACAAAGTCAAGAATCTGTTAACTTGCTTTGTACTTTTACATGTAACATGGAAATGTCATTTCTTTGCATTTTCAGTGAGAAAAGTGCACCTCTGCCTCCAATAAGTCATTGAAATGCACATTATATTGACTTCTCAGTTTAAAATATAGTGCTTTATAGAATCTTTATGTGCACTTGCTATCCAATTAACTCTTATTTGAAACGTCAGTACTGTCTTTATCCATACAGCACTATAACTCTGCTTTTAACCTTCTGTACATCTGCACTGCAGACCACCCCCCGGCTCATTCAACCCAAAGCAGTTGCCCTATCCAGAATTGGAGATGCTTGTAGAATATTCAGTGCCAAAACTTCCATTAAGTGCAGAGTTAAGACATAAGGTTAGGACAACTGAAATGCCAAATAGTGAGGAAATGCAAAATTGAGCAATTGCTGTCCCCAATAGAGCCTTTAGTTCTGCACTCCGACATGATGAGTCTCTGCAGTCAGTCCCATATAAACCATCGCTTAATTAGTTACTGCAATTAAGCATTATAAATTATGAACTATATCAAGATTGTGAAAACATGCCATTGTCTTTCCACCTCCTACCTATTCAGCCCTGGATATTAAATGCATAGATTTTGATTTAAGCGTTCGTATGCAATTGTCACATTTCTCTGGTTCTCATATTTATCGGGCAGATGTCCTCTCACTTTTATGCTGTGTTTTTTTTAAAATAAAAAAAAATTCCCTTTGAAATCTCATGTCACAGTACAGAATCAGCTCAGTTTTCCTTTTTGCAATCTTTGCCTCTTGGCATTTAAATTGACCTGGTGCTTTGCATTTACTTTTTGCTCAACAAAGAAGGGTCGGGTTTTTCTTTTTCTTTTTGGCCACTAAATTTAACTGTTGTTTTCTTTTGAAGTGTCAGATGTTATTTACACAAGTGTATATTCCTCTCAAATGTTTCCAGATGATGCTTGCAATGAAATGTGATGTATAACCCTGTAATGGAGCATGATGTCAAGTTGAGGCATTCCTTCCTCCTCCACAATTGCCCATATTCTTGCCTTCCCCCTTAGCTTGATCACTACCTTCCCACTATCCACTAGATAACGCTTCCTTTATACACAGACACACAAATGGAGTATAAGTATTCATTTATTATTCTGCTCTCTGCCATCTAATGTTATCCTACAAATTGGTTTAAATCAAGGCTGGGAGATCAATGGCCTTTCAGGCAGCTACAATCTCATCATCCCTGACCACTGGTCAAACTGGCTGAGGCTGTAACTGTATGCCACTACTGTGGCCCATGTTTTATTAGCCCCCCAAAAATGAAAAACGAGCAAGGTCCCAACCAAACAAGAATGGCAACTTAAACTGATGGAATATGCACGGCTTGCAGATCTAATTTACAGAATAAGAGAACAAGAAGAACATTCATTTAAAGAAGATTGGAAAATGTTTATTGAATATATGGGAGAAATTGTGTACACTTGAAAATGTTGGCAGCATTAAGAGAAATTCAACATTGTAAATAAGTTTTGATGGAAGTAATAATTGAATACTGAATGGTTTAGTTTATAAAAAATATGCAGGGATTTATGCTATGCAAAATGAACCATGGATAGGATTGCAGCCCAAGGAACGTCTTCTCAGGCACCAAAAATCCATATGTCAAAGCCTTGATTTTTTACATCTTCATGTAATGCATCCATTAATTAGAACAAGTGAGATGTAGAGGTTGGAGTCTTGGACTAGGGCTGGGAATTAAAACCTGGGTTTTAATCCTCAACAGCTATGAAGCTTGTTGACTGACCACAGACCGATCTCCCTCTCTTTCTCAACCTAAACTACTTCACAGGGTTGTTGTGAGCATAAAATGTTACTGTAGACCATAGGCCATATCCAACTAAATTCTACTCAAAGTAGAGCCATGACCAATTTGTCTCCATTAAATCCCATGAGTCTACTCTGAGTATGGCTAGCATTTGACACAACCCAATTTCTGCCATCTTGTGCTCCTTGAAGATAAGGCAGGGTGTCACTGAAATAAATATTTTACTGGTAAATGTTTTAAACTCTTAATGGCAATGATGACTTGGATTCAAAATATGCATGCTTTTGTAAAGAAGGAGGGGGTTCTTTTTTAAAGGAAGACACCATTAGAACTTTTCCAGCTTTATTTTCTGACACTGTCCATTTCTGAAAATTAAGGTGCATCCAACTATATTCCAACTAGGTATTTATTAGACCGTAACGCGGGTGGCGCTGTGGGTTAAACCACAGAGCCTAGGGCTTGCCAATCAGAAGGTCAGCAGTTCAAATCCCCGCAACGGGGTGAGCTCCCGTTGCTCGGTCCCTGCTCCTGCCAACCTAGCAGTTCAAAAGCACGTCAAAGTGCAAGTAGATAAATAGGTACCGCTCCGGCAGGAAGGTAAATGGCGTTTCCATGTGCTTCTCTGGTTCGCCAGAAGCAGCTAAGTCATGCTGCCCACATGACCCAAAAGCTGTACACTGGCTCCCTCGGCCAGTAAAGCGAGATGAGCGCCGCAACCCCAGAGTCGGCCACGAGTGGACCTAATGGTCAGGGGTCCCTTTACCTCTACCTTAAGCTGGCACAGGAGTTGATGTCTTTTAAATGCTCACATGGCATCTAGCTCATCAATAAGCATGGTATCGATAATAAGTGAGGATAAAGGCGATAGATGAAGGTTGGAACTGGTGGCTGAATGGTGCAGCAAGAGTTTTCAAAATAGTCAGCCCTGGTGTGTGTGTGTGGAGATATGGCATTCCTTTCCGGCTGCAAAATATGTCTTGGGTTGTCACCGATTGTACATCACTATAATGTGTAGAACACGCAGCATTGTATATTGAGCATATCTCTATCTTTTAACATCAGATGCATCTCAGGCCCTTAGCTATTTGCCTGAAGAAAAGAAGTCTGCCGGTAAGTCCTTCCTTTTTCTAACGCTGTTCCCGGCGAGGTCTAAATGTGGGATGAAGTTGAAAGCCAGCCTGCTTTCAGACATCCAGATCTTTATGGCTTGCTGAAGGCGTGGTGGTGTCAAGCATTCATCAGATGTTAGACTCCTATGGAAAACGCAGTTCCACATGAATCCCAGGGCGTCACCCGCATGTTAGAAGAAAACCAGTCATCTGAATCTATTCTTATGCCGCTCAAGCTGAGTGTCCTAATGGGTCATTTCTTTTCACTCTCGTCTGATTAGGGAAGAGCTTTCTTGGATACAGCTAAAGAAGCAATTTAAAGTCCCCTTTCCTTAGGCTGGATTCCCTCCCACCTCCCTTTAACGGGATGCCTCCACTTTTATTTATTTATTTATTATTTTCCATTGCTATCCACTGTATTTAAATTGTTACATTTTAATCGGAACGTCTGAATGTACAGACAAGAGCAGCTGTAACACTGATTGCACACGAGCGGCGTCTTCTTTTACGAGGGCAGCTCTAGAGGGGTAACCTAAAATCCTAGAGACCTTGTGGAAGCGTAACTTTATACAATTTCTCCCTAAGCAAGCAGCTGGCAACAATCAGCTACTTCAGTTCTGCACAAATATGCACAAGCAAGTCCCTTTGATTTCACTGGGAGCTATAGTTGCATAAATGTGCACTGGATTGAAGCAATATTTTATTGTTGCACTATAGTAAGGACCGTCCTGTTGGAAAAAACCACACACCCAATAATACTAAATGGATTATGCCTAATGGGGGTGGGGTGGGTTCAAAACTACTCTTACGTTCAATTAAAAAAAGAGAAACGGTAGCAAATGGTTTGTGCTTGATTTCAGATCTTTACTACTCTAGGGATTTCTGCCATTCGGCTCTGGTGTCATGCTAAATACATAACCGTGTTTCAAACCACATCCCACACATTTAACATAGCCATACACTTTTATTAAAAAACTAGGGAAGTATATTGCTTCTAAGGGCTATTTGGACAAAGAGACACCAAAGGAAGCTGCAGGATCTATTGTTTCCATAATCAGAGATATGCTATAAAGTGATACATATGGAGTGCAATTGTTTCTTCTTGTGATTTGTCAGTGCCCAGTGGCAAGAAAGTCTGAATGAATTACAAGGAAGTTTTTAATAAAAGAACAACAACAAAAACCGGCTTTATAACCTAGGGGAACTTTGTGTTGATTTTTTTTTAAAAAAATATATCTTAAAAGAAGCATCTCTTTAAAAACCTCTACATTTCCCTCCAAGTCCCCTCTCTCTTTTTAGCTCTTAAAAGTACAAGATGATTTGTCCTTATTCCCTGACCAATAACAGCCAAGCCATTGTTTTAGGAGAGATTTCTTTTCTTTAATGCTGCATTTTATTTTATGTTTGTTTTAAACTTCGGACATTTCGTTCGCTCATTGGAGGAAAAAGAAGGGAACAAGAAGCAATATGAGATGAACTTTGAACACCAAATAGGTAGGCCCTGGAGGGGGGAGGACCTGAAAAATGAGCTGCTTATTCTCGGAGCCCTTTAAACCCTCCAATCTGTTTTAAATTATTTTGGTGCCTCTATTTAAAGGTTAAATTTTTGTTGTTGTTATGAGCCCCAGTTTAGTAATACAAAACCTGGGCAATATCAGCGGAGAGCCAATTCACAGATTACATACCCAGGGTCTTTCCTGAGCGCTGGCCTAAAGTGAAACAGCATGCTTATTCTTAGCGACACATTTCGACAATGAATGAACTTTTCACATCTTGGGCTCATAAAATAAACACATCTATTCAGTGGGAAAATAAATTAACGAGCCTGACCACCACATATGTGGGTGTTACTTACAGGTTCTGAGTGAAACCGCAAGGTTTTGTTGAATCAGAAGTGTGTGTGTGTGTGTGTGTGTGTGTGTGTGTGTGTGTGTAGAATATTATCCTTTATTTCACTTGAGTTTTTCGAATGCCGATATCTACATCTCAATACAGCTGTAAACATCAGATCTTTGTTAAACTATGGGTACAACAAATCCAACCAAAAGTTGTGTGGTTCCACTAATTTCAGTGGAAGACTCTCCTATTGAAACCAATGCATGTAAGCCAGCCCAAGTGAAGCTCTGATTTATTCATGTTGGATATTTATTGCATTTGCATCCTGCCTTTTTCTTCAGATTCTTCATCCCCACCTCCTTTAATCCCCACAACAACCCTGTGAGGTAGGTTAGGACAAGAAACCATAACTGGTCCAAGGTCACCCAGCAAGCATCATGGCCATGTGGGAATTTGAACCCTGGTCTCCTAGATCCTAGTCTGGCACTTTCACCACTTCCATTGGGAGAATTGAAAATGCATATTAATTTCATCCTCCTCTTCCTCCTTGTAGTTATTAAAACCAGATTTAAAATGGCTTAACTGTGTCTGGACCAAAATGGATTTAACCGTGGTTGCTTGGGGCTGGATCAGACCCAAACAATGTATATGGTCCTGACTAAGAGACAGCTACATTCAAGCAGATAAACAATTATGTGATTATTATTTTTAAAAAGACATCTCTTCAAGGAAGTTTTTAGTGTTTGATGTTGTACTGTGTTTTTACTATTTTTTGTGGGGAGCCGCCCAGAGCAGTGGGGGCAACCCTGTCGGATGGGTGGCATATAAAATAACAACAGCAGCAACAATAATCAGCGAAGGCTGGTCCATTAGGGTGAATGGGGCACTGTCCCACCAGCATCAACCTGTCCTCCGCCAGCCCCTACCTGCCTGCCTACCATTGGTTGCCCCCTCGTTAAGCTTCAGTTTTGACCTTGCAGAAATCAGCATGAAAACAGGTACGAAACAAGAACGACGTAGCTCTGCTTCTCATTGGCTTTGCCTCTCATTGGCTTGGGCTCCAGCTACTGTTGGCGTCCCTGCTTTCTGCCCTGCCAGCCCCAAAGGGCACCAGCCAGCTTTTTTCTAGGGTGATCCCCTAGAACAGTGTTCCCCAACCTTGGGCCTCCAGCTGTTTTTGGACTACAATTCCCATCATCCTTGACCACTGGTCTTGCTAGCGAGGGGTGATGGGAGTTGTAGTCCAAAAACAGCTGGAGGCCCAAGGTTGGGGAACACTGCCCTAGAACATGTGTGGGCACACAACACCTGCCCCAGGTATTATGCCTGAAGAAGGAATGCCAACGCATGAAGGGGCTGGGATCACTCTGAGAACAAGGAACACATCCATTATTGGGGCTCCAGATGGTATTGAGGTTTCTAAGCATATTCATCATAATACTTGAGCAAGGCCAATGGCTCAATGTGGATCTTCCATCTCAGATTACATTAAAGTTTCTGCAGTGTCCATGTAAGCATTTTAGACACATTTCCCCCAAATTCTACAGAAAGAGCTTTTTGCGTGTGTGTGTTGCCCTATAGATATTTTTATGCATTTTGCTGCTCTCTTTTTTCCAGCATCACACTAAGCATTAGGGCTTAGACGTCAGTTTGAATGTATTTTCAATGACCACCCCCCCCCCTTGCCATTTTGAGTTCAATTCCAGTAAGTACCAATGGGAAATTCCTAGAGGCCAGGCCATTTTCGGTGAATTAGCATCAAGACACAGAGTCTTTGTGCAGCAGTTACTTGTAACTTGATTCAAAATGCATATTTGGGGATTTCTGACAAGACTAGCTTTGTTTTTTATGCTAATAGGAGGGGAAAGTCCTGGAATCTCTTCCATTTTTATGATCAAAGTTGACCACCATGAATGTGTCTGGAAGCATTATTGAGTGACAGAATTTCCAGAGACAATAATGTTACACAGATCAAAACAGTCCTTTTAAAAGACCCCCCCTCTCTTTTTTTGGAGATGTAGTAAAAAACAATAATTAAAATCCAGCTCCTTTTCTAACATAGTGTTTGACACATTGCTTATCAGATATATATTGACTGAAAGATGTTGTCTCTGTTTATTAAACATGCCGGGCAATTTTTGTTGTAATAAGGAACCTTACGCAGAGTCGGATTATTGCCTCATCTGGTACAGTATCAAATGCTCTGGCAGGCATTGATTCTCTAATTTCTCAGGCAGAGGGTCCCAAATCTAAAATCCTTTAGCTGGAGATTCAAATCGGGACCTTTTGTATGCAAAGCTGCGATTGCTATTATTATTATTATTATTATTATTATTATTATTATTATTATTATTATTTCAGCTACTGATTCCCATCAGCAGAAACCTGCACAAGGACTTATGCTGGTGCAATGGGGCTCCCCCTCTCCTATGCTCTACCCATGCTTCCCTCAATTAGCTCTGGGAAAGTCATGAGAACCCCCCTAGAGCAGTGCTCAGTGGGAGGGGGGAGGGGAGTCAATCCATCTGGCAAACTGAAATGTTTGCCCTGACAGAACAATCAACATAGCTCAATGCTGAATTCCTCCCATTTGCAAATAACCCAGAAATGAAGAGGGAACAAGCTTGTTTTCTTCTGCTCTGGAAGGTAGGACTCAAACCAATGGCTTCAAGTTACAATAAAGGAGATTCCCGACTCAACAACAGGAAGGACTTTCTGAAAGTAAGAGCTGTTTGACAGCAGAACAGACTCCCTCCTGAGGTTGTGGAGTCTCCTTCCTTGGAGGTTTTTAAACAGAGGTTGGCCGACCACCCGTCAGGGATGCTTTAGCTGAAGATTCCTGCAATCCAGGGGGCTGGAGTAGATGACTCCTTGTGGGTCCCTTCCATCTATATAATTCTATGATTCCATGAACTTACATTATATTTAACTCTATTTCTAGAAGTGACTTTTACATGGTGTGGAACCAACCGTTAGGAAAATGTCAGGAGAACAGAATAAACTGCCCTGTGAATGCAGCCGAGAATTGTGCAGGACTCCATTATTCTGTGCTTCTAGATTGTTTGCAGGATTGCACCATCGTGGTCAAATTCTATTACCTGCTATGGTGAGTCAGTGGCTTATAAAATCCATCTTAAAATACCTAGAATTTTTGTGACTAGACCTATTGCTCTCTGCACTGATTGGAGCTCAGGTGGAATCACAGCGACGTCACAATTTCATCTCCTTCTGCCAATCCTTGCGGTGGGAGCAGCAAAAAGACAATTTTCTTCCCAATTTTCTTCCCTCAACTTCTTATTTCTTCAGTTTCATTTAACAAACATTTTGTGTAGCGCTTGACAGTAGAACAACAACAATCCTCTAAGCCAGTTCACAAGTTATAAAAACAAAATATTAAAAATTGTAGGTGGAAAAAAATCTATGGCATTATTGGTCCATGGGATATTGGAGCTTGTTGCAAAGTAGCAATGAATATAATTAGGAAGCAAGAGATAGTACACATTGTTACAAGGAGCCGGACCTTCTACACATAACAGAGCACCATAGTCAAATGCAGTCAACCCACAAAACACACACACAAATCTCTTTGTAAATACTCAATGGCTAGATTTAATATTTGATTCCAAAACACATGGGTATTGAAGAGGTTAATGAAGGTGAGCCTAAAGAACCAGAATGGCGTGAAACAATATGTTTATAAATGACATGATACATCCTAGACCTAAACACCTGAAATCTCACTGATTTCACTGGGACTTATTTCCATGTAATAAGTTGATTAAAAACCAAGATAGTAATTTTGAGAGTTTTCCACTGGGAGAAAAATAATACCCCAGATTGTCAGCCTGTTCTGCTGAGGGCATTGCATGCCAATGATGACATGCTTTGACCATCATTTTATTTTGTCTTGAAATCTGCAATGTCGTTTAGGATCCAGTTTCGTTCAAGCAGGGTTAACCTTGATTTTAAGACCAAAGCAAGTGAATTTTAAGACAACCATGTTAAGGTTCACAGGCATTGGCAAGGAGGACTAGTTTTAAGCAAGTGAGCGTCATTATTTCAGCATGAGTGTGAGTGTTTCACATCAGTGAAGAGGAATGGTAGCATAAACTGCTAAGTTAAGAATGGTAAAAAATAACAGAGGAGATCAGGGGACATCCTATACCGTTAGACCCCAGGCTGATTCTTTTAGGATATGTGGGAAGAAATATTTGTTTTGAACATGTAAAGAGAGCAGGAGACCTATTAAGTGCTACAAGAGTTCTACTGGCTTTGAAGTTGAATATGTTTAAAATTCAAATAATGAAAGAACAGATTGTGGAAATGGGGCCCGGTGTCACAATGGTTAAACTTACAGAACTAGCCAGAGTAAGGTTGGGGTAATTCTGGATCCTTTGCTGTCAGTTGAGGCTGAGGGGGCCTCAGCGGCCTGGAGTGCCGTCTATCAGCTTTGGTTGGTGGCTCAGTTGTACTGCTATATGGACACGGATAGCCCAACTACAGTTAATTATTCTCTGGTTATCTCCAGGTTACAAGGGATGCGGGTGGCGCTGTGGGTTAAACCACAGAGCCTAGGGCTTGCTGATCAGAAGGTTGGCGGTTTGAATACCCACCATGTGGTGAGCTTCTGTTGCTTGGTCCCTGCTCCTGCCCACCTAGCAGTTCGAAAGCATGTCAAAGTGCAAGTAGATAAATAGGTACCGCTCCGGCAGGAAGGTAAACGGTGTTTTCGTGTGCTGCTCTGGTTCGCCAGAAGCGGCTTAGTCATGCTGGCCACATGACCCGGAAGCTGTATACCAGCTCTCTTGGCCAGTAAAGTGAGATGAACACCGCAACCCCAGAGTCGTCCGCGACTGGACCTAATGGTCAGGGGTCCCTTTACCTTTACCTTTTTAATCTCCAGGTTATATTACTGCAACACGTTATACATAGGGCTGCCTCTGAAGATGGTTCAGAAACTTCAGCTGGTGTAGGATTTGGCAACCAGGTTGCTCACTGGGGCACAACAGTTTGAGCATAGTACACAGATCCTGGCCTGACTGCACTAGCTGCCTAGCTGGTTTCCGGGTCCAATTCAAAGTGCTGGTTTTGACCTATAGAGCTTTAAATGTCTCAGGACAGCAATACCTCAAGGACCACCTCTCCCCATATGAATCTACCCAGACCCTGAGATCATAAACGGAGGCCCTTCTTCATGTGCCTCCTTCACAAGAGATCCACAATAGCGGTCCTTTTCTGTGGTGGCTCCCTGTTTGTGGAATGTTCTCCCCAGGGAGATTCAGCTGGTGCCTTCGTTATACATCTTTAGGTGCCAGGCAACAGAGTTTGTCTTCAAGCAGGCTTTTGGCTGATTAACATGCTATATCCTTTTAAACGTGTTTGTGGGAGGGAGTGGGGAGAGGGGGGTTATTGGTTTATTTTGTCTTGGTTCTTGTTTTTATTACGTATTTCGTTGGATTACGTATTTCGTTGTTATAAAGATCTACAGATGGGAGGCAGTATACAAATTTAATAAATAATAATAAGGGGAGGGGCAGAATGAATCATCATAGTCTCCATTTATGACATAAATGAAGTATAATCTGGAATTTTATTATGGTTTCTCACTAAGAATGTGGACTTCCTTTATGATTCTTACTTCTTGACATATAGCAATATTTTTGAAATATAGGAATAGTATATATAATCATTATTCCGGTTAATACATTGTATTGTTACACAGTAAAGCATTTCCAAAGTTTAGTGATGTAATTTTTTTTCTGAAAAAAAGAAGCTGTCTACTCTTATAATGGTTTAACTGAAAAAAATAGATATTTACTTTTGCACCCTATGATATTATGGAGGTGAAAATCAAGGTGTTATCATTTTCTTTCCATTACAAGGACCTTTTTTTGTTAATTTCACAAGGATCTTTTGAACCAACCCAGCTTTCAAGGAAAAGGGACATGCTTCCTTAATTTGCAGAAAGCTGTGCTCTAGTCTCTTCTGTTTAATTTTGTTTTTATAGCATACTATAATTAAGTCTTTATTTGAAATTCATATTTAAACCATTGCCTGGTTGTCATGGAATTGTTGGTAATGTGTGATTACATTATGTTGTCTTTTGCCAGGACACTCCTGTAAATGAGGCATTATCCTCCGAGATTTTCTTGGCTGAAAATGTGAGTAATTAAAAACGTAAACAAATATTATCCATTACATATGCCACAGTAATAAGTACTTCACTATAATACAAGTTAATGGCTCTTTAGGGATCCAGCTTAATCCTGCTATAGCATGTTTCGTAGGTGTATAAATAAACCTTTCAGCATGTGCAGTATTAGACATCATTTAAAAGGATCCATGAGAGTGGAAGAATAATAGCTTTTGAAGGATCATATTAAAGAAAGCACTTTAAAAAAGAAGAGTGGAAGCAAACAGAAAGAGAACCATGGAAAGCAAGGATGGGCAACATAGCGCCCTTCAGATATCATTGGACTCCAGCTCTTCTAATCTGTTGGACTCCAAGGCTGGATCTATACAGATATAAAAAACGATATAAAGAAATCACAAGGGGAGGGAGCTTCCAAGACCATTGACTTTGGATTCTTCTCTACAGCACCAACTGGTGTCACATTTTGATAATGCAACTTTAACATTATAAATTGCTGTGTGTATCTGAGTAACAACTCTTACTATCTTATAACCCAATCAGCTGGGACTGATGACAACTGGAGTCCAACAACAGATGGAAAGACACACATTATCCATCCCTGATGGAGAGTCTTTAAGCTATGGAAGACTTCACTGGCCAAGTCAATAAATGTGGAGGAAACACAGGTCTTCGTCTAATGGGTATCAATGGCTTTTAGCCATGGAAGCTACAAAGAACTACCGTATTACTCTGAGTATCAGATGGGAGGAGCAAGCATCAGGAGTTGGCTGCCTTCATAATCAAATGGTGCTCAATGCAACACTGAAATGCATCTCACAGAACCTTACAACAAAGCTGGAATACACCTTGGGCAGAATTTGGCAGAAGGTTTTGTGAATAAAAATAAGTTGACCTGTCAGTGGTAAACTGTGGTGGATGAGGAGAGACAATTCCATATGATGGGTGCCACAGCAGAAAAGGACTGTGCTTGTCACTCTTTTGCACCCAACTACAGCAAACTATGGGATGTGAAACATGGCCTCTTAATGAACAAGTAGGAGCATAAGCAAAAGGGTTCTTCTGAAGAGACACAGGATTCAGGTGAGAACCTTGATTTTGGAACTGGGAGCTAATAGGCAACCAGTGCAGGGCTGGACTGACATGATCAGTTTTAAACATTCTAGTCAGAAATGAGGTGCTTAATTCTGTACCATTTGCCACTTTCAAGCCATATTAAAGCACAGTTTTTATGATGACTTATCTTTCCTGGTGGGCACAGCTATAACTTGTCTTCCTCACTAGAAACAGCTCTGGAGGAAAGTCCTCCACAACTGCAGTGGTGGCAGAGAAGAATGGTCTCTTTGCTGCAAACTTCACCTTAGAACAGGCCTTCAGATAGACATCCTATTGAAATGGCCCACCCCTGGAAACTTATGGAGTCAAATGTACTCATAGTGATTCTCCAGCTGGTATGCTTGGCTCTTCTGTCAAAGTCCTAACTGCCCTCTGGAATGGAGAGATAACTCTGTTGACCCAATCACTCCCAAGTGTCCTCTTCTGCTGAGCAGTTCCATGGTACAGCCCTGAGCTGAGGGCAGTGAAGCGAGCGGGAAGGTACAGTTGGAGAAAAACCCATGACATTCATTGAGCAAGTCCATTATTTGGGCCTGCTTTGTGGTGGTTAATCTGCTCCATCATTGCCTCCCTTACCCTCACCCTCAGTGTCATCAAGTGGAGCTTCCCTGGATGGCGTGGGGCCTAAATCTAGCCCAGAGATATGTAGAAGAACCTTTGACAGAATCCAGTGAGACATTTGCAAGATACCTTTGAGGTTAAAGTTGCCCAGGTCCATAACAATGCACGGCTAACACATAGCTATTAATGGAGGTGTCCAGCCCAGTTTTGTTGGATGACTTCCAGCTATTACAACCTGAGGGTGTAGACAAGGTGCTCGGCAAAGGCTGGCCAACCATTTATATGCCTGACCCTTGCCCTCCATGGCTTATTAAATCTAGCAGGGAAAGAAGGAGGTTTTAGATGTCTGGTTGAGAGAGGGAAAGGTTCCAGCTTCTTTAAAAGAAGCCATCATTTGACCACTCGTGAAGAAACCTAGCCTGGGCCCAGATGACATTAATGACTGCAAACCAGTGACTGGGCAAGCTGACGAAGACAGTGGTGGCCAGGCAACACTGTCACTAGTGGATGAAAATGATTGTCTTGGTCGTCTTCTGTTGGGTTTTAGGCCAAATTTGGGGACAAACTAAGAGGGTGAGGTGTCTCAGCAGGCAGGTATATGTTGCTTACCAGGAGGTGGTAGTTATATGTGCAAGGGGAGGGAGGAATATTGCAAGCAGTGAGTGCAGAGCATGGCTAAAGAACTTAGGCCTATGGACACTAGTGGTCCTCCTGGCCCCTCTTCCTGGCTCTTGGAACTCTCACCAGGGTATACCTCTTCTTCAGTCATCCTTGCTCTGCCCATGCCTGGCCAGTCCAGCTTTGCAACCTCCTTGAGTGTTTTTGCCTGGCTAAAATTGAACCCGTGTAATATCTCTTGCCTGCCTGAATGGACGATGGTGAGGGGTATGGGAGCCTGTGTAGAAAGCAGCCTCCTGTATGAAGGTAACCTTTGTTGCTTTGCTCAGCTTTGCCTTTGGACCTGCTTGCCACTGGTGTGTGGCCCCCAGAAACTTGACCAGAAGGCAATGTGGCCCTTGGGCAGAAAAAGGCTACTGGCTTAGAGGGCAAAGAAATGCAGAAATAAAATACAGCTTATGACAAGCTGGAATGTGTGCAGAGGAAGGCAGCCAAGGTGATAAAGGAAACCAAGCCTTATGAGGAACAGTCAAGGGACTTGGGTATGTTTAGCCTGCAGAAGAGAAGACTTAGACATGATATGATAGCCATCTTCAGATATCTGAAGGGCTGTCATGTGGGAAGATTGAGCAAGCTTGTTTTCTGTTGCTCTGGAGGCCGTGACCCAAATGGATCCAATTTCATTTAGATTTCAGCTAAACAGAAGAACTTTCTAATGGCAAGAGCTGCTTGGCAGTGGGATGGTCTCCCTCGGAAGGTGGTGGACTCTCATTCCTTGGAAGTTTTTAAACAGAAGCTGGATGGCCATCCGTCAGGGATTCTTTTGCTGTGATTTATGCATTGGACTAGATCCCCACTGGGATCCCTCCCAACTCTACAAATCTATGGTTCTAATAAATTGCGTTGAAGCTGAAATACACATACAATTATGACAGCGACCATTCCTCTACAGAGCAGTGTTGGTGATTGTGCACGGACACACACCCATCACTGGTATCCTGTAGCTTTGAACAGTGCCCATTTTCCAATCTTGGCCAAAGGCAAAGTGGCTTTGAAAGACGTTAACAGCTCTCTTGGTTATTTCTAAAGAGTTGCTTATCCTTCCCGCACTTTAATTTTCCTCCTCGCTTTCACTTCTTCCGCTTCACGGAGGCTCCCTGTCGTTAAGCAAAGCCTATAATAAACTTCTCTCCTCAGTCCATCAGTGCGTCCTTTTCTTTTCCTACTTCTGCTCTCCTCCGGATGGCTTTATACAAGTAACAGCAGTGGGTAGCAGCAGTAGCAAGAACCAGCAGGAGAGCCGTCTGTGTGTGTGAGTGTGTCTGCGCGAGTGTGCCGGTGCCATGTCTGCCTGCCTGCCTGCCTGCCTGTCTGCCTGTCTGCCTGCCTGTCTGTCTGTGTCTACAGTACCTGAAAATTAAACAGCTTTCCAGTGTAGCTTTTGGGTGAATTACACCACCTGCCAGGCCTGTGGGAATGGAACCCCTGAGTGATGATTTCAGTTACAAACTCCCTTTGGTGAGTCTACATTTCCATCCTTTGTGACAGGTATTTCTCGTATCTCCTCCCCCATCCCGCCGCTGCCCCCACTCCTGCAGAATAGTAGCCTATGGCAGTTGGTGGGGAAGATGATATTTCCAAGAGAGAGGTACAGCACACAAAGAGTGACAAATTAAAATGACATGAATGTCATGGGAGATTGTGATCTAGTGGAATGAAAGACTCCTGGTCCAGAGAACGTCAAACTTGCTGGGCGGTAATGCACTACGAGACCAGTTCAATTTGCACGTGTCCCGAGCGGAGCTGAATTTGTCACTTGGGCGTCGCATCTTTCTTTAAAAAAGGCCAGAACTATGAGTACAGAAAGGGGAAAGTGGGTGCGGGCGGTTTCCTTTTATACAAATATATCCAGCTCCTGTAACGCAGGGCCAATGGCAACAGTTGCTATCCTTCATCCTGATAGCACTTGGACTAAAATGAAACTGAGCAGTCGTTCCGGCTGACATGGAAGACGTGCAAGGGACAATTTGTTAAAAGACTACCGTGGAATTTGGCATCGCAGCGCCTCCGATTCAGTGTCATACGTCTTTTTAATTTCAAGTTTGTCTCTCCTGACAGCCTGATAACAGCTCCTAATGCTGCCCCTCTGATCTTCAGATGTCGTGTGTGATCCTCCTGGTGCAACACAGCCTGACCAAACTGTGAGTTTTATTTCTTTCTGCAGCATTTTGGGTTTGTGTGTGTGCTGCAGGAAGAGCAGCTGACTACATATCCTTGAGACTCCAGCTATAGACTTAGTACCCCTAAAATCCAAAGATCACACAGCCAATCTGGCGCAATGGTTAGAGTGTCAGCCTAAGATTTTGGAGACCAGGTTTCAAATCTTGTACACCACCTTGAGCTCCTTGGAGTAAAGATGGTCTATAAAGGTAATAGATAGATAAATGCATCCAAGCAAATTTGTACTGCAGCTTACATTTGGCTATAGGATTTGATGTTTTTGATTCATGGAGGTTCTGGGTTTTTTTGTTTTTTGTTTGGAAAGGCAAAGAGAGGGAGTGAAACACAATTAGGGTGCGGAACCTCCAATAACAGGGTTGAAGGTATGGTGGAAGACAGCAGGGAGGAGGGATTGGCAAGAATCCCCTTCCCTCTTCTTCAATTAGTGGAGATGGCCACTGGATCAAAATCCCTTCTGTGTGCGCAAAGGACCCGTTAGATCCCCTCAATGTAATGTTTCTGTAGTTGTGCAGAAACCTACGTCTCTAACAATGGCTGCCTGCTCCTCTTGTGACCCATGAAGCCCACTTACCTTAAATGGTCAGGAGGCATTGTGGCCTGGCCATGGCTTGGTCAGCGATCCGGCAGCTGGCTGCGAGGACTGCAGGCCTGTCTGCAGATTGGCCAATGGCAGGCAGGCCTGAGTCTGGGGATTCCTCAGGGGGTGTGCCTAACCAGCCAATGGGCCTTTTTGGGTTTTCCCCCTGGGGAATAAATTGAGACGAGCCCAGTATGCCTCCTCAGTTTTCCTGTCGGATCTAGGCATTGAGTAAACCTTAGTCTTGGCTGGAGGAGAGGTTCTAGCCTCCGTTAAAGGGATCTGTGAGGAATTGCTTCTGCCTGATGCCCAGATGGGGGCTAGGGCCATAGCACTCCTTCTGCGGCGACCCCTTGGGGGTATCCCTATTTGATGTAAGTCATGGCCTCCCCCCCACATGTTGTGGTTTACCCTTAGATACACTCCCAGCAGATGGGCTGGAGTTAATTAAATGGCCTTGCCCAATGCCTATGCCAAACCGTTCACATCCATATCCAATAAAGTTGCTGCATATTTGAGTCCCAAACCTATATTCCGCTGTCTTATATGGTTATTTCATCATATAGGGAGTGACTGGGTCATGGGGCCTTGATATGCAACTGCCCACCAGCCATGTCCTCTGATCTGTGGAGGTGCTCAACACCATCCCTGTATTGTTCCAGGCAGGATGCAAAACCAGAGTGTTTATTCAACACCTGTTGGGTGCTCTATTTGAGTAATGGCTTAAAGGCAGAACTCAGCCCATGCCCAGTCTTTACTGTACATTTGTTTTGATTTGTTTGCATGGCAGTTATATGACAATGGACATTGATCCTGACTGGGTTGTGAGATATTTATAGATTTTCTCAGTAGCCATTCATCCATCCTATGCTTTTCAAATCATTTCCCCAACACTTCCCTAACAGCAACAAGTATTCCCCCCTCTTCCCCCAAGTGGATTTCTTGCACTAGGGCACCAGAACACTTAAAGCCACTTCAGCCATTCATCCCTAAATTTCCAGGATATGCTTCTATCCCCCTTGCAAATCAGGGATGGTTGGGAGGCAGCCCAACCTGTGGATTCGGAAGAAAGCTTCTAGCAGCTGCATGATTCAGAGCTGTGTAGCTCATAACACAAACTGTGAGACGAAATTAGAACTTGTAATATGGGAGAAATAAGCCCCAGAGTTTTGATTGCAGCTGCTTGCTCAAATTAAGTGGCCATATCTCTATTGGGGTTCCACCTGGCTTTGCCAGGTGTGGCTGCTGCCAGCTCTGTATAGGCTGGTGATTAATTATAATGGGAAAGTGCCACACGTGATTGTGTGAGTTGTTCTTGCTCTGTGTTGGTGTGGAAGCTCAAATATTAGGCATCCAGCTGCCAGGGATTGTTATGCAACTCCAGAATACTATACATGATGGGATTTTCACTTGATATATTTACCTTGCTTGTATTATTTTATGTACAAGACATCCCATTCAGTCTTTTTGCAGAATAAGTAAGTGTTCTCTCCACCCACTCCTTTCTAAAGTCTGTAATTCATCCCAGCATGGGAGATCTGTCCAGTTGTATGTCAATGGCTTGAGATGCCGCTGAAATTGATGAGAAATATCATCTTCAAGGGCGATCTTGCAGATATGTTCCTGGAGAGAAGAGTGGACATTATGCCTTCTTTTGCATAGGTTTGTGGATGATATGGAATCAGGCTAGGAGTGATGGGACCCGGGTTCAAATCCCTAGCCAGTCATGAAATTGACTAGGTGATATTGGGACAGCAGCTAAAGCTACCTCACAAGATTGCTGTAAGAATAAAAGTGGGGGGGGGGCTCACATGCTTCCTTGAGCACTCTGGAGGAAGGTCAGAATATTGGTTAGTTAAATAAAGAGATTAGCCATGTTTTTAAAAATGTTCTAGGCCAGTGACACTGTGTGGTCACTGCTGGCAACTGAGATTCAGAAGGTCGGTGCGGTGCAAGCACAATGGCAGAGCCAATCCAACATTGTGCTCAAACCACAGTGATCTCAGTGCCTTACCCTTCTCCTTCTCCTTCTCCTTTACTGGCAATGACCTTCTGCTTTAGGAAGCCAGGTGACCAACGCTACCCTACCCAGCTCCACCCTCCATGACTGCTCCTGGGTCCTTGGCAGGCAATTCAGTGTCGGAAGGGTTCCTTGAAAGCAGAAAGTTGTAGCCGATGGGCTGTCTTTGGGAAAGAGGAAGATTGCACGCTATGGATTGTATCGTGACCTTGGAAAGGGTATTATATTTCACTTCCACAAGTGCTTTCCAATCAACTGTACAAAGCCTAATTAGTCTAGCTTTGCTGTCTCATTCCACCACCACCCCTTTGATTATTAGCTTTTAAGGGCAGGAGGCATGTTTTATGTTTGTAAGCTGTAAGTCGTGCCTAGCAGCACAGAAATGTTCTCTAGCGAAACCATATATTTTGGAGCCCACCAGCGTGAGGACAGGCCAACACTGGCTGAAATATAGCTCAATTGGATGCAACCTGAGTAAACAGTTTCCGATAAATTCAGTTAATTGGTGTGAACTTAAGTGTGCAAACAACCTATCTTATGAAGCCATGTAACAATAACTTCTTCCAGCACGGCTGTTATATAATTGTCTTCAGTCAATGAATGAAGAAGAGAGGAAGCTGAAAATCCATTATGTCTTACTAAACTAATTAACGTCTATCTAAATTTTCACTCCTCAGTTTCATGAGCATTCTTGCTTCCCACGAATACAAAACACAGTGAAGCAAAAATGGCAACTTTTTTGGGGGGGGTAGGCGTCCCTCATTTTCAGATCTACTAGAACAGGAATGGGGGGGCTGTGGTCCCTCTAGGTGGTGCTGGACTCCCCCTGCTTGAGCCCAGTTTTGCCAGAAAGAGCAGGAGCGGGGTCAGGGATCTTGGAGCTGGGAAGTGGAGGCTTCATGCTCGACAGCTGAGCTGAGCAGCCCTGATCCCACTCCTACTCGTGTGCAGCTGTAGAGGGGGAGCAGTTTTATGGAGCGCCCATCCCGCCGCTGGCTTGTGCGAGCCGGTGGTGGGTTGGGGGCTCCGTAAAACTGCTTCTCTCAAGAGGAATAATGTACAACAAAAGATAATCCTGCTTGTACGTGAGTAGGAGCGGGATCAAGGTTACTCAGCTGGGGTGGGGGAGCACTTTAATGGAGCCCCCATTCCACCACTGGCTTGTGTCAGCCGTTGGCGAGTTGGGGGCTCCATAAAACCGCTTGGCTGAGGCGAGGGCAGCAGCACGCTCCTCAGCCAAGCAGTTGAAAGAAGTGGAGGAAGGAATAAGCTGTGCTGGCACCTTGTCGATTCAGGTAGATTCTCCCTCTGCTAGGGCAGAGTGCAATGGCGGTTTCACCAGTGGTATATCTGCTGGTGAAACTGCTGTCGCTTGAGTCCCTCTGCCTCCAGCTCCCAGCTAGTTTGTTTCTCCCTCAGCACGCTGGGTGCTGGAGGCAGAGGGACTCAAGAGCAGTGGCAGTTTCACCAGCGATATACTGCTGAGTGAAGCTGTCATCACAATCTGCCCCCACATACCAGTCCTGGGCGATATATAGAGATATCGCCCAGGCCTACTCTAATCCTATATGAGGATTGACTCATGCATTAATTGCAGGACTTCACATCTTTTTGGTAAAACATATTATTAATGTAGGGAAGCTCCGTACACTCACAGAGGGTACAGAAGTAGATAAAATATCGCCAATGACAAACAGTGGGTGCAATTATAGGTATTCTATTGAATGTATTAAATGCCATAAATATTTACAATGATAAGTTTAAATTATGTTTTTATCGGCCTTTATAGCCCTATGCAATAAAGGTCCAAATAATTGTAAACCTAAAGATATACATCAGTTTAACAGATGAATGTTGTGATTATCTTTTGTTGTATATTATTCCTCTTGAGGGATTCATTAAATTTAGTGTGCCTTTCAGAACAGAATCTATGGCTTAATTAAGCTTTGCAAATATAAAATTTGAGACCACGCACCCTGTGTGGAGAGGCTATTGTTTACTTTTTAATTCCTCTTTCATAAAAAAGAAAGAAAGAAAGAAAGAAATGTTACTAATGAGAGTTATGCCAAGGCATTCCACTTCAGGCATACTGCCTCAAGAATCCCCTCCCCAACAAAGCAACATATTTAAATTAACTCCCCGAGATCACAAGTCAACTTTTTTATACATACTGAAGTGTAGCAGTATGACACGGAGGACATTTAGGGTTTGTGGAAAGGCACATGTTACTGTAATGCATGGATTTTAATCAGAAATGTTGTGAAGTATACAGGTAAACTGACTGTTATAATTAATCTGTGCTGCATATAGGCTCTGTCCTGTCTAAAAGCATGACACCATGATAAAGGTTTCACATGTGTATATAGGGATATGCTTGAGAGCCAGGATCCATTCCAGACAGCTATGCTAGCTATGCCTGGGCATGTCTGGTGAGTGCTTTCCGACTTTCTTTGAACAGCAGACCTTCACCTGATCTGACTCCATCTAAGTTGCTGCTGCCTATTGGGACAGAGAGGAGGTGGTTCTGGGGCTGGTTTGGTGCAAACATGCTAGCAGGAGCATTGGATTGGCTGCATGTTTGCACCTCGCTGCTTCCTGTTCCTTTCTCCATGCATGATTTAGTTAAAGGGAGGTTATGTCAGCAGCACAGCCTCACCATATTGTCCACTTTTGATGGTATAGGAAGTGTGATAAGACTAAGTAGGAAATAAATGTATTTATTTTGTAAAAAAACAAAACATAAGAAAACAAAACCATGCATTTGTTTATTTACACATTTTTTTCATCCAAAAGTTGGTGTGTGCATGTGTATCCAAGCATCACAACATTAAAATGTCATATAAAAAACTGAGCGCACACAGGACAGTATAGTAATTCAACAATATAGGCAGAGACCATTCTGCAAGTGTACAACTGATGAACGACCACCAATGTGCAGGTCCTTTTGGACATGAAAGAAGGCAGAACTGGGGTGTAAGGGGACGTAACAAGGCTGGTTGGAGTTATGTGCCCTCCGCCAATGCACTTGGGGGCCAGGAATGGAATCCCTGCACAAAACAGTTAGTGCCTGTATATCTTGGGAAGCCAGAACAAGAAAGTCAAGCACATGCCAAATGGTCAACAGACTTGGTAAACAGACTTGGCCTGTGGAGTGGAGGTCAAATGAAGGCCCGGCAGTAAGGGAGCCTCGGTGCCACTGCAGAAAAGACCCTGTCTTGTCTTGTGTCACCACCAACGCACTTCTGACGATGGCAGGATGCAGATCAAAGCCTCAGAAGAAGACCCCAACGGGGGGCAGGGGCTGGTGTGTATGGGGGAAGACAGATCTTCAATAAAATAAATACATTTAGATTTCAAAACACACACACACCAATAATGTGGGTTGTCCAAATGAGTAAATTAATAGGTTGCATCCAACAAAGCCCCACCATTTGTGCAAGCGCTCCTGCTTGTGCAACGGAAATCTCCTTCTCTCCCCTTCCTTGCTCTCAATTTTTTTCTGAACATTCCCCTAACCCTCCAGATCAGGGTGGGTTGTGGAGGAGCCATTGGAAGCCGTTGCCCGAATGGGGCAACTCAGTTGAATGCAATGACTCCATGGATATAGCACAAGTATATCCTGCCATATTACTGCAGTATGCATGTTTGTCCTATGTTCTGATTAGTTAACTGCTACCTGGCCTCGAGTAGAGCGAGCACCCTCTGCAAATAGTCCCAATGATAATGATGGAACAAAACCTAGAAGCTAAACATGGTATTGCTCATCATAAGCAAGAGTGGCAGAATGCCCTGAAGGTTAACAGACTGTGTTGTGTTATGCCTGTGGGGATGAAGGCTGGAAGGAATTCCAGATGTAAGAGGTGCTGAGATAAGAACAATCGCAAAATGCTTTTGACTGTACAACCTCCAAAGGACTTTATTTAATAGTTTTTGGGGTGGGGTGGGGCGGCACACATTTTAGAAAAACGATGACATATATAAAAATAATATTTCCCCTCATTTCCCCCAAAACCGGTATATTATTTCATGTAACTAATTGTTTTAATAAAGAAATGACAAACTTGCAACTGGGTGAGAAAAAGAAACACAGCCTGTAATTTTTATTCCCAGGCAACAAAGAGCTTCTATGGTGTAAATAACATTTGTTCTAACTACTTACAGTCCTGATCTTGCAGCTTTTAGGCAGCTGAAACCCCTGGGGAGCTCTTCCTGCCTAAGAAAAACTGGAGTGAGCCCTAAATGGGTATTTTATTTTCCAGCTAAATGATTTTTTTAATAAACTTCCTTTCAAAAGCCAAAACCCAAAATAATTACCAGGCTTTCCGTGCTTTAAAGAAGTTGTCAACACTCAGTAATTCTCAGTATTTCTTCTGTAACCATAATGCACTATGAATTTGCAAAGCAAATAATTAAGATCTATTTTAAAGCAGTTCATTAAATTGCCCACACAGATCCTGCGTTATGGGAAATTGTGCTATATATCAGTGGAATACTACTAAGATGTAGAAATGCATACACTTCTTTGAGGTATGAGAAACATAGCTAGAACAGGCTGAATCTCTGTATCTCTGTATCTATCACAGGAGTAGGGGAAATTTTTCAGCCTGGGGCTCTTATTCTTTCCAGAATGTTCAACCTCAAAAGAGAGGGAGGAGCCAGAGGGGAGAAGAGTGGGCGGGGACAAAGTCAAAAATGGGGTGGAGCAACATGTATGTCTCTTGCAGTAGGCTACATTCCAGCCAAACAGAAGTTAGCAGTTTCTATTCTCTCCACCCTACACACACACATGCACAAACATATTCACATCTCCCCAGCCAGGCAAGAAACTGATCACAGTTCCAGGACACACCCCAGCCAGGATGTGAAGCTGTTCAGCAGGAGAAGGACAGAGAATATTGAATCGGCAGTGGCAGCAGCACTTGGTAGATGGCTCCCCCAGTCTTCACGGCATCAATCTACCTGAGGAAATCCACTGCAAGCTCCTCAGAAGAGTGCCAGTGTAGGTTTGTGCTGCAGACAAAAGACACACCGGGATGGGGAAGACAGATATGCCACTTAAATTAAATAGGAAATGAATTGGCCAGTGTGCTGGCTTGTCTGCTGAGACAAATCATAGACAACATGTCTCTCAACAACAGAACTTATTTGTTTTCTCTTGCCAACAGATTCATCACTGCCCAGGCAAAACAGGCAAAATACATTAGTGTCATGGTAAACTGATAAAGAGAAGTGCCTCAATCTAGCATCCTCAATGGCAAAAGTCTTCGGGCTGTATTGATCCATGTTCTATAAATCTTGTTTTCTGTCTGCAGAAGTGAATCAGGAATGACCCTTAAGGTTAACAAACATTGTAATGTCTTTCAGCTGGGGCAGATGTCTATGTGCGCCACACATTGTATTTGGTCAAGTCCCATCTTGTCATTTTACTGCCAAGGAGCTTAACTAATTGTTGGCTATCATAAGAGAGTGTGATGGAAGCAAAGGAACCCCACCATCGTTGCCACCCCCTCCCGTACCAAATTTCCCCTCCCTCTCGTTTTTAGCCTTAACAAGCACTCAAAGCCATGTAGCGGAAAACAAGCACTGAATTAGTCAGCAGGAGTCTTAGCTGAGATGGAACTTTATGTAATTGGCGTGCCATGGCTTTTAGATACCAGGAGCGGACCTGATTAAGCTTCTGCATTTTTGTTTTGATAACCTTTTTAAAAATGGGGGCTTCATCCTTCCTTCCTTCTCCTTAGCTGGTCTTTCAGAAGTGTGTGCAGCACACACTTTTCCTCTGCTGGTAGAAAGCCATCATATTAAGCCCATGCCTTGTGGGCTGCTTGGAAAGCAATATGTGAAAGCGACGTTTACTTATTTTATTTATTGGTTAAATTTATATCCTGTGCTCAAGCGATTAATTTCTATTCCATGCTACCAACAGTAAAACATGAAATCACCATCAAAACATTAAAGGAACAAAAAGCAAGGTAGTTATGTCGGTCCATGAGCACATGGTGGCGGCAGGGGGCAGGGGTGTCCTTCAAAATCCACACTTGGGTGATACTTTTATTGGGACCAGCCGAAATGTCACAAAAGTAGAGTACGATTCTGGATTCTCCATGTAACTTTTCACCAGGTAAGATGCTACACAAAGCAGGGGATGAAGAGAAAGTACAAAAAATCACCTGATGTTGGAGCCACAATGCCAGCTTGTAGACTCAGTCCCATCACTAAAACTAATAAAAACAGCTAGCTGTTAAACAAAAAAAAAGGTGATAGTGACAGTGATCACAAGAAGCCAACTTATGAGACCTTATGCCTGCCTGGATAAAAACATCTTTGCCTGCTGGCAGAAGGTAAGCAGGAAAGGGGTTAGCCTGGCCTTCCTTAGCAATGAGTATCAGAGCCTGGGGGCAACCACTGAGAAAGCCCTGCCTTGAGCTCTCACCCAATGTGCTCCATATGATGACAGGACAGAATGAAGGGGTCTTTCCTGGAGAACATAAAATCCAGGTAAGATCATGTGGGAGAAAGCATTCCAAGGTAATCTGGTCATGCGTTGCCTAAGTCATAAAGAGCACTTTGAATTGGTTCAGCAAATTAGCAGTAGTCTATTTGTTTTGTTGAAGGAGCTGGGAACTGAATGTATTACACTCAGGTCCTGTTTTCTGGCAGGGGCAGGCCTTGGTAATATGGCACCCTGTACAAGGCCAGTACTTGACACAAAGCCAGGTAAGGGAGGTTCTGGTCTTTGGGAAGGTGATGCAAGGATCTGGCAAGGATCTGGCAGGGTCCTAGAACCCTCCTGCCTCGTTCTCAAAGCTGGCTCTGTCAGAGCCCTCTGGGCTGCTTCCCAAAGCCCAGCGCTTACAAGGTTTTGAAAAGGCGGAGGGAAGGTGCCCTTGGCCCCTGCATCCTGTGAGGGGAAAACTGGTCATGCTGCCCTAAATCCGCCTCTGTTGCTGGCTTACCATAGATGTCTGGTTGACCACTGTGAGAACAGAATGCTGGACTAGTTGGGCCTTTGGCCTGCTACAGCAAGCCTTGTCTTGAGTTCCTAGGAGTTTTAAAAACTGCCTTTCAGGGATTTTGGTGACATGGGAATCACATACTACCTATAATGCACATACTGTAGTATTCCAAACTAGATGACATTTCTAAACAATCCTTACATACCCTCCAACATTTATCCAATGAAAATAGGGATGTCCCCTTCGTCGTCTTCTTCTTCTTCCTCCTCCTCCTCCTCCTCCTCCTCCTCCTCCTCCTCCTCCTCCTCCTCCTCCTCCTCCTTCTTCTTCTTCTTCTTCTTCTTCTTCTTCTTCCTCCCCTGCCCACTCTAGGCATCTTCCAACATATATAAAAACATAATAGAACATTAAACATTAAAAAAATTCTCTATGCAGGACTGCCTTCAGATGGCAGAGGTCAGATAACTCCACACTTTCCAACATTTCTCCGATGAAAATAGGGACACCCTAATGAAAAGAGGACATTCCAGGATCAAATCAGAAACTGGGATAGCATCTGTAAATCTAGGACTGTCCCTGGAAAATAGGGGCATTTGGAGGGTCTGTCCTCAAGAGCAGCCCATATATAGCACATTAGAATAGCTCAAAATGGGGAAGGGGAGAGATCCTTTCCAACACACACACACACACACACACACACACACACACACACACTTTTTGAAGTCCCAAGCATTTGCTGATAATTTATTGCTGAATACTCGTTAACTGCACAGGTGTAAGGAAGGGCAGTTTCATACATTTGCTCACTGATTAGGCACACCTCAGAGAAAGCGGCGCTTTTAGCCTTCGCTCCTTTTGTGTCATTGATTTCCAGCATGGTTTCGTAGTTGGGGCTATATTTGGTAAGCAGATTTCCCGATGAAGCATGAATTCCTTTGAATGCTTCTTTAAAAAGTTAATCAGCCCTGCCTATTGGGGAGGCGATAAAAATTTATGGCGAGTTTCGCTCTGCCCTGCAGAACAAAACCTGACGCGGGTTGCTGAAAGTGTTGGGCTTTGATGAAGGAAGAAAGGCACTTATCGGGAAAGCGAGCTCTGTGCAGCTTACGCCGTGGCTGCCATCTTCCTCTCCACTGGCACCTTTCATGGCATAACCTATAACAGAACCTGGCTGCGATGATTAAAGCAGAAAGGGTGCCATTTCCAAGGGATTATCTCATGCGCTCTGGTTATGACGTCACCGTTGATGATTTCAAGGCAAAAGAACTGGGAACTATTGGAAGCGTTCTTTCCCCCCTTCCCTCCCTGCTTGAGACGTCGAAAGGTCAAACTAGTTTTCACCATTTTCTATGTATGTCATTCCCAATATAGCAACAGGGCCCCTCGTTGAAAACAATGTAAGTAAATGTCTCTACGCGGCTACTAGTCACCTGATCAAAAGTCAATGTTGAAAAACACTCCTAATGACTGTCTCTTATGCATCAGTGCACCTACTAATGAGCTGCCAGAAAAGGCTTTGCAAAGCTTTGCGGAGATAGAGCTGGAATGTGAGTAGCCTGAGATATAACTTCCCTGCTGTGATCCTTGCCTTTTGACTAACAGGGAGCCCAGACTCTGCGCTACTAATGAGCATGCTGTAGAGGATGTCCAAACCAATGCTGGCGGTAGCCATTCCACCTGTCTGCTTTCAGCTACGTGGCCTGGTGCATGACAGTGAAGGGCCCTAGTGCAGCTTGCCTTTAAATAATTCCGATGTTTATTGATTCACCCCACCCCTGTACAATGTTTATCTTTATCTGTCTTCAGTAGCCATGTGCACCCTTTTGGGGGCAGGAACACCTTTTCCTCAGTCAGTTTTACACACCAGGAAATTGGCGTCTGTGGTGTCTTCTTTGGAGTGACACAGAATATAATACGGCATTGTGGTTGGTATTTGTTACACGCAAGGCCCATGAAACAAATTCTGGAAACAAACACCCATTCCAAATGCGCTACTTTGAATTTGGAGCGTGCCAAATTCTGCCTGATGCCAAGTGGAAGTGTAAATGGCACAAATGAGTGGGCACTTTGAAGGCATCTTTCTCAATGCTAGGGCTTTCCCCCGCCCCCCAGCCAGAACTTGCCGGAACTCAGTTCTGTCACCTCTCGGGTACGCACCATTGACATTCTAAGAGAATGAGGGAGGTGTTCGTGGTGAGTTCCGGCACCTCTTTTTATAGAAAAACAGCACTGCTCAATGTCATTTCTTATAGTTGGCAGGCGAGCACTATAAAACTACTTACTCAACTCTGGTTGTAGAAAAGCATCAGTCTGTATCTGAAAGGGAGCACTGTCCATCTTTCAACCCTCAGCCGATACGGCAATGGATCTGAAAGAAACTTTGCAGCAAGGTCCTTCTAGGTTTTTTGGTTTTTTTAGGAGGTCATGTGGTTTGTTAATGTTTCATAAGTCATTGACATGCCCAGGGTGAGGGAAGTAGATCCACCTGCTATCAGTAATCCTCAAATATTATTGCAAGGTTGAGGAAGCTTAGGCTCAGGACCAAATATGGCGCTCCGTCTCTCTGCCTGGCCCTCAAGAGTCTCCCCAGCCACACTCACTCACCCCAGGCTATGCTCCTCTCTGACCCTGATCTACATCCTCCTCAAGTGTTTTTGCCTGGCTGAAATGTGTCCTTGAATTCTGAGAATGCCTCTGGCTTGCCTGGATAAAGGATACAGGGAGGGCTGTGGGAGCGTGAGTAGAAACCAGCCTACAGTACCAAGGTAAAACTGGCATCCATTGCTCCACCTGCCTTCACCTCTGGCCCTGGCAGGTGATACATCCCCAAAGGTTGCTCAGAAAGGTATGTGACCATCAGATCTCACTGCATGATCACCTTAAGAGTGGGCAGAGTAGAGCTGTGGTCACATTCATTAATAATAATAATAATAATAATAATAATAATAATAATAATAATAATTTATTTATACCATGCCCATCTGGCTGGGTTTCCCCAGCCACTCTGGGTGGCTCGCAACAGAATATTAAAAACACAATAAAACATCAAACATTAAAAACTTCCCCAAACAAGGCTGCCTTCAGATGTCTTCTAAAAGTCAGAGAGTAGTTTGTCTCCTTGACATCTGATGGTAGGGCATTCCACAGGGCAGGCACCACTACTAAGAAGGCCCTTTCCCTAACACTGCCCCCTCTAGGCCACACAATGCCTCCTTGTTCCTTATGTGACTAAACCTCTGCAGTGGGGAGCCTTGTGTATCTGTGAAATCACCATCTGGAGAAGATGAACTAGTAGTTTCTTGCAGACGCATATATTATGTAATTTCAGACTTCGATTATTTATTCACAATGCCAGTCGGTGGCCTACGAAACACCTCATTAGTTGATAGTTGGGAAGCAACAATTAATCTACCCAGTGGCCTCGCGGCTTCAGTTTATTTCCCCAAACTGTTTCTCGATCTCAGTTTGTCAAAACCTGTCCTGTTCGCTGCTCATCACTAGCCTGTGAATTCCCTTTCACATTTGAACACACATCCCCAAATCCCTCGACTTTGCCTGCTCAAGAATGCTTGTTTGTCCATTCTATAAGCAAGCCTTAAAAAAAAAAAAAATCACATCTCAATTGCCCAGATTATTTCGTCTGTGCTTAGGCTTGTAATATCCTGTCATCATTGTCAGAATCTCTTGGCTAGCGCTGGGTGTTATGTCAATTAGGTACCAAGTGGCTTACCTAGGCTGGTAGTAAAATCAATGTGTTATAGCAGTTTCTATATATGATAATTTATGCATCTATGAACTTTATGCCAATAATTACTGCATATGTTATATGATTATTTCATAAAATTACATGGCACCATAAAATAACTGCACATGATGTATTTAATTTTCAACTTATACAGAGAAAAAATGGAAGTAGCTACAATAATCATTATTTTCAATTTTATGTAGTTAAGTGGTTTTACAAAAAAAAAAATTACCCTTCCAAATTACATAGTTATAATGTGTTAATGGTAGCATAACATGTCATTACATTATGCAACATAATTTCAGGGATATTATAGATGGCTAGACTTTAAAAAATTCTTGTCCTTATACTTATTAGAAGGCATTCATATTTCAAGCCACAGTTTGCTTAATGCACCTATTTAACCTTGATATTTCTACTTACCCCTGTGGATATTTGCAGAAGTTCATGTCCGAGGCCTGAGCCCGGAATCCATTTACTGGAATGCTAACTGAGACATTACTAGGGCTCCATATCCTTGCAGTTTCTTCATGCAGCACCTAAGGTCTTCCCATTAAACAAGTCTGAAAATTCCATTCATTATTTTTTAAAAATGCATTGAAATATTCATTCTTTATGGTTGTGGAAACAGATTTGGAAACAAAAGGCTCTGGGTGCTTCCATATCGGGATTTAATACTGTAAATGGACTGTTGGAATACCACAAACAAGTTGTCCACAACAGGTCTTATTAACTTATTGGATTTCCTTTGGAAAGGCTAAATACAGCTTAAATGTGGGGGGAAATATGTGGGCTGGCATTCTGATGCTAAACATATAATGTGGACACTACCAAAGATTTGCATGCATGAGGAGCATCTTCTGGAATCACCCATAAATAAAATTCAGATTCATCTCTTTAAAATCTAATGGATTTCTTTTGAAGAGATCATTTCAGATTTCTTCAGGAGCTAACCCCAGATGTAACTTTGGAGTTTAGCTTTCCAGTCTGAATATATCATGAAATGGCATCCCATAATATGAAGAACAGTTCTTCGGTTGCTACTTGGCAAGTGAATCATAGAATCAAAGAACTGTAGAATTGGAAGGGAACATGAAGATCCTCACGTATAAAGTTAATTACAGCTGTGTACACACCACACGTTTAAAGCACATGGTTTAACCCAAAGAATTCTGGGAACTGTAGTTTACCACCTCACAGAGCTACAGTTCCCAGAAACCTTAGCAAACTATGGCTTCTGGGAATCCTTGGGGGAAGCAATGTGTTTTACATGTTTGGTACATATGCAAGTCAAGTATGGGTTCTTTTCATCTAAGAAGTCATACTCAGAGATCCAGTGAAATTAATGGGAATTGCTTACCTACACCTATTGATTTTAAGGGGTCTGCTCTAAATATGACTTAGATACACTCCTATGCACCTACAACAAATGTCATAAAATTTGTAAAATGTTTATACTCCTGATGCAAACAGGTTTAACCTGTTTATCCTCTTAATATGGATCAAAGCTTACTTCAGGTTTCTGTGGGTCTTGGGCAAGAAACCTTTAGCGGGCCTACAAGACCCCTAGGGTCATGGAAATGGGGTAGCCTTCTTAATCTTTATGGTGTTCAAAACTCAAGCTTCTGCCATACCCTGCTGGTACCCTGCCTTTTATACCTTGGGCTCATCAGAGTAAGGAGATGACACCATGTTACAGGCAGTGTAAGCTCCCTCTCGCAGTCAGCATTGGCTAAGGCAAGAAGGAAGGAAGGAAGTGTTGACATGCAGAGGGTCGGGAGGCCAGCTGGCAAGCCCCAGCTGTGCCGTCTCCATCCATCGGCCCGTGCTCTGACGTAAATCAGTGACCCGGGCTTCTCAGCCAGGGCACGCTATCAGCAGACTGCAAACACAGAATAGGCGTGAGGCTTGTGAAAGCCTACTACAACTACAGATTTATTCATCATAAATCAGGACAAAGAAACATGCCATCTCTCTCTCATGTAGTCTCAGAGAGAACAGGAAAAGCAAAAGCTATACACAAACGGAAGTTCCCAGCATACTGTGCTGGAATGTAAACAGACATGTGACACACATCAATTCCACATGCCTGTTCCTTAAGGTGGAACAGAATTCTCAACAGGAAGGAAGGAAGGAAGGAAGGAAGGAAGGAAGGAAGGGGCAGCTCACTCAGTCAGCACCATTTGGGAAGAAAGGAAGGAAGGGCAGTCGAGGAGATGGAAGCAGCAGTGGCATTAGAGAAAGAAGAGGGCCTTCGTAGCCCCCCGCCAGCCACATAGGTTACTGGCACAATCCCACTGACCTCAACTGCTGGTGCTTGGTAAATCACAACAACATTGGATTTGAGAAATATTTTATACCGGTCCTCCATCTTTTGTGCTAACTTGGAAACCAGAGGAAAATCAGTGGCCGTAAAGGGGGAAAAAACACATATTTTTCTAATGCCCCCTCCCCCCAAAAAGTCTGAAAGAGGGGCTTGACTTACTGCTAAAGCTACCAGATATTCTTCTCTGATATGTTATTTGTACATATTTCTTTACATAAACTTAATCTCTCTTCGATCCACCCAGTGCCTATCTGGATCCTGCTGCATCTCTAATTCGCCATCTTCTCTATTTATCCTCCCTCCCAATTTGGTGTCGTCTGCAAATTTTAATCAGTGTTGAATTAATTTTATCCCCAAGGTCAGTAATGAATATGTTGAATAATGCTGATTCTAGTACCAAACCCCACTGACCTCTCCTCCTAGTCAGATGCAGCTATATTCATAATCCCCTGTTGTTTTCTAAATGTTTGCCGGTAGTTTTCAATTTTATTATTGATTATTATCCAGAAAAAAATACCTTGGATAGCCGAACGATTTTCTTCCCCATAGCAAAAACATTGCTGACATCCAGATAAACTATCATTTGTCTGCTTCATTTCCCTTATCTATACCACCTTGATAATGCTGATGTATTAGAAAAGAGAGAGAGAGAGACTATCGCATTACTATGATGCTAGTAATGCTTCTTAGTGCTTTGGGTGCCATAGCAGCCCTGGGTACAAGAGACCTGCAAAATGTGGGAACTTTTGAAGCCAAACCGAACCAACGTGGCTAGATTGTATCTCCATTTAGCTGCACATTGAAATCCACATTTTCTAGAAGTGCATCCTATTTATGCCTGCAATGTGATAGATGTATTCAGAAGTTTCCATGTTGCTTGCATGCATGGATCTTCTTAGATCCTGGTGACAGTCCTGAACCTTGGATTGCATGCATAAACGAACGCACCCTACTTAGCTGAGAAACCTCTTTGACAGCACCATCACCCCCAATCTACCCTCTCATGAAATTTAGAACGTGAAATCTGGCCCACAGCAATGGCCGGCAAGAAAAGGACAATCAAAAGCACAGATGAAGACTGGATTTTGCCCTGCACCCTCATTAATGCCCACCATATTAAAGGCAAACCCTTATGGCGGCAGCCAGGAATGCATAAATGTGCTGCCAGAAATTCAAGCAGCGTTTCAGCGTGTGTGTAATTTCTTTGAAATCTGCCCAGTTCTCCAATATTATCATTTTTGGGGACTGTTAACTTTCATGCTGCCCATGAAAGAGGCCTGACAGGCTCCATAAAGGACTGCTGCTGCTGCTGCTCGACAGAGAGGGCTCCTTTTTTTAAAACATTGTTTTTATTTTTTTATCTATGTCATTTTAAATTGTTATTGATACTAATGTTGTATTTTTAGTTTTAGATTTTATGATTTATGCAGAAATTGTTTTCCATTTGGTTGTGTACCTTTCGATGTCTTTTATTTATTGTTTATAACTTTTGTTATGTTGGTAATTACGTAAATCTTGCCATGTTGTAAGCCGCCTTGAGCATTGTTTTAACTATGGAAAGGTGGCATACAAATTAAATGATGCTGATGATGATGCAAACAAATAACAAATAACAAACAAATAACAAATAAGAACAACAAAACGAGTAAAATCTCAAAGTAGCAAATAAAAATCTCAGCACGGTAAAACCTGAAAACAGCAGAAAACCTGTTGAGATGTGACAGTCCTGGGCACATTGGGCTGGGCTGCTGAACACAGTGCCCCTATGTACACATCCCTGCAAATTATTATGAATCACTACCGTCTTCATAGGAATGCAATAATCTTTTTTGATCTGTACTTTCTGGAAACAATTGAATGCGTTTTTGCTTTGACAAGCTTTTCCAGCTAGATGAGAGGTATTAATTTTGTATTGTTCTTAGACCCATCCTCTCTTGTTTTTAAAACTATTTTTAGCTATTTTTACTTTATGTCTGTTAATTACATTGAGACATGAAATGGGCAATTATAATAATAATAATAATAATAATAATAATAGGTGTTAGTCAGATAAGTTTTACTCAGAGTAGCCCCACTGAAATCAATGAAGCTGACTCAATTAGATCCATTAATTGCCATAAGTCTACTCCAATACTTAGCTGAATGCCACCTGTTAACAACAACAACAACAACAACAACAAATGTTATACAACCAAATCATAGTCTCAAAAAGTGTATGCATCTGCATGTGATTGAAATATGTTCAGAAACTAGACAAGGGTCCATATAGGAGATAAATGGGGACTACGGTGACCTTTTGATTCCGTCCCCCCAATGGTAAAGTCATAAAAGTTTCTGTCGAAATTTTTATCCAGCTAGCTTCAATATTAATAATACACCGTGCCTCTAAATGCTTTAGAACTCCCACACTTCAAAACTCCCTCTTAATTATAAAGGAATGATAATTATAGTAATTAGCATCTGCACATCTATATTATCGTTCATCGGATGGCCTCAATCCCCACTGTTTATCTGTTGCATCTTGGGTTTTCAATGAAAAAGAGGGCATATTCGCAGAACTCCAGATACTGACAGTCGCAACCGTAGCTGAAATGTAGTAGATTTCCAAGTACAGGCTCCATCCTTCCAGACTAAAGCCATGGCAATACTCCACAAGAGAATCCAGAATGGAGGCCATAGTGCTAGGTTTGGGGTCTCTGCCCTTTGGAAGGTTCTACCTGTAGAAATTCAGCAGGAACTGCCCCTGCCTTCTCCCAGACGTGTCTTGGAAACTGTACTTTTAAGACAAACCTTCACAATATAATGTTTCTTCCCCTTTTTAGCCAACCAGTATCTATTGCTGTCTTATTGATACTTTTCTGATTATTTTAAAAAAGAGATATTGATTGACTTAATTGTATTTTATGTCGTAAGCCAGCATGAGCTATTTTATGAGAGTCATCAATATTCAAATGCAATAAAACGTTTGGTTTTTTTTTTTAAAAAAATGTCATGTGAGAAAGTGAAGAAATACCTGCAGATGTGCTCAGAGCTGGGGGGGGGGGAGAGATTGGGTGGCAGGAAACGAGTGACTGAGGAGAGGGACAACAAACAAACAAACAAACAAACAAACAAATACACCCAGAAACGTCCTGTCAAACTCAGTCCACTGGTATGGATAGCAGGAGCTAGGAAAGCAATCAGTATCCATGACTGAACACATGGATGTGTGGAAGCTCACAGACAAGATTGGATGTGAGTCTCCCATTTGTGACATAAGGCCCCTGTTTGGAAGCACCCAAAGTAGTGAATGAGCAAAAAAGGCTGCTCCAGAGAAAATTGGCTTCCTCTATACAAAGTTGGCTTGGGAGAAAATGTTCCTAGAGAAGTTTCCTTCACTAATTAAGAGGCCTCTGTGTCACTGAGCCTCTTGGGCTTGCCGATCAGAAGGTCGGCGGTTCGAATCCCCACAAGGGGGTGAGCTCCCGTTGCTCGGTCCCTGCTCCTGCCAACCTAGCAGTTCGAAAGCATGTCAAAGTGAAAATAGATAAATAGGTACTGCTCCAGCGGGAAGGTAAATGGCGTTTCCGTGCACTGCTCTGGTTTTGCCGGAAGAGGCTTAGTCATGCTGGCCACATGACCCAGAAAAACTGTCAACTGTCTGCGGACAAACGCTGGCTCCCTCGGCCTGTAAAGTGAGATGAGCGCTGCAACCCCAGAGTCGTCTGCGACTGGACTTAACTGTCAGGGGTCCTTTACCTTTACCTTTTAGTGTCCAGTTTATGGGGATTTTCTTACCCCCCACACTCAGCTTTGCAAAGCCTACATACAAGGCTAGAGCTGCTAAGAGCCATTTTATTCTGCAAACAATTCCCTTATAGTTTATCGATGGCTCTTTATTTAATGAAGTTGTTCAATCTGTGAGATTCCTTGCCGCTTACATGGACAAATATTTCTTATTTTGCCATTTGTAGCTTTGATCCTGCTCACTGCCGTGGCTTCTCTTTGGAGCTTCTGTAACCATCTCTATATGTGGTCCAGAATTGCAGGTCTATGTTGTTAAGGAAAAACATGAAAGAAGTTGCTTATTCAAATATTCCCCGCCTTCTGTCTCCTCCGTTTGTTTTGCTCACAAAAACTTGATGAATTACAGACATGAAACAGTTTTGGAAAAATAAAGAAAATGGTTGGAGATCTGCACTTCTGTTTTTGGATTAAGTAAGAACTTGTCAGCTTGGGAACCATAGGCCGATCATCTCATCCTTGTATTCATGGGTTTGCCACAGGAGGTGGCAAAACTGACTTGTTTCTCACAAGTGAACCTTAGATGAACAAAAACTCTATTGTGCTATCAGCCTCTTCTCTTTACTATTCTAATGGGGTATAAAATGAAAGCAAACTCGCCCAACCCCTTTAATGATGTGCGATAATCTATGTACCCATGATCATCGATATAATCCACAAGATCATAGCAACAGCACTGCCTATCAATTTATCCCTGGAACTTTTTTGCACCGCCTCACACCAGAAAAGATTGCATGTTATGCTCTGCTTCGTCAGCCATACAATCCTCTTACAGATCTGGACGTTCAGAAAAGCTCAAGGAAAAAGCGAGATGAATTTATACCAAACATCTGCACGCGGATTATGGCACACTCCTTTGGCACCATCCCTGGTGCAAAGCACCCTTGCGACATGAAGGGAGTCCTTTTTCCAATGCTCTGTCTGCTTCAGGACTTTTCTATCCAAACAGACTTTGGAATGAAGAATCAAAAAGCATATCTCAGCTGGTAAATGCACTTGTGGTTGGGAAGCCTTGCAATGAGCATTGTATGCATCAAGCAAAGATAGATTGTCTGGAAAAAAAGGGGTACAAAGAGAAAACATGGAATGGACTTTTTTTTTAAGGAAGGGAAATGAGGAACTTTCTGAATTCAGCCCTAGCACTGAAACCAGATTCCTTGGATGAGTGCTGGCATAAGATAACGTTGAATGAGAGCCTGATCAGGGTGCTCCAGAGGATATAAGAAAAAACAGATATGAAGGAGGATTGGGTCCCCTGCGCTGTAAATTTTGTAGTGTTAGTTTTCCAAATGGCTGCTTCAGCATTCCATGGCATCAACTGTGGTTCATTACTGTTCGTTAACAGTGCAATCTTATGTGTGTCTACTCAGAAGTAAGTCCCATTGAGTTCAGTAGGCTCACTCCCAAGTAAGTGGGCATAGGATTGTAGCCTCAGCCTTCTTAGATTTCATCCATTTGATCCCGCTTCATTTTATATTCCCATCACCTTGTCTAGCTATAATATATTAGATTCTGAAAGAGCCCCTCCAAAATCCAAGCAAGAAATTAAAATGAAATATTAAGTATTTTTTTTGCAAGATTACCAGAATCACCATTATGCCTTGAAGTGCCTTTATAGTACCTACTAAGATTTTTATTAGATTATGATAAAGCGTCTTCAATATTTCAAAGGGGACTCCTAGAAAAGTTAACTCTGTTTAAGATGAAGTATAAACTTCACATTGCAGGGCTGCTTTTTCTTAGGGCAGGAAAAGTTTAGGTGCTAAAAATCTAGTACACAGAGGAAGTGAAGCCGTGTTAATGGGAGAATTGGGCAGGAGGGACTCTTTCTGAAGCAGCGCTGGGATTCTTTCTGCTGTGCTCCTCTCCCTTCTCAATGCCTCACCCACTTTCTAACTCCCCACTCGTGTGGAGAGGGGGAGAAAGGAGGGGGCAACTCAGTGGCGTGTGTCCTCAGCAGGATGGCTCGACTACCAGCGCCATTGCTGTTGCTGTTGTTGCTGCTGCCGCCACTGCCACTGCCTCCGCCTCCTCCTCCCACTCAGAGATGCAGGATTCCACTGCGCAAACATGTGAGCATCGCCCGGCTTCCTCACGCCTTGGGAAACACAAGTGTGCCTGCAGGCTCCTTTCTCTCCTTGTGGTTGTCGCCACAAACTCCTTCACCATCTCTGTCGGAGCAGCACCAGAAACAGGACATTCCCAAATCCAATTGGAAGCCAGGGTGGCTTCTGTAATACTAGGATCTCCTGCTTAAATTGGGATGGCTGACGGGTATGCAGGACTTTGGGATTGTGGCCTATGATTTCAGTTGGCTGACAATCCTCTATGAAATTAACTTTCTCGTGAAGTTTTTATTTCATTCTGATGAGTCGTACTTGGAATTTTGATGATCTAGTACAATGATTGGAAGGTGAAGACCTCATGAGTTGAGATGGGACAGGGTGGAAGGAATTGTTCTCACAGGAATTTATTTTTAAAATATCTACCATTGACTGCAATCTGGTACACATACCAAGTTTAATTTTTTATATATATATACACTCTTCAGAATCATCCTCGTGTGCTTTAGTCACCTCCGTCAAGAATAATTATCAACAGCCAGAAAGGGCTGAACTGCTTTGAAGGGAAGGGAATAATTGTCTGATGGGTGGCAGGATTTTAACAAGGGTCTTTGGCAAGGCCTCCTGAAGCATAACACGGCTGTGCTCTCTGAAAAATTCCTTTTTATATGCTGAATTATAGACAACTCCTGTAATCCTGCCAAAAAAACTGAATAAGGAATAAAAATAAAATGTTAACTTGAAATGTGTGAATAATTTTGATTTGCTGATAACACCTTGTGCAATTGAAGCCACGTTCAGCTCTGACTTTTAACACATTCATTTGATGAACTTCCACTGTCTTAAAGTTATCTTAAAACTTTTTAGGGGACATTCTGCTGTGGCGAAATGAGTTGATATTACTAGCCAAACTGAACTTTCCTTTTCATTTAACAGACACGAAAAAAAGAGGAAATGAATGAGGGCTGTCAAATACACAATTAACTAAAATAAATGATTCCTACAGAATGATTCTGTGGATTTGGATTTCATTATATTGAACTGGTTTGATTTTCTAAAAAGCTAAGTGAACTCCCAAAGCACTTCAAAAAGCAAATCTGTCAATTTTGAAATTTCAAGGAAATTATACGCCCTGAAATGTGTGACCACGTACAGTCAGTTGCAAATTGTTACCACAACCCAAGTATCTCCCAAGGGCATCAAACATGGATGTGACCACAGAGGTCTTGTGGTTCCAACAGCTTTTGCAGCAATGGGAAGCAAAAAGAGATGCTCCCTCTGTTGAATTGTGGATGGGGAAGTTTGTTCTTCCAAGAACCCAATATAATTGCAATGCACTCGGCACTGCCCCTCTTTGCTCTGTTTGCCTCTTTGGTATGGCAAATTTAATATATATTTTCAAAACATTTTAAAGGAAAGCATTTTCACAACTTTTTTTTAAATAGGTGTCTAGATTCCACCATAGAAGTTGTTGTAAGAGAATTTCAGAGGAATTCTCTAGCTTCTATCAAAGGATGGACACCAGCTTTTTCAGGCAACCCAAATTACTTGTTTTTCAATGTATCTCTGGGAGCAAAGGAAGGGCCCTGCTGAATCTATCTAATCCAACAATCCATTTCACACCGTAGTCCATCTGACGCTTATGGAAAAACCAACAGACAGAATATCAGCACAAGACTTCAATTCGCTGTTGTTCTACAGTGGCTGGTATTCAGAGACAAACTGCCTTTGATTTTGGAGGATAGATATACAAAGAGAGAGAAAGAGAAGAAGGCATTGGATGCAAGGGATTGGTGGTGGCTGGCTGTATAAGCACCACACATTCAAAGCACATGCCTTTCCCCAAAGAATTCTGGGAACTGTAGTTTCCTCTTCACAAAGATATAATTCCTAGCACGGCAGGCTACAGTTCCCATGATGTTTTGGGGAGGACGCCATGCTCTTTGAATGTATGGTGTGTACGCAACCAGAGAGAACAAGCTCTCAGAGCATCAAACTATACCGTTATGCTCTACATGTTTCAGAATTAATAACTTCCTTCTACTGAAGTCAGCAAAGGAAAAAACACTGGCTCTCTGCACCACCAAGGCTGTCAGTCAGGAGGGGGAATTACGACCAGTTCCAGCCATGCATAGTCACACTATCTGTAATCCTCCTGGACTGGGAAGGGAGGTGCTGGGCAGCCAGTCCAGCTCAGCTGAGGGATATATAAATACTTGCATGCTTGCCGACTCTCCTCAGTCTGGAAATACTCATTGCTGAGGGAGATCACCCATTGTCTTCCCATCAGCTAGTCTGTGTTTGGCATGTCTGCCTGCAACGCATCTGCCTCCAAGCTACCTGCTAGGCCCACCCTTAGGCCTGATTGCCTGGCACTTGTTTGCAAAGCCAGTTCAAAGACTGCATCTCAAGTAGGGCCACCCTTGATTTTCTCTAGTCACTTCTGAATCACAGGTGCCAAAGGGTAAGGGTGAGGGGCCAGCCTCGAGCTCTGTCCCCTGCTTGTGATGCTGTCGTCACTGCAGCCACCACTACTGCGCTCAAGTGTTTGTTTACACTCTTGGGAGAGTGAAGTAGGCTATCTTTCTCCCCTCTTTTAATCATGCCGTTGTACCTGTTCGTGAACTCTTGACAATAAAAGCCACTTAATGACAACAGTGCTGCCAGTGGAACAACTGCACGTTGCTTTACGTGACCTATAAAACTCTGATCAAACACTGTGGTCAGGAGAAACAGAGTGAAAGTTGATGGCGACGGGGCCTTTTAGCAAGATAAACTCTGGGAAAGAAAGACAGCCGCCTTCGCCGCAACTATGAAGCTCAGCACCACTCTGTTTCGCATTATGTGCAGATGATGAACGTTGGCATAGACTTCTACGTATAGTATTACTTGTTCTGACCACAGGGAGTTTGTTCATTTTCTCTCACTTTCCCCAATGTACAGTTAAGGTCTCCTTAATTATTAGCTCAAGGTGGATCAGCAAAGTGATAACTAGAGGAAATGACAGATAACTTACATTGAATACAGACCTCTGGGTAGAGAACCATCCTTTACTCCGCTGTGTAAAGTATCATATACAGTGACATACTATGTGACTGATGACTAGTTTAGTAGGGGACATGGGTGGTGCTGTGGGTTCAACCACAGAGCCTGGGGCTTGCTGATCAGAAGGTCAGCGGTTCCAATCCCTGCGACGGGGTGAGCTCCCGTTGCTCGGTCCCTGCTCCTGCCAACCTAGCAGTTCGAAAGCACGTCAAAGTGTAAGTATATAAATAGGTACCACTCTGGCGGGAAGGTAAACAGTGTTTCTGTGCGCTGCTCTGGTTCGCCAGAAGCAGCTTAGTCATGCTGGCCACATGACCTGGAAGCTGTACGCCGGCTCCCTTGGCCAATAAAGCGAGATCAGCGCCGCAACCCCAGAGTCGGTCACGACTGGACCTAATGGTCAGGGGCCCCTTTACCTTTTACTAGTTTAGTACTAGCAGTGTGCTGTGCTGAAAATGTCACCTGCCCCCACTTGAAAAAACACAATCCATCAACATTCTCTATCAATTATTGAGAAAATAAATTGCATTCAAAACTTACAAAGTTGAGAGAAAATGTTGGAGAAGTTCTCTTGGGTGGGGTGGAGGGCTTCTTGTGCTTCCATTGCTTCTGAGGTTGCTAAGAGATGTTGGTGAGAGTCCTTTCTTTCATTCTGCAGATCATCACACTGCAGCCTCCCTGGGTGCCCACTCTTTCTGAAAACCCCATGGCATAGTCAGCCAGGCTATACACATGGAAGCGGCTCATTGCTTTTTGTTTTTGTTTACTTTAAATGAAATTAGTGCGGCAATACTTTTTTAGAGTATAAAGAGAAGAACTTCTCTTGCTCGTGAGCTTCACATAGGTGTCGAGTTGGCCCCTATGAGAGCAGGATGATGGGATAGGCCTCCTAAGGAGGAGGGAGCTGATAGGCAGGGCCACTCTCTGGACTGGATGTAAGCAAGAAGGCAGGCAGGTGGGGCTGGTTGAGGGCAGACTGAAGGTTGGTGGTACACTTCCCCATTTACCTGAATGGACTGGCCTCATGCACTGGTTGGAAGACAGAGCTGTGAGTGCTGTGTGGACACTCTGCTCAGCCTAAGCTAAATTACTGTCCTTAGATGTGGTGGAGAACTCTGTCCCATCACCACCTTCTGTGTGGATTTTTTTTTTTTTGGGGGGGGGGGAGCCAAAAGAGAAGCCATTTTTGTTCCTTGTATCCTGCCTAAAATGCTGCTTTCTTGTAAAGGGGGGGGGGGGAGATGCAGCATGGAATTGTCCCTTGGTCATTTGACAGACACCTTCAACTTGCTCAGGGCACTAAGAAAGTGTCAGGCTGTAACCTGAATTGTTGTCAACTGGGATGTAGGTGATGCTCAGGAGTTCAAATTGACTCCTCCTCCAACCCCTCCTTGGGCTCCTGCTATTATTATTTTCTAAAGGTTCTTTTCCTGCATTCTCTAACCCCTTTTAGTACCTCAGGTGCATACACCTCTGTTTTTGAAGAGAAAGATGGAATTGTTTTATTTCTTAGTCTGAAGCTCCGTGTCGTTTTTCAGCACCTGCCCACAGGGCGAGTTCAGCCTGGTAAAGAATATCAAGCCTAAAGAGGCAGATGATCATTAGCGCACAAAACTTGAGATGCCGTTCGCCTCGAGACGTTTGTTTGCCAGAGTCCGGAATATGAATGTTGTATAATCCTTGTATTGTTTTTAAAGGAGGCTTAAGGCCAGATGAGTAACATATATATTGTGTTATAGGCAGAAAAATAAAGGCTAAATGAGGCACTGCGGGCCTTATTCTGTTAGCATGCGAGCCCACTTTATATGCAATTTAAATGAGAGAGGTTTAAATTGGCTCCCTGGTTTGTATGGCTCTGCTCTGCTAGTCTCCTTTTCCCCATACATACATACATGCTGATTTCAGGCCCGTCCTGCAGAAACGTGGATCATAGATCATGCAAAACAAGGGAGGGTTGAGGAGGGAACATTCAAAGTAGCAGGAGTGGGTGTGCTGCGGCTTCTCCCAGTAGTGCAATGCTTATGTATACTTCTATCCACAAAAGTAGCTTGCAGTTTTAAGCTGAGACGTCGATTCCATCCGACTAAGTTTCTAAGCTTTGCTTCCTTGCTTTGGCCCTGATTTTCCCTTTTGAGTGGTGCCAGCAGGAAAATAATAATAATAATAATAATAATAATAATAATGGGATGGGAAGTTCAGTAGGAGAAGCTTTTTTACAACCACAGGATGGAAAGGTTCATCTGTGGAATTCCTGCAGGTGATGTAGCTGTTAAAAGATGCCAGAGCTCTGCTGGGGTCAAAGGTATCAAACCCAATTGTAGCAGAGCCGCTTTGGGAAATAGTTTGGCGCAGAGCTAAAAGGAATTTCTGCGAAATTCAAATGTTGACATCAGGAATCAATGTTCACCTGTTTTGATTGCTTAATATTTGGGCTTATATTTTGATTGGTTTATGAGTGAAGATAACATAGCATTTGCTACATGGCAAGTCACCTATCCAATGCTGTCGAATTTTTACAGCTATTGCTTATCACCTATCAAATACTTTCAGACATTGCAAAGTCAGAAGGTAAATGAAGATGCACAGTACCAAATACACTCCAGATATTTAGAGAATGTTTAAAGAGCTAGAAAAAATAGCTGGAAAATATTCACCGAACGGTTTTTTTAAAAATAGCAAATTTGGTTATTATTATTATTATTATTATTATTATTATTATTATTATTATTAGTTCTAGTATAATAAAATGGTCCTAATGGCTCACTTAAGTGATGAAGCAAGGAAATGAATCAATCAACACTCCTAAATACAATGTCAGAGTGTAAGGGAATCTTTGACATATTATGTCTAAACTGGAGAGATGAAGAAAGACAAGAATATGTATTCAAAAGCATCAAATGAGAGCATGAAAAGGGATGAGAATCCTCCTCCATGCAAGATTATATCCTTCTGCCCTGTACCTTGCCTATTGGTGAATCACAGGTTTACTGGCTAGTCCTCCTTTTTTCAAAACTCTCTAGGGACTGTGAATTGCTTTTGAGAATTAGGGTGCTCCAGAGCACCCCCAGCCTACAAAACAGACAGACCCAAAATACTACAGGTGGGGGAAGTAGCACTGGCAGACTTGAGAACCATGAGGCCATGTGCAAGCCCAAAATTTGGCACCCCACCAACCATCATGTTGCCTTCCCAAGGGGGGTGGGTGTAAGGAGGTGCCCAGCATTGGGAAAGAATCACTGCAAAGCTGGGAAAGGAGGTGTGGGGGCACTGGCAGGGTCCTAGAGCCCTCTCTCCTCCCCAAAGCTGGGAAAGTGCTAACTAGGTTTTGGGAAGGAGGTAGGAAGACTCTAGGACCCTGGCAGAGCGTCACACCTTCCCAAAGGACAACACTTCACTTACCACCCTCAGCTCGGTGCCCAGTGCTTGCACAACCCTAAATTTACCCCTGGAAGTAGGGCCAGTGAACAGTGGGGCCTGGGAAGAGTTTTGAGGGCCAGATACAGAGGACTGGAGGGCCGCGTTTCACCAAAGCAAACTTGCACATTCTTCCCAAGTTACATTTTGAGCATATTTCCATCTCACGCCTGCCACTCTAGATAACACTGAGATAGAAGAACCAATGGTCTAATTTCATATAAGGCAGCTTGCTAGGTCAAAAACAAAAGTGTTTTGCTCACACAACATGGTTAGGTTTCAAAACTGGTGATTGCATTTTGTCAGTTTACAGTCTTACTGATTTCATAACGAGAACATGTTGGCATAATTGTTCTGAGGCCATAAACAGATGTGCTTGGTGAGAATGACTTTTGTGTACACATTGATAGATGCCAAGTATGTGCAGTGAACAGGAGACCAAAGAAAGCTGCTATTCTGTGCATCTGAAATTCTTTTTCTTCCCTTTTTTCTTTTTCACAGTTGAAATTCAAGGGGACAGAAGACAGAGACGCACAGAGCCCTCTAATCCCAAATCAATTTGTTAGCCCTTCTCCAGTCCTCTTGTATACAAGCGATATCCTTTTGGAAATCCAAGAAACTGAACTGTAAGATGGTATCTGCTTGCCTTTTTGTTAGGATGAGCAGACCATTTTTGACAGTGCCACTGCATCAATTGTTCATCAAGACCCTGTAAGAGATTAGAATTCTTTTCTGAAACAGTCACAGAATGGAAAGTGCATTGCCATATTTATACTTCTGGTTATTCAATTTTCCGGTAGGTGCTTTGCTCAGGATAACCCGCACTGCTCTGCTCAGCAATGGCCAGACAAAAGGCTTTGTTTGTTTGTTTGTTTGTTTGTTTGTTTTTAATGCTAAAAAAAGTCATTTGCATTATGTGATTGGGTCACAACAGAAGACAGCAAAGTGAAATTGCATGTAAAAAAACCTTGACCTTGGAATAAAGGTAAAGGTAAAGGGACCCCTGATCATTAGGTCCAGTCGTGACTGACTCTGGGGTTGCGGAGCTCATCTCACTTTATTGGCCGAGGGAGCCGGCGTACAGCTTCCGGGTCATGTGGCCAGCATGACTAAGCTGCTTCTGGCGAACCAGAGCAGCGCATGGAAACGTCATTTACCTTTCAGCCGGAGCGGTACCTATTTATCTACTTGCACTTTGACGTGCTTTCAAACTGCTATGTTGGCAGGAGCAGGGACTGAGCAACAGGAGCTCACCCTGTTGCGGGGATTCGAACCGCCAAGCTTCTGATTGGCAAGTCCTAGGCTCTGTGCTTTAACCCACAGCGCCATACTTCAACCAAATTGGACTATGCATTTTGTTGTCCGACTACAGGACAACTCACCAACAATCCGTTGGGATTGTTTTATTGCATTTTCAGATAGGAGTCCACATCCTGTCTCTTCCAAGGCCTATGATTCTATGACTGGGGCTGTTGAACTGGTGCCTGCAAGTAGTAAGGGGATTAGTACAGGAGCAGTTTTTATGCTGCCATCCCCAAAGTTGGGGGTCACTGCTGTTTACCAGGGCAGGGCAGAGTGGCAGTGTGATTGGCACTGCACAACTGCATTGGATTGATTTTGCTTGTGGACCTTACTGCTGTCCTACCCCCACACCTTCCCAGTAAGCAGCAGCGATGTCACCAGGAGGGGTGTTTACTGGTTGTTGTTTTTTGCCTGGGAGATTTTGCTCAATGTACTCTGGATAGGATTGCACAAAGGTTTGCAATCTCATGGTGCTCCTGGACACAATTTTGTCACTAAAAACCCGAGGAGGCTCATGCCACAGAGCACCTCTCATCAGCTATGGACCCTTTTCAGCAAAGATAGCCTGTAGCACAGTCATTCACACTTTGGTAAAACGCCAGGTGAAGCATTGCCAAGTGTTGTTTATGTGCATCTACTTTTGAAAAGTATTCAGAAACAGCAGTTAGTCCAAAACATAATGACTAGGCTGTTAACTGGAATTGTGTGAATTGAACATATTGTTCCACTTTAAAAGAAACATATTGGGCTGCCTCACAATCTATTTTCAGACACAAAGTACCAGCTACTGACCCAAATGGCTTTGGATGCCTCAAGGACCACTCCCCACATGACCCTGCCCATGACTTAAGATCTGCCTTAGAGATCTTGTGGACTACACAAGCGAATTTGCAATTATTCTCATTCTCATTATCACCACTGCTATTTTTCTAGACAAAGAAGTGCTGGAACTCACTATGAACACTGAAGACATCTGAAGGCAGCCCTGTTTAGGGAAGCTTTAAATGTTATTGTATTTTAGTGTTTTGTTGGAAGCTGCCCAGAGTGGCTGGGGAAACCCAGCCAGATGGGTGGGGTATAAATAATAAATTATTATTAGTAGTAGTAGTATTACAGTGGTACCTCAGTTTTCTAACGTCTCCAGTGACGAACATTTCGGTTTTCAAACGCCATAAACCCAGAAGTTAATGCTTCAGTTTTCAAACACACCTCAGAAGTCGAACATGCCACGCGGCTTCCACTGAATGTAAGATCCAGAGCCTAGCTGTTGGCTATTGAGTTTACAGTTTTCGAACGTTTCAGAACTCGAATGGTCTTCCGGAATGGATTACGCTGAAAACCAAGGTACCACTGTACTTGGCATTTATATGCCAAGGCACCCAAGGCATTTGAGAATTTAAGCACTAAAACAAATATATAAAATGAAGACTGACAAAGTCTTCTCATGCCGACTGCAAGCTTTTGGCATGTGCTTTCCCTGGCCTGGGTGCACTTGCTTCTGCCTTCCTTCAAGGTATTCGAGTCTTAAGCAACCTCCAGGGGAGGAACTTCCCCAGTTGTCCTGTCAGGCTGTGGATGGTTCTGTGGGGAGCTGATGGCATGCGCGCTCCCTAGCCAATGGTTCACTTGCTTCTCCCTTCTGATACCAACCCAGGTTGTAAAACTGAAAACACCTTTCCATTTATACACATTTCAAACAAGGCAGAATATTACATTTTAAAAGTTAATGAATACATGAAAGGAAAGGTAAGGAATAAGAAGAAGATGGATAGCTTAGTGAGAGTACAACCCATTAGTTAAGCTTTTGTGCACATACTGTATACAGTTTCTGTTGCATTCAATGTAGCACTAAAGTGATCATTCTGCCAGCACAATTATTTCTACTTTCCTGGTGTGCTTATCATCTCCCCCCCCCCCCCCGCAGCCTGCATGCTGTTCTAGGGATTGTCCTGGCCTTCTGCAGTGAATTTGGGGAGGCTGTGAAGGATGTGGGGAGAGCAGAGGGGAGAAAGTTGCATTGCACCAACAGGAATTGTTGTGCAGGTTCAATGGGTGCAGCCATTTAGTTGAATGCAGCCCCATTATATTTAATTGCTGTGCAGGCTGAGCCTCGTTACCTTAATTCACTAGGAAATAATCAGAATGAATCTGATCTCTGGATTTCGATGGGGTGTGATAGATTGTCCCTGGTGAGAGAGTCCAAGATTTCCACTAACAACATTTTAATAGTCTCCCCCTTGTGTTCTCTATTTGCCTGCCCAAGAGTGAATCCCATCTTGATTATTCTGACTAGCCTGGGATTGTGGTGGGTGAGTGATGGCCGTCAGTGATGGCATGATCCAGACTGATCTAACTTAGTGGCTTGGTTGGCCTGGACAAATAGCACTATTTCGTGTCCCTAAATTGAGAGATAAATGGATCCAGTGCAGAGGCAGATTTAGGGGAGCATGACGGTTTGGTCGCCCTGGGTTTGGAGCCTTGGGGGTGCTGCAGGGGTGCCCCATCTATGATTCTGAATGGAGCAAGAGAGAATTGGGGGGTGGATTTTGGTGTTGCAGAAGATACTGCTTAAATCTGATCCCTCAAGGTCCACTACTGTCCAGTTCTGCCACAACAACTGCTGGCAACAATACTGACTTAAGAATTTACTGTGCTGACACTGAAGAATGTGAAGATCCAGCTAAGAATACAACGAAAATTGGCTCCCTCCCCCTTTTCCCTTTTAGCAATAGGTTACGTGGCAGCTGTGTGCAGTCTCCCACTGGACAGTTTTGTTCCTGGCATACATTCATGATGGTATGGCAGAACATTAGAAATAGCGACGCTCTTAAACAAACTTCAAAGTATGTGTAGTCATGCAAAGTGATGCTTTGTTTAAGAACCACCTACACTTACTGTAAGGTAAAAAAAAATATATTACTATGGTTTCATTCACTGCCTGTTATTTTGGAGAGTTTTGTCCCCTGGTGCCATCTTGTGTCGATACTGAATTCCATCTTCTCAAGTTTTGAAAAAAACACACAACCTGTAATGTGGAGAGCTCTGCTGTTTTCTATGTCTGAGTCTGACTGCCAAAATAGTAAACTAATTTCTACAGTTACAGTCATCTGAAGGTGTGTGTGTGTATTTATATAACAAAATGACATTTCTGCTTACTTGTTAACAATAAATGCTTGCATGCATGCATGCCAAGCCAACACAGTGCACCAACTAATATTGCACATGGATCATACTTGGAGACCAACCTGCAAAATACCAAATGTTCTCTGGCATTTGTGGGGGGTCTGCTAATTAGTCAGCCCCATTTGTCACCAGTTTACATGTCAACAGCCCATGCAGTCACATATGCTTCTCACAAAAAGGCCCTAATCCTGTATTAATGGAGCGTTTTGAATATATCCAAATACCAGGGACAGGCGACATGTTGCTTTTCAGGTGTTGTCAAACTACAAATCCCATCTGCTTCGGCACTAGTTGGGAGCTGTAGTCCGACAGCATGTGGAGAGCACCATGTTGGATATCCCTGCCCAAAGGTACACTGAGTGAATGGGCAGTGCATGATAGGAATTATTTTAAAAAGTAAATTGAACTGAAGTGGCTGCAAATCCAGCCACCAAGCTTGAGGTGAAGAAACACATATGCATCCACTGGTTACAGAATAAAATACTGAATTGAATTGAATGGAAGTGGCTGCAATTTCAGCCACCAAGCTTGAGGTGAAGTCACATATATGCATCTATTGGATACAGTATAACGAACTTTGGAAAGGCAATGCTGTAGGAATGTTACTTGCCCTCCCACCTGCATCTACACTTCCTTCCATGCATAGGACCCAACTCCTAGGGGCTGTGGGGGCTTTGCCCGCCCCCACAAAGTTGATGGGCATTCCCTGCATCATGTGATCTATTATGCAGGGTGGGAGGGCTTACCTGGGCCACACAATATTTTATTCAAGTTGACCCCCCTGCTTCCATGGAAACTGCAAGGAACTGAGAATAAAGGTTTATGAGGGGGAGCAGAAGGCATTATCCCTACTGTTATTACATTTGCACACTGTTTTCCTGCCACTCGAAGCAGCTTACAGTCATATATAAAAGGTGAGATCTAATTATGTCCGCCCACTTGCACCACAGAGCCTAGGACTTGCCGATCAGAAGGTTGATGGTTCGAATCCCCACAACGGGGTGAGCTCCTGTTGCTCGGTCCCAGCTCCTGCCAACCTAGCAGTTCAAAAGCACGTCAAATTGGAAGTAGATAAATAGGTACCGCTCCGGCGGGAAAGTAAACGGCGTTTCCGTGTGCTGCTCTGGTTCGCCGGAAGCGGCTTAGTCATGCTGGCCACATGACCTGGAAGCTGTATGCCGGCTCCCTCAGCCAATAAAGCGAGATGAGCGCCGCAACCCCAGAGTCGGTCACGACTGGACCTAATGGTCAGGGGTCCCTTTACCTTTACCTTACTTGCACAAAACGAACTGCACTAGAGCAACATGGCTTCCAGTTTCTCTCCTACATCCTCCAGCCCCTATGCCCCCCACTTAAACCGGCAATTGAGGGGGGGGAGCAGTTTCCCAAATCTCTGGAGCAGATTTTGATGGTGTATAGGGAGCTGCAGGGAAAGAATGGAGAAGGGTGGTTTCTCTAGTGAATGCCCACTTGCGCTATGCTGAATCACACCCACACCATTAAAAAAATACAAGTCCATTAATAAAAAATCACGCAATATCCATCATAAAACAACACCCCCCCAAAAAAATTTAAATATTTTTGAATTGCATTTGCTTTTGAAAAAATAAACATGCTAACTAGTTACTGTAACTGTTGCAACATGTTTGCAACTAAATGGAGCCTTTCTGTTACCTAGGAGCATAATCCAAAATCTTTGATCCAGTAGCTGATAAGCCTTTTGCACTGCACATTCTATGTTTAGGGACATGGGAGCTTAATGGGTTTGATTTTTGCTTACCTTCTCCTTAAAAGGCTAGGAGGAAAAATGCCTTTTGTAAGACTAACGTCTGGACTCCTTTGAAAATGGGAGGCAACGTGGTCAATGCTCAGAGATGATAGGAGCTGTCGTTCGGCAACATTTGGACCCTCCACTCCTGATTTGGATGAAGGCACCCTTGCCACCCCACCTAAACAACTGGTTGGTGAGATTTTAGCCATTTTCTACGAGGTCAGTGTGTACAGGTTAAGTGACTGGAGAAGCAGGAGGCCCTGCTCCAGCTGGGATTTGTGCATGGAAGCCTGACGGAAGCTTAAGGGCACAGCACATTTCAGAAATGGGGTCCAATGGTTTTAAGAAGATGAGAGTTCCTCCACAAGAGTGATCTCCACAAGGCCACAATCTACCCCAAAATTTAGCACATTAAAGTCCCACTGCTTCCTATGGAAAAGTTAAGCAGGAACCTAACTCTCTGCCTGTTATGTTAATATGAAAAATGCTTAGCTGACTGGTGCCCCAGATGTCTTCACTCTTGGGCTGACAGGCATAAATATTCATAATTTGCCACAATAATATATGGCCTGTTGTTTCACATTTAGAAGCCTGACCTCCAAACCCAGATGGTTTCCACCCCTCCTCCAGTCAGTCCATTCTTTCCTTTATGTTGATAATCAAGATTTTCAAACCAATGTGTTTGCTTGGCATACTACGGATTCAATTTTGTACGTGTAGTCTATAAATGTATTAAACTCAGATGCCTTCTTTATAAAAAGGCATATTTTAACTGTTTTTTTTAAAATAGCAAAACAAACAAATCTAGTTGAAATTTAATAGTTTGCGTTTTAAAATAGTCCATGTTTTAAACACCCTGTAGCCTATATACGTTTTGGCTGAGCAAAGACTGAAGAGGCTGTCTTACTTTTAACTCCAGTGCAAACTCCTTGGGGGGCTGTTGTGCAGTTGTGCAGGGCAACAGCATTTTGCATACATGCGCATGGTGACATGCTGTTTAATGTTGCCATATGTGTCTGGTAGAGTGATGTACATACGCAAATTGTGCGATGGTCAGCCCTGTCACCTGCATTATGCAGATTCCTTTAGACCCATTTTCATCTTTCCATTAGGCTGCTCACTTTTGTCATCCCGACTCCGGGAAGGAAGCGATTAAGGGGCAAAGAAAAAAGGAAAAAAGAAAAAGATTGGGTGAACTTTGTAGAATAGTAAACTATGACTTGCAAAGTCGGAACTTTTTGACTGACCAGCACTACACCAACGACTAGTACTCATAAAGGGTTTTAAACACAGACACAGACATTGACAGTAAGTTCAGAAGGAGAGTGGCTCAGAGCTTAGGCCTATCGTGTGTGTGCATGCGCACATACTGAGGAATAATGTGATGTGCACAGTCCAGTATGGAGAAATAGGGAGCCAAAACAAACAGACTAAGGGAACGCAGGTCTAATGAGCCTTTGGAGAGACAGGGAAGACAAAGAGACTCCAAATGAAAGAGTGGCCAAGCAGAGCAAGCTCAAAGTGGATCAGCCACGATGTCACTTGTCTGATCCAGAGTTCACAGACCATCAAATTGCTTATACACAATAGCAAGGGAGATAAATGTTTGCAAGCTCAGGCTCTTCGAAGCTCTAGTGTTGGTTTTTGACCAAGGGGTGGGAGGGAGGAGATAGGGACCAAATCAATAAAGAAACAGAAATCCAACGCCTCATCTATTTGGAATCAAGTAAGTATGTTTTCCTTTTAAATACAGAAGATTTCAAGTGCATTGTGCCATACAATCAAAGCATTGCCAACATCCGAAAGAGGTGAGCATGCAAACTTGTGCACAGACATTTTTGGGGAACAAATGGAGAAACTTCTTCCATAATTCTTCTGCAACACAAGCTGTGCCTGCATACAGATAAAACAGGAAAGGAGCAGAAAGTCACATGGAGGTGAAGCCTGTTCACTCCTCTCCTAACTGCAGACCCTTCCTCTTGGCCACTGCAATTGGTGAAATTGACTAGACTGATACAGAAGCATATTCTGGAGTACGCTGTTTTTTAAACAGTTCAGAGCTGACTTCAGATTCAGGGATGTTGGATTATTAGTATTGTTGCCAATTTAGTTTCGTTTCGGAATCACTTCCCATGAAGCATCCCAAAGTGATTTGCAATATGATGTTTCTCATTATGGGCACTGCCCAATAGTTCCCTGTGGCAATTACACTGCAATGCTGATCAATCTGCTGGGACTTAAGAGTTTGTCTTCCCCCAAGTATTATGCTATTTACAAAAGTCAGCAAAACCAGTTTGACATGAAATAATATAAAATAAACATGTAACAAGGTCTGCAGTGGCAGCTCTGCAATGCCTTCTCTGATAAGCTCTCCAGGTGTATCATAGACATTGTAGAGCAGGCATAGACAAACTTGGCCCTCCAGATGTTTTGAGACTACAATTCCCATCATCTGTGACCACTGGTCCTGTTAGCTAGGGATGATGGGAGTTGTAGTCCCAAAACATCTGGAGGTCCGAGTTTTCCTATGCCTGTTGTAGAGGCTCTGCTCAGGGTTTCTATCCAAAAATAGGTGTGTTGGCATGATGAACAGGGTTTTTTTCAGAGTGGTGTCTTCTCTCAAATTTCTTTCCAAATGACACTTGCCAGGCTAATCCAACTGAATTTTCTTTGAAGGTTGGTGAAGTAATTGATGATGATGATGATGTACACAAGCTTATAGAATTAAACATAGTCAGCAAGAAAGCTACAGTTTTCTGTTTGTTGTATAAGCTAATGGCTTGAAATTTTTTTTTTATTGCTGTATTGTACCTTGGTACCCAAAAGCCTAATAATATAAGAAGGCATCATTTCCTACTCTGCCCTGTTTCCATTCTGCTGCGGTTCTTCTTCTTTCCATGCAAAGGAAAGGTAATGCAAACGAGGAGGGGGAAAACATAAGCAGTTACAAATTCTTTCCAGAGGAAACAGCAACAGCAATGGCAAATACCAATTGCATTCACTGGACTGATTTCTGTTCTGGGCATGGGACAAACAAGCTGACATCAGCAGTTTCCACTCCTGTTTCCATTGGAATTATCTGGCATCCCTATTTGCACCCACGTTTCCTCTCTTCTCATCCAAAACTCAAGCCATTATCATACGCCCCAGCTCTTACTGTTGAATATTAGCTGGCCAGCTTATTCTGACCTGTAGAACGCTAAAGAAACCCATCTCACTACCTGCAATGGTTGTGAGAAATCGTGTCCTCCAAATCATGGAGAGCCACGTGTTGCGGTGAGATCACCAAACTGCCTTCTTGTTTCTGGGGCGAGCCTGTTTGGATGACCTCCTTGCCTCATTGGTCGCCCCTTTGTTACTGGGGAAAATTTCTGTCGGTTGAGGTTTGATTGGCAACTAAGGGGCTATTTAAGGGGCTGCACTGGGCTAAGTACTTCCTCTTTCACATCGTGTAGCAGATCTCCCACCCTCCCTCCCTATAATTTAAGGTTGTGTTTTTGACCCTGCTATGCCTGTCTAGGGGTTGTCTGTTTTTGGAGCAGGGGCCAGGTAGGAATTTTGTCCATTTGACTGATTGGCTGGTGCCATTTGGTTTTTGCCTACCGTGTAGCAAATCGTCACAACTTTGTAAGGTTGGCGGTTAGGCATTGGTTCATTCTTTGGTGGAGGGGATTATGAATTGGCTGTGCCTGCACCTCATTTTTGTTGCCACTGCTAGGGAATTCCGTTAAAGGAATCCAGGGGCTCAATTTGCTCTGTCCGATCCCCTCTCAGGGGTAGGGCCATGCCAGAGTTCCTGGGAGCATCTGGGGTGAACAAAGAGGCAGAAATCTGCCTCTGTGCTGCCCCAGTATGTTTTCCCTTACTGACCTCTGGAGGTTCCAATTGTCAGTCCTGTTCTTGCCGGTGCAGGTTCAGGTAGTCCGAACCAATGCCTAAGCAACCACTCACATGCTCTAAACAATAAAGTTGTGGCCAAGTTAATGCCAAAAATCTTAAACAAATACAGTAGTGCCCTGCAAGACGAATGCCTCGCAAGACAAAAAACTCGCTAGACGAAAGGTTTTTTCGTCCGCGATTTGCCTCGCAAGACGAATTCCCCTATGGGCTTGCTTCGCAAAACGAAAACGTCTCGCGACTTTGTTTCCTTTGTGTAAAAACCGTTAAAACCAAGGGTGCTTAGCTTGAGCAGCTGCAGTTGCGACTTGACTTCGAGGAGCAACTGTTAGCACGTGGTTTGGTAGCCTTTTCTCAGACTTTGCTCACTTTTGAAGATTTTCCAAAACTTTTCCAGAACTTTTCCAGAACTTCTCTTTCATCCATTTGGTAAGTTAAACTTTTAAAACTTTTTTGGGGGGTTTTGGATTTTGGGTTGGGGTGTTTGGGATTAAAGGACTTGGTGTTGGGAAGGGGTTTGCGATAATCTGGGAGCTTGTGGGGGGGTTTTGGGAATTTTTATGATTTTCTGTGACCACTGGGCCAGGTTGTTTTTTTTTGAAAATTTTTCTGAGTTTGAATTTCTGAGTGCTGGCTGGCTGGGGGAACAGTTGGGGAGGTTTCTGCAGAAATCTGGGACCATGTGGGGTTTTTTTGGGAATTTTTATGATTTTCTGTGACCACTAGGCATGGTTGTTTATTTTTGAAAAATTTTCTGAGTTTGAATTTCTGAGTGCTGGTTGGCTGGGGGAACAGTTGGGGAGGTTTCTGCAGAAATCTGGGAGCTTGTGGGGCTTTTTGGGATTTTTTGTGATTTTCTGTGACCATTGGGCCAGGTTGTTTTTTTTTTGAAATTTTTTCTGAGTTTGAATTTCTGAGTGCTGGCTGGCTGGGGGAACAGTTGGGGAGGTTTCTGCAGGAATCTGGGAGCTTGTGGGGCTTTTTTGGGATTTTTTGTGATTTTCTGTGACCATTGGGCCAGGTTGTTTTTTTTTGAAATTTTTTTCTGAGTTTGAATTTCTAGTGCTGGCTGGCTGGGGGAACAGTTGGGGAGGTTTCTGCAGAAATCTGGGAGCTTGTGGGGCTTTTTGGGTTTTTTTGTGATTTTCTGTGACCATTGGGCCAGGTTGTTTTTTTTTGAAATTTTTTTCTGAGTTTGAATTTCTAGTGCTGGCTGGCTGGGGGAACAGTTGGGGAGGTTTCTGCAGGAATCTGGGAGCTTGTGGGGCTTTTTGGGTTTTTTTGTGATTTTCTGTGACCATTGGGCCAGGTTGTTTTTTTTTGAAAATTTTTCTGAGTTTGAATTTCTGAGTGCTGGCTGGCTGGGGGAACAGTTGGGGAGGTTTCTGCAGGAATCTGGGAGCTTGTGGGGCTTTTTTGGGATTTTTTGTGATTTTCTGTGACCATTGGGCCAGGTTGTTTTTTTTTTGAAATTTTTTTCTGAGTTTGAATTTCTAGTGCTGGCTGGCTGGGGGAACAGTTGGGGAGGTTTCTGCAGGAATCTGGGAGCTTGTGGGGCTTTTTGGGTTTTTTTGTGATTTTCTGTGACCATTGGGCCAGGTTGTTTTTTTTTTGAAATTTTTTTCTGAGTTTGAATTTCTAGTGCTGGCTGGCTGGGGGAACAGTTGGGGAGGTTTCTGCAGAAATCTGGGAGCTTGTGGGGCTTTTTTGGGATTTTTTGTGATTTTCTGTGACCACTAGGCATGGTTGTTTTTTTTTCAAATTTTTTTTCCTGAGTTTGAATTTCTGAGTGCTGGCTGGCTAGGGGAACTGTTGGGGAGGTTTCTGCAGAAATCTGGGACCATGTGGGGTTTTTTTTGGAATTTTTATGATTTTCTGTGACCACTAGGCATGGTTGTTTATTTTTGAAAAATTTTTCTGAGTTTGAATTTCTGAGTGCTGGCCATGTTGTTATTTTTTGAAATTTTTTTTTGTCTGGGTGGGGAAGCAGTTGGGGAGGGGTTTGCAGCAGTTGGGGAGGGGCTGGGGGAGCAGTTGGGGAGGGGTTTGCAATTTCTGTGTTGTGGGTGGGTTGGTGCGTGTCTGTGGGAGCAGTTGAGGTTTTTGAAGACATTGGTGATTTTTGAAGCTTTTCCTAAACTTATTTTGCAGCCATTTGAGGTTTCTGAGGACTTCGGTGGTTGATTGTTGAAGCTTTTCCAGAACTTCTCTTTCATCCATTTGGTAAGCTAAACTTTTAAAACTTTTTTGGGGGTTTTTGGATTTTGGATTTGGGGTTGGGGTGCTTGGGATTCAAGGCCTTGGTTCTGGGTTTTAATTTCTGTGTGGTGGGTGGCTGGCTGCTTTTGTATTTTTTGGGTTTGAAGCACATCACTGATTTTTTTTTCTGTTTCTGAGTTTACGAAGGTAGGAGCTGTGCTGCCATGGGACCCAAGAAGACTGCTGCTGCGGTGGCCGGCGATAGGAAGAAGGAGAAGGTGACGCTGGAAATGAAGAAGGAGATCATCTGGAAGCACGACGGCGGAATGCGTGTGACGGACATCGCCAGGGAGTACGGCAGGAACCCATCGACCATCGGGACCATCCTGAAGATGAGGGAGAAGATCCTGGCGACTGATGCAGCCAAGGGAGTCACCAGGATCGTGAAGAACCGCCCAGCTGTCCTGGAGGAGGTCGAGAAGTTGCTGCTCATCTGGATAGAAGAGAAGCAGCGTGCAGGGGACACAGTGTCTGAGGCCGTCATTTGTGAGAAGGCCAAGGCCTTGCACGCTGACCTCATCCGGGAACAGCCAGGAACCTCAGCCGAGCCAGAAGTCTTCAAGGCTAGCAGAGGTTGGTTTGACCGGTTCAAGACAAGATCTGGCATCCACAGCGTGGTCAGGCATGGAGAGGCTGCCAGTTCTGATGTTCCTGCGGCTGAAGACTTTGCAGCGGAGTTCCTGGAGCTTGTGAAGACGGAGGGCTACGTTCCGCAGCAGGTCTTCAACTGCGACGAGACCGGGCTGTTTTGGAAGAGGATGCCCAAAAGGACTTTCATCACTCAGGAGGAGTCCAGGCTGCCTGGCCACAAGCCCATGAAGGACCGCCTGACCCTGCTCTTCTGTGCCAACGCAAGCGGCGACCTGAAGATCAAGCCCCTGCTGGTGTACCACTCGGAGAACCCACGGGCCTTCAAGAGACACAAGATCGACAAGGAGCGGCTGAGTGTCATGTGGCGATCCAACAGCAAGGCTTGGGTCACACGTGTGCTGTTTGTGGACTGGGTCAATCTTGCTTTTGGCCCTGCTGTCAAGCAGTACCTGCTGGACAACGACCTGCCGCTGAAGGCTTTGCTTCTGATGGACAATGCTCCTGCCCATCCTAAAGGCCTTGAGGTGGACTTGTTGGAGGAGTTCAGCTTCATCAACATCATGTTTCTGCCGCCTAACACCACGCCACTGCTCCAGCCGATGGATCAGCAGGTCATCGCCAATTTCAAAAAACTCTACACCAAGGAGCTTTTCAGGCGATGCTTCGAGGTGACTGACTGCACCACCATCACCCTGCGGGAATTCTGGAAGGACCACTTCGACATCGTCACCTGCTTGAAGATGGTCAACACGGCCTGGAAAGGGATCAGCCAGAGAAATTTGAATTGCGCTTGGCGCAGCCTGTGGCCGGACTGTGTGGCACCAAGTGACTCTGATGCACCAGAGTCAACAGTGGTGCAGGACATTGTTGCCTTGGGGAGGACCATGGGCCTGGAGGTCACGGAGGAGGACGTCTGCGAGCTGGTGGAGGGGCACGACGACGAGCTGACCACCGTGGAGCTGGTCGAACTGCAGGCAGAGGCTGCGCAGGAGCAGGCCTCACTGGAAGAGGAGGAAGCAACTGAGGAACGGCTGTCCTCCGAAAGACTGAGGGACATTTGCCAGAAGTGGAAGGAGGTGCAGACTTTTGCAGATCTACACCACCATGAGAAGCACGTGGCACATGACGCTGGGAACTTTTATGATACGAGGGTCATGTCGTCTTTCAGGGAGCTGCTGAAAAGGCGGATAAAGCAGCAGACTATGGACAGGTTCTTGACCAAGAAGCAAAGAGTGGAAGAGGAGCCTTCTTCGAGTGGTCCCCCAGAGTCTTAGAAAATGTACTGTACACTTTGTTGATTTTTAAATGTTTTTCTGTCATGTTTATAAAGTTAATTTATTTTCCCTTCAATTTTTGAACTGCTCTTTACAGTATGTGTGACTTTAAAGAGCAGTTAATAAACTGTTGTTGTACCAAATTTGGCTTTGTTTGGACTTTTTTTGACCATAGGAACGCATTAATTGATTTTCAATGCATTCCTATGGGATTTCGTGCTTCGCAAGACGAAAAATTCGCTAGACGACAAAAATTGCGGAACGAATTAATTTCGTCTTGCGGGGCACCACTGTATTCTGTTTCCCGTGTGATTTATTTTGGAGGGAGTTTGGGGGTCTTCACACGCAAACAAGAGTTTCAGAGATTACAGAGATGCAGAAGTAAACAGAGGATACTTTTGGAAGTTTCACAACGAATACTTATGAACAAATAAAATGCATGACACCAAAATAATATTGTCACTGAAAGCAAATCCATTCAGAAGGCATGCAGGAGGGCTTTTCCACACTCATCACAGTTATTATTAAATCCCCACCCCCCGCCTTCACCTCTGCATCTAACTATTTAGCAAAAGCTGAGTCCGAGCCTATATTTTGAAAGCCTCTCTGTCTCGTCGTGATGCACGCAGAAGACATTGTCTGTTTGTGGCAGGTTACAATATTTAGACACCTCGGCACCTCTGACTTGGTGGACTTATTTTTGATAAGTGGCACTTAAAAGTGTTAGTGTGAAGCATAAGTAGCTAATGCAAATATGTTACCGACCCCTACCAGAGTCAGCAATTATGCAAATATCACAAGCCTTCATCTTTTATAATTAGATGTAGCTAGCTTATAGAGAACTCCAATTTTCTAGCTCGCTCCTTGTCGAAATGTTCCACCAAAAAAATAATAATAATAAAGGAAAGGGAATATGTTGGAAATCAGCTAAATGATGTGTTCTCTAAAAGGACTTGTGGGATGGTCTGTATTTTTTTAAAAAAAGAATAAATCTGGGAGGCATTTAGCAATTTTTGTTTGTCATGTATGAGAGATGTATGAAAAGCATGGAATAAGATTGCAAGAAGGTGTCCTGGCAAATTCATCTCAAATGTATGAAATGCTAATTAACTTTCCCCTCCCCCACAAAATCCTAAGGGCATATTTTGTTAGGAGGTAAGAGGCAAGGGATGGTTAGCAAACAGCAAAACTCACCCATGGAACATCCTTCCTGAATTTACTGATTCCCAGAAGTGCATTGCAACATATCAGGACCTTTTTAAAAAATGGGTGGGTCAGGTGATTTGCATATAAAAGCTGGGGCGGGGCTAACACATGGGTACAACAAAGCATTGTCTATGTTTTACAAGACATCACACAATAAACAAAGAGTACATCTTTATTTTTTGAATGTATCATTTTCCTGCATAAGGAAGAAGACTGATGACGCTAACTGCACTCTGGCTTCCTGCAATTCCCAGTCACAGGATTCCTACCTATTGCCCTGGAAATACATGCGTATATTTTCAGAATCTATTCCCTCTCACCCCCAAGTCTGATTTGAGGCCAAAATATTCTGAGTTGTATTCAGGGTTCCCATTAGTAGAACTCTGGTCATGAGTAGGGGCGGTGGGGGGTGGGGAATGATTCAGATTCCATTTAAAGGTGAACCTACCAAATATGCTCTTTCTGAAACAAAACGTGAACCGAAACACAGCTGCCCTTTGAAATCTGGCACCTCTACAAATGTTTTGCCATGCAGTTCTCCAGCCAAGTTACATGTACAAAAAAAGCATGTAGAGTGTGCATATAAATGCACACGGTAGTGAAAATAACATAGAAAAATGCATTATATTGGGAAATTGATTTGCAAAAAGGGGTTTATTAAGAAAACTGCATACAAAAAAATGTGCAGATGAGAAATCCACAAGGACTTTCCTTTTTAAAAAAAATCACAAACTGATGCGGAAATGTGAAGAATCACGTTTAAGATTTTGGAAAATGAAACCAAAATTGAGATATTCACGAGACACCCTCTACAGGAAGAAGAGGGGGGGAGGCAATATCTGCTGATTCTCCTGCCATTACCCGTGCCTCTTAAAATATGCTCAAACAGTCTGGGAGTTGGTTGAGTGGCTGCGGGGGGGGGGGGGGGCTGAGGGGACTGGCAAAACTCATCTCTTCCTTTCTTCTCATCCACTGGATTACAGCCCCTTCCACAAATGAAAGGAAGCCTTCCGTTCGTGGAAGGACAGCTCTGGATCCAACTGTAGCATTTCAGGATGTCAGAATTCAACTTCTGCCAGTACAAAGAATAGTGACATGCTATCAGCTTAGATATATTTGAAGGATGTTCAGGAGCAGCTGGGGAGGTGGCTGATTATTTGTGACCACAAGGAAAGTGGATTCTTGACCTTGCCTCCGAGAGTTGAGAAGGCAGTGGGGGAATGCTGGAACCAGCTCTGTGTGAGTGCTAGCCAGACCAAAACATGTTGTTGCCTGAGATCAAGATGGTGCCTTTCATTGGATATACAGAAGCCAACTGGACTGGTAACAGACTCCTACTTCAACCCCAAAGGTGGGGCAGAGTGCCCTACGGCCCCTGAGGACAACAGGCTATCTCTGCCCTCTGATAACTCCCTGCTTCTCCCCAGGCCTCAGCATTTGTTGACAGAGGCAGCCACCTCCCTCTGCCTAATGGCAGAGCTGGCCCTGGCTGGATAATTCCTTTTGTGGAAGCTTTGGGATGTAAAGATACCTCACTGCTTAACTGCCAGTTAACTTCCTGTACATTCCTGCCAATGTGGCCAAATCAAACCATGTTGACTTGGGCTGATGGGAGTTGAAGTTTCACAAAAGCTGGTTGCAGGAGCACAAGTTTCTCAATCTTTACGCTAAACCATGGTATTCCCGCCATATGTCAAGATGCTCAAGCCAGGGCATAGTTAGCGTAAACTGTGGCTTAGTGAGATATCTGAATTGAGTCAGTGACTGGGCCAGTGTTTTCTTGGGAGCATAGATGCGTATTGAAACCCCTGTTTCCCCAGTCTTGGACCACCAAAGGCTTTTTAGACTATTACAAGCCCAGATTCTGCCTGGTTTAAAATCAGAGGAAGTGACGGGTGGTTTTCTTTTCATCTCAACTGGATAGTTTCCCCTCCCTCCATTCTGAACCTCAAGGTCAGGTGAATGGTAATTTTAAATTAGCATGCATTTAAATAAAATATGTAAATGAGCTAACCCTGCTTTTCTTTCCTTTTTATCCCTCTCCCCCCCTTATTTTTTCTTCTTCTTTTTGGCTGCTTTTCAAGTGACGGAGTAATGTGGCCATGCCGTATCTGACCATCTTTATAATGATCCTTTCCCACCACACAATGGTTCTCTGTGGTCAATTAATTAATGTTTGTGAAGCTTATTGTGGCTCTCAGATGAAAGGAGTTACAGCCTGTAAAGTAATTGTATTACGCTGATGATGACTGATGCCGTGTGATAGCACAAAGCTGCTAACCCACTGCAAGTGCCAAAGAAGGTCAAAGTTCAGGGCTGGTTTATGTATCAGATTAATTTGCCATTAAAAAGTTGATTTCAGCTGGGGAAATGAGGAATGGGGAAAGGTGTTTCTCTTCAAGAGTGAAGCATGCCAGCCCTCCTCCTCAATCCAGCCAAAGTTAAAGGTTGCGATCCAGCTCACAGTTAAGAACACTTCAAGCTATTCTTTTCAGTGAGTTTAAACATGCCTAATTCCCTTCTGGATTCTGGCCATCTGCTTTGAAGTTCCATTGGTTTCAAGGAGTAAGATTAAAGCCAATGCTTAGCTCTTCTGTCTGTAGTCCATGGGCTGTGTCCAATATTGTGCTTACTCTAAGTAGATCCATTGACTAATTTAAGTCCATTAATTTCAACAACACTCTGAGCAGAACGTAAGTCAGATACAAACTAATAGGGTTACCACTGATAGGAGCTTCTGTGTCAATCTTAGCAAGGAAATTAGCATCAGGACTTATTCTGAATTTAGTATTTCCTGAAAAGATAGTGTTGTAAATAGGGAGTGATCAACCTATTTCTAGACGTGTCACTTTCATGTGTGTTTTTATTCTGCCACAAAATATGGATTTCTATACATTTTTCTCTCAAGACACACAATTTGAAACACCGTGTGCTACCCGCAATCCGATCACAAAATTAGCAGAAGTAGGAAATCCGACAGATCATTGCATTAGATCCATACATTAATCCAGGGCGTTCAGGTCAGGTCTGTTCATATAGGTAGTCACAAAGAACAAGTTCCTTGCGCATCCCTCTTTCTGAACTCCAAAAGTGCCCACGGTCTGAAATGAACACACTAAGATGCCCTTTCTCTGTTGCCTGCTGGGATTTTAATGCTGCATATTCAAAGCTGCCCCCACTCGCCCCTGCCAGCCCGATCCCAAAGTGAGTGAGAAAGGAAAGCTACTCTGCTGCTTTTCCTCCTAAACGGCGGGTGTACGATTGCATGCGAACGATAAGCTTATAGTTCATGACCTAAATCTAATGGTGACTTTTGTCATCTGCACTGGACAATTAAGTGACTGAGGAGTGAAACTGACATTGAGGAGCAGATTTTTGCCTCCCAGCTGCTTTCAAGACTTAGATTTCACTGTATCATGTTCAGAAAGGTCAGCGCTCTGGCCAGATGACCAGCATAGGGGTGCAGATGGCCGTGTTTGTCACCTGACTGCGCAGGGCCTCTGCAACCTGCTGCACAGGGCTAGAGTTCACTGAAAGGTTACGGGCATCTACAAAACGTAGCGTGTGACTAGCCCACGAGCAATGTGGCATTCCTGTTACTCAGTCACTCCCAAACGCAGATCAGGGCAGCGCAACAGCTCTGCCCAAGCAGCCCTGAGATCACACAGAGGAGAAGAGCAGGATGGAAGTGCTGCCACTCAAAGAGAAGAGCTTTGAATCCTACCCGATACATCAATGGGGAAGGGGGAGGTTCAAGGGACGTGCTTCACTTCTTAATGGGACAAACCCCACATAATACAATTTTCACAAATCCAGTTTCATTCCAGTTCTTCCATCGGCTGCAGTGTCAAGGCGACCCAAGCTGCCAGATGTCTGCTATGTTCAAGATACGCCCCTTAATTCAGATTAAACCATGATCCATAGAAAGCAACAGACATCTTGTCTGTTCACATACAGCAGATGCTTCTAAGCATCCCTTATTTTGAGCGCTGTGTCCTTTGGGTCAGATGGAGCCCCTGCTTGACTTTGCTGTTGTTGTTTAGTCATTTAGTCGTGTCCGACTCTTTGTGACCCCATGGACCAGAGCACACCATGCACTTCTGTCTTCCACTGCCTCCTGCAGTTTGGTCAAACTCATGCTGGTCGCTTCGAGAACACCGTCCAACCATCTCATCCTCTGTCGTCCCCTTCTCCTTGTGCCTTCCATCTTTCCCAACATCAGGGTCTTTTCCAGGGAGTCTTCTCTTCTCGTGACTACTGCATGCTTATTTATTTATACCCATTCTTCAACCCAAAGGTTCCCAGGATGGCACACAGCAGTCCATAAAATGCACATATCAATACAGAAAAATTGTGTGTGTGTGTGTGTGTGTTTGTGTGTGTGTGTGTGTGTACAAGCAAGCCCACTCCCTGCTGCAAGGCCCATTTCCACCTGGCTTGGGGGGCGGGCTAGCCCAGACTCACCCTGAACAGCTAAAAGAGGCTCCTGGGACATCGCTGGAAGAACTCTTGGTTTGCGGCAAGTGGCTAAAATGTATTAAAATGTTTTAAATGGTTATAATTTTGGTTCCTCTGTTTTGTTTATGTTGGGTTGGTGTTGGTTAAATGTTTAGTTGGAGTTGGTGGTTATTTTAATATGGGTATAACTGTAAACTGTTTGTTGTTGTTGTTATTGTTGTTTTCTATTGATTTATTGGTTTGCTTGTTCCTTATGTATGATATTTTGTTTTTTAATATTTGATGTTTTGTTTTTATATATGTTGTAAGCTGCCCAAAATGGCTGGGGGAACCCAGCCAGATGGGCGGGATATAAATTTTAAAAAAAATCATTATTAATTATTATTATTATTAGAAAGATCACAAGCTGCCATAAATATGCTGAAATCAATAGAATCCATTTAATAGGTACAATTGTCTAATGCAGTAGTCCCCAATTAGTTAAGTACTGCAGATCCCCTGTCTTTCAAAAGCCAAGCCATGGATCCCCTGCTTTTGATATCTCTCTGGTAGTTTTTGTTCAGTGAACGGTGCCACAGATCACCAATGGGGAACCACTGGTACTTTCTGGCCTATAATAAACAATATTTCCTTCAGTATTTTGGTGAGACTCTCATTGCACATAACTAAATAACCGAAGCTCTCATCGCACATGATGAAGAGAGCACTGTTGGATGATGTTTGATATTGCAAGAGGAGGAGGAGGTGATCCAAGAGACCCATGTCGCAAAATTCCCAGAACAAGCGACTTGCTGGTTAAGCTGCTTACGTCTTGCGCCTGTTTAACTGAAATACATGGCAATCACATACACTTTACTGTGACACTTGTGCCCTTTCACTTTCCCCTTTAAATCATGGGTTAATGTGTGGTTTTGACACCCTGGAAGTTGACACAATACCTCGTTTCTTCATTTTTAACAGCGACACCCATACATATTTACCATCCTTTATTTTGCATTGTGCTGGATAATATTGGAATTCAATTTAAAATATTACTGGGCTCTCTCTCTCTTTTAAAGAGTTACCTAGCTAGACCTCCTACAGCTGATTTTGCATTTAGCAGCAAAGGAAACCTCCTCTAATCCATTGAGCTCAGTATTGTCTACTCTCTACTGACTGGTAATGGCTCTCTGGGGTCTTAAGCAGGGGTCCTTCCCAACCCTAGTGGGACATGCCAGGGATGGAACCTGGGATCTTCTGCATGCAGAGCAGATGCTCTAACCATGGAGCTACAGCCCTTCTCCAGAAATGAGATGCTGATTCGTACATACGCAGCCCTAGATTGCCCAGGCAGCATCCATCCTTGGCCATGGATTTCTGCTGCATTAAAACGGCACACATATAAATCCATGACCACCGATCCATAAATGGCAGCAAACTGCATCTAACCTTGCTAGGACTTAGGCTGCAGTATTATACAGACTTACCTGAACGTAAGCCATTTGAATCAACTTACTGCTGAACAGACATATACAAGGATCACACTACATATTCTTTCCTGGCACAACATGCTTCCAAGTTGGACCTCGGTTATCCCTTTGGCAAATTTTGCTTCCTTTGTTTGTACTCAAGGAAGTAACATTTTCTGGTTTGGTAGACTTAGGTCCCTAATGTAATACAGTAGACAAGTGGATAGTTGCAGAAAGTTTGGTTGCTATTGAAATAAATATACGGAGTACAGTGCCATCTAAGGACCAAACCAGGTCATTACACCAAAGTTCCTTTACCCCTGAAATATTATATCTGATAAGACTATGAAAAAAGATAGATGAAGCTGAACCTTGTTGATTTAGGTTTAATTACCCCTGCATGATCAAAATGATTTCCAACACACACACACACACACACACACACACACACACACACACACACACACACACGAAATACAGCTGTTACAACTAATCAGCATGAAAACGATTGCTATGGTATTAAGAGGGTGGATTTTTAAAAAGGAAAGAGAACTAAGTTAAGATACTAATTAAAGATGGGGAGAAATTCAATCCAGTTTGCATTTAAAGGTGAAACTTCCTAATTTGCATCTTCCAAGACTGAAACACAGCTGTCCAAAATTTGCACTTCTCTGAATTTCGCAAAGCAATCCTGCATTCAAGTGATGCACAACATGTATGCTAGGATAAATCGAGCATTAAAAATGCATATATTAGCAAATACACACACAAACACATGCACCATGTTAGGAGGGGATTGCTTTGCACAAATGGTAAAAGACATTCACACCAAAATGCTGGTGAATTATTATGAGGACTTTTTTGCTTTTTGTTTTAATGAAAATGCATATTGAAATGTGGAAAGCTGAACCTAAGACTAGAAAAACGAGAAATTGAGAGAAACCAAATTCACCCGTGAGGTGACAGATGCGCCCATCCTTACCCCTAACACAGGTTCAATTTTACTTTGACTGACACTCAAAGTCTCATCTTCCCTGTCTCAATTCATCTGTGTGTGTTTACACTTAGGAGAAGGTGCCCAATCAGATCTCTGGCCTCTTCAACCTGATATAGTCTGCTAGACACAGCGAGCTTTTTCATGTAGAATAGCATTCGAAAACATGATTCCTTTACCTGTATTGTGAAAGGATATGACCCAGGTTTCCACCACTTCTATCTTTAGAATGCATTCATTGCCTGCTGACTTAAAATGACAACTTGATTCACCCAACAAGCCCCTTACACCCGCGACTAGTGCAAGGGTCCAAAACAGGGGGCTGTAGCCTTGCATTTTTGCCCTACCCTATTCCCACATGGCTCCTTCCACTCTGTCCACTTGTGAGTCTTGCTCATGGTTCTAGCTGACACGTGGCTGGCAGCAGGGCTGGCCCAAGACATTTTGCACCTGAAGCAAACCATAAGATGGTGCCCCGCTCCCCACCAGAAAAGAAGCGGGGAAGTGAAGTGAAATATACTTGGAGCAGAGAGTGGATTTCATGCTCTTTATTCAACTCATAGTGGTGAGCAGGTGTGTATGTTTCCCCAAAATATCTGCTTTATATACATTATTTACACAATGGGCTGCACGTGATTGGCTAATTCCTGGATTCTCCTGTAGGCCAATCAGGTTGTGGATTCACTTCCACCTGGAGCTGGATTGGGTGGCTCCTGCGGACCAATCAGTCTGCTGCATTGTTCTAGGACCAATCAGTCTGCTGCATTCTGAATCCTACTGTTCTAGAACCAATCAGACTGCTGCATTTTGGATCCTATTGTTCTAGGACCAATCAGACTGCTGCATTTTGGGTCCTATTCAACTCAGTACATAACATGAAGATTGACATCAGGAACAAAGGGGGAATACAGGTCTATAACAGTATCTGTTACCCCTGTGGATCCCGCCATCCGAGGAGGTTGCCTCACTTTGCTTCATGGGTGAGCTGGCCCTGGATGGCAATAACGCAAAGCAGGTTGAGCACTAAGAAATGGCAGCCTCACAAATCTATTTAGTATGAGCTGTGTTGTGAGACCTGTTGCCATTCTAAGGGTCTTGCTATTAAAAAGAACTCACACTCGGTCTCATGGTAATTAGCACCACACGGCTGATGATCGCTATGGTAACAATAGATTTTTATTCCACCAACTGAAAGGAATTTTAAAATGGAGACGTTTATTATTATTTAAGGGAACGCTGTCCCAAGGGCCCCAAGGCAGCAGCAGCAGCTTCCCACTGGAATCCTGTAATTTTTCAGACCACAAATGTTCCAGTGGTGGGGTGTGTGTGTGTGTGTGTGTGTGTGTGTGTGTGTGTGCGCGTGTGTGTCCCCTGCTTCTGCTGCACTATAATGCAAGAGTGCCCTTCCACATGGTCATTGGGGAAGCATCAATGATGTGTGGACAGCCCAGTATAAATCCACATCTAATATACTATTATTGCATCAGTGGTATTGGGCAGAATACTCCCCAACCTCCAAAAAAGAAACTCTGGAGGGAGGCCCAAATCACATTGTGAGTGTACACACATTGATGAGGTTCTCCAGTACAGACCTTTACCCCTCCAAGCACTGGGCAAGAGGAAAGCTGCCTGTTCCATCGTCACTGAATCACCAGGATACCCAAAGAGGCCAGCAACCATACAAGCCCCAATTTACAACCTCAAGTGTTACACTTCATAAAAAGGTAAAGGTAAAGGTACCCCTGCCCGTAAAGGCCAGTCGTGTCCGATTCTAGGGTTGTGCGCCCATCTCACTTAAGAGGCCGGGGGCCAGCGCTGTCCGGAGACACTTCCGGGTCACGTGGCCAGCGTGACGAAGCTGCTCTGGCGAGCCAGCACCAGCGCAGCACACGGAAACGCCGTTTACCTTCCCACTAGAAAGCGGTACCTATTTATCTACTTGCACTTAAGAGTGCTTTCGAACTGCTAGGTGGGCAGGAGCTGGGACCGAAAGACGGGAGCTCACCCCGCCGACCATACGATCGGCAAGTCCTAGGCACTGAGGTTTTACCCACAGCGCCACCTGCGTCCCTTTTCCAGAACATATCTATATGTTATTTACAGAGCGAGATGTAGAATGCTATTCTTGGTCCCTGGGAATCTCCCTAAGAAGACAGCTCTTTAGCAGGAACCTCTCAATAGCCCTTTGTGGCTTAGGGCCCTTGTATCTACAGGACCGCCTCTCCTGGTATGCCCCGCAGAGGACCTTAAGGTCCATGAATAACCATTGTTTAGAGGTCCTGGGCCCTAAGGAAGTTAGAATATCCTCCACCAGGGCCAGGGCCTTTTCAGTGATGGCCCCGACCTGGTGGAATGCTCTGTCCCATGAGACTAGGGCCCTTCAGGATTTAACCTCCTTCCATCGGGCCTGTAAGAAAGAGCTATTCCGCCTGGCCTTTAATTAGAATTCAGCCTGAGACCCCACAGCTAATTCTCCCCTGGCCTCCTCGCTGGCCCAAGTAGGACTAATTCAGCCAGCTAGCCCTGGGAATTATCTAATGCTTATTTCCCCTAAATTCATTTTTGAATTTTGAATTTTATTGTTATTCATGTTTTTTACTGTATTTTATGCTGCTTTTATAATTAAGTGTTTTAAATTTGTTGTTAGCCACCCTGAGCCCGGTTTTTGAACTGGGAAGGACGGGGATAAATAAATAATTATCATCATCATCATCATCCATCATCATCATTGTACTGCTGTTCCAAAGCATTCTCTCTGTTTCGGGGTGGAGGATTTACACACACACACACACAGCTCTATCAGTCATCTGAACTCTAGCTGCCTATGATAAGCACTACTGTTTGAGTTTGCTTTTTTCCTCTTCCCTCCTTTCCCCTTGTGTGTTACTTTTTCTTTTTCTTTTAGATTGTAAACCTGTGGGCTGGGGCTGTCTTGTTTTAATTCTAAGCTATCCTGGGAGCCTTTTTTGGCTGAAAAGCAGGGTGCAAATGCTACAAACAAACAAACAAACAAACAAACAAGCATTTTTGTCTTGTGAGCCTCTTAGTTCTCTAATCTCCCAAAGGCTTAAGGCCTTAGCAAAGCATAGCAGAGGCAGCCATGTTTGCTCATTCACAAGTCTGCCATTTGTGTGTGAAGGAGTCTCATTTCTACAACAAAAGGTGGACAGACTTCAGCCACTTTTCCCACAAGGCAGCTGGATTGGGGGGGGGGGGCAGGGGGATTTCAGAAGCAGTAGTCTGTGGGGAAGTAAGTAGAGCATGGGGGTGGGGGTGATTAAGCCCCACTCAGTTTATACACCTTTGCTGTAAAACTTAAACTCTCCCACCCTGCTTTGTATCTGAAATGGGCAGGCAGATGCACAAGGGGAAGGGGAAAGGATAGCTCAGTGCTAGAGGATCTGCTTTGCATGCAGACGGTCCCAGGTTCGATCCTCTGCATCTCCAGGTCAATGAAATCCTGGAGAGCTGTCACAGCTAAAATGGCCGCTGTTTCTTTAATGCTTAAAAAAGCTGGGTCAGCATGAGTCAGTGGCCTGCACCGGATTGTATATATAGAGTGAGAAATGTTAGTTTGGGTTGGTTGGTTGGTTAGTGAAAGCTGGTAGTGTTGATGTGTGTACAGTTGGTCAGTCACTTTTGCAGAAAGTACTCTGCAAGGATACTCTTCTCGTGGACTCTTTTATGCCGACATGGGTCCGAGGACCAGGCTGAGGTGACAAAGGGAGGTCAGAACCTTTTTTAAAAAAACAAACACTGACAAGAACTGCTGCCAGTCAGTGTAGGCAATTCTGAGCTAGATGGACCCATCCTGTTCCTCATTCCTGTTGACAGTTGTGACTGTGAAGGCAGGGACCAAGGCAACTGTTGTCCAGCTCCTTATCAGTTTGCATGGCGAGCGTCTCAGGGTCCATCAATCTCTTCCATTTCTCCCTTGCTCGCCCTGGTTTTTGGAATTGCAAATTAGGGATGCAGATGCAGAATCTGGGATACTTTCCAGTTTCCTTTTTTTCCCCAGAAATCAAAGCTTGAACCGCTGTGGGGAATCCAGACTTCTCCATCTGTCACAAAACCACCCTCTGCACCAAAAGAGATTCTGAAATGAGCTGAGGAGCAAAACTGGACCAAAGCTCTTGTCCTTTAGTCACGATATATAATGAATGCGGCTCACTCCGACATCCTTAAGCAAAACCTGGGTAGCCAGAAGCAACTAGAAGAAAAAAACAAGTTTCTTTTGAAGCTGGTGGGGTTGAAAGGCATAGTTAGCAGAAGTTAGGGCAGGGAGACTTGTGTTCAAATGCCTCTTCATTTGTGAGGGTTTCTGAGTGTCCTAGAACTGGTCACAGAGTGTAACTTCACTCATAAGGTTCTTGTGAGCATAAGGTAAAGGTAAAGGGACCCCTGACCATTAGGTCCAGTCATGACCGACTCCAGGGCTGCGGTGCTCATCTCACTTTATTGGCCCGGGAAGCCAGCGTACAGCTTCCGGGTCATGTGGCCAGCATGACTAAGCCACTTCTGGCGAACCAGAGCAGCACACGGAAACGCCGTTTACCTTCCCGCCGAAGTGGTACCTATTTATCTACTTGCACTTTGACGTGCTTTCGAACTGCTAGGTTGGCAGGAGCAGGGACCGAGCAACGGGAGCTCACCCCGTCGTGGGGATTCGAACCACCAACCTTCTGATCGGCAAGCCCTAGGCTCTGTGGTTTAACCCACGCATGCTACTCTGACCTTCTTGAATAAATCAATAGAGCAGTGTACAGTAGAACTAAATAAAAACTTTGGGTGATATGCAGTTCTGACATCCCACTTGCACAACAGCCATTCCACTCCTGGGCTCCTCGTTTTTGGTGTAGCACAGTAGCCAAACCCAATGGGTATCTTTCTCTCGTCAAATATGTTGTGCCACCAACAGTCCTACAACTATGATGATCGTTGGTGACAGCTCACCTTGCATGCTACCATTTGTGCTTTCTGCTCGTACAACAATGTCAGTTCTCAAACATCTTTCGCCAGCTCTGGATCTCATCTCTTGCAATAATAATACATAATACATAGCTTCAGCTATGGTGCAATGAGAGCTGAAAGAAATGATGGGGGCACTTGGCTTCTTCTTTTAATCAGCAAGATTTCTATATAGCTTAATCATCAAAAACATCCAAGTGGTTGACATAGAACAATACTAACTAGTTTTTTTAAAAAAGCAATAAAATAAAATGTTAAATAGTTGACACAAAAATATCAAAATATAAACAAAGGCAGCAGTTTTAAAAACAAATATGCTTAATAAATAATATACAGACCAGACCATGGTTTTATTTCAGTGAAGTTAGTTCTAACCTAAAAAAAGAGACACTTCATCACTTTCCCCTGCTCTGCTTTGGGATGACTGAGTTCTTGTCATCTTTCTTTGTTTCTTCTATTCACCTGCGCTGGAGAGGTTGGAGTCTCTTCCCTTTCCTGGGATTATATCAAGAAGCTGATGCCTCAGAAATCCTAACACCACAGGAAAGTTTGTTCATTCCAAGAGATATTCTTTGGAGAGAGAGCAAAAAGATCTGGGCTCTTATGATGCCATAGGGAGCTGAGAGCAGAGAGATGCAGATGCACATCAGGTGTTCTTGCAGAAGAAGAAACAGGTTAGCAAATTTATAGGGACCAAAGAAGAGGATTTCTGACCTAATTCATACCTCCCGGACAAATATACAGATGGGAACTTAATTATCTTTCAGATTTTGCATTCCTCTGGATTTTGCTACACAGTTCTTTGCTTTAACCCCCCCAAAAGTGTTTTAAAAGTGTATATTTTAGGTTAATGTGCACACTGAGTTGCAATTTGTTTATAACTAGTATTTTGTGATGCAGTACATATTTAAGTATGCATTCAGATGCATATTGAAATTAGAATTTTCATATTTTTAAAGGGAAAAAATTACCTGAAGATGAATGTAGAAATGGAGAGGAGTGGACTTATGGTTCAAGATTTGCAAAATCGACATATCCCTAGTCAGCGGCAAGTGTGTGTCTTTGTGTGGGCTTCCCATCTGGTTGGCCACTGTTGGAAGCTGGGCGATGGACCTGAAGGGTCTTTGGCCTGATCCAGCACCCAAGCTTTTCTTCTGCTCTTCCATCAGGAAAGGTGAGGCTATAGGGGAGTGGAGCTCTTTTGTTTCTACAAATGAGACAGCCTAGTGCAGTATTATTTGTGCAGTGAGCATGACTAGGTTTGTGAGACATGGAAGCACAGGACTGTGTTACAAATGCCCAAGCAAAACATATGCATGGCAATATCACGAGGCTGAATCTGCCCTTGTGAGGGGAATCCGAGACCAGTAAGTGTCAGGTCTCTCATAGATAGATTGCGGGGTGGGTTTTGAGAGATGCTTCCACTTCTGACACCAATAGTGCCCACTTCGAAAAGTATTTAAAGGTTGCTCTCCCCTCCTGAATGCCATTGAGCTTAAATGTCAAAAGAACCAGCCAGCTCTTGCCTGTGAGCTTTCGTGGAAACTAGAATAACTGGAGAACGCAGATTCACAAACACAAAAGCCTATTCCTGTTTTCAAATAATTGTGCTGATTATTCACTTGAATTTGGGCGGAGGGAGGGAGTTTTATTTTTGAGATAGCACCAGCAGGACTTTGGGGCAGTTGTTCATGGCCCCACTCAGCAGGCAGCCCCCCCAAACACAACTTGTTGTTGTTTAGTCGTTTAGTCGTGTCCGACTCTTTGTGACCCCATGGACCAGAGCACGCCAGGCACTCCTGTCTTCCACTGCCTCCCGTAGTTTGGTCAGACTCATGTTAGTAGCTTCGAGAAGACTGTCCAACCATCTCGTCCTCTGTCGTCCCCTTGTCCTTGTGCCCTCCATCTTTCCCAACATCAGGGTCTTTTCCAGGGAGTCTTCTCTTCTCATGAGGTGGCCAAAGTATTGGAGCCTCAGCTTCAGGATCTGTCCTTCCAGTGAGCCCTCAGGGCTGATTTCCTTAAGAATTGATCTTCTTGCAGTCCGTGGGACTCTCAAGAGTCTCCTCCAGCACCATCATTCAAAAGCATCAATTCTTCGGCGATCAGCCTTCTTTATGGTCCAGCTCTCACTTCCATCCAAACACAACTAGATTACCATATTTTAAAATAATACACCTTACCGTCCAAAGAGCTGACCGCATTGAGTACAGAGTGTTAAATAACCTATCTGCACCGGTGGATAAGATGGAAGGCAAAAAGGCCCCCAACAAAGTTAGAACGCTTTGTGGCTGGGTGATGAGAGGACAGCACAGTATAGGAAAGCTGCAGATTTTGTAACCATTTGTCATTCTGTGATGCAACACTAGATGGCGGACAAGCCCTCCCTTCTGCCAATGTCCCATTTTCCAGGTAGGCAGGCAGGCTAGGCTTAACAGAAGACAGCAGGGTAGAGGCTGCTCCTTTGCCCCTTTGTTCCATCTATATTTTAAGGCAGCTTCTATTTTAAAAGGGTTTTCTCTTGTTTTATTATAATTGCCTGCTTACACAGTAAATATTACCTTCAAAGCGGATGCGGGGGGTGGGGGTGGGGTGGAGAGAGAAACTCGCCCCCCCCCCCGCTTTGCAATTATGTTGCTGTTTCCAGATTTATTCCGGTTACCTTGCTCAGCACAATGAATCCCCTATTACTCATTAAACTTTCAAGAGTGCGAAGGCTTTTCAGCTAAAGGAGCAGCAAATCCGCGCTGCTTTTCCTGGGGAACGGCTACAGTGCTTTACAAATGGATTGGCGGTGCCTTTGTGATTTCTTAGCACTGGGACACTCCCCAGAATCTAAACCACAGGGGACGTCCTTCCCTGCAGAAAGGAATGCATTCAAATGTGAGAGCTGAAACCTTACTTCCCCCTCCACTGTAGCCAACGTTTTAATGTGCATCTCACTGAATTTATCCACATTCATCCCTTGCTTTCCTACACAATAGGATCCAGGTCTAGCATCCTAGTCCAGATATTTTGGACAGCAACTTCCATCAGCCCTGCAGCCAGTCCAAATATCTGGAGGGCACCAAGGTGGGGGAAACTGACCTAAGCCGACCTCATAAAGACGTTATAACCAAAGAAAATTGGAAATGGAATGGAGAGCTAGTAGGTAAAAAGTAAAGGAGCCCTGGATGGTTAAGTCCAGTCAAAGGTGACTATGGAGTTGTGGCGCTCAGCTCGCTTTTCAGGCAAAGGGAGCCGGTGTTTGTCCACAGACAGCTTTTCCGGGTCATGTGGCCAGCATGACTAAATCGCTTCTGGAGCAATGGAACACCGTGACGGAAACCAGAGTGCATGGAAATGTTGTTTACCTTCCTGCCACAGGAGTACCTATTTATCTACTTGCACTGGTGTGCTTTCAAACTGCTAGGTTGGCAGGAGCTGGGACAGAGCAATGGGAGCTCACCCCATCATGGGGATTCGAACCACTGACCTTCCTATCAGCAAGCCCAAGAGGCTCAGTGGTTTAGACCACAGTGCCACCTGCTTCCCAAGAGCTAATAGAGAGACAAGACTAATAGAGAGACAAGACAAGTTCTTCCATCGCATCAAAAGGCAGCTAGAGTGGTACTGGATCTCTTGCACCAACATAATGCTTGTGTCAAGGATCTAAGCTAAAGACAGACGTGAAATTGGAGCCCTGTTGTCTGAAGCAGTCAAACCTAGCACTGGTGGTGGATGAGCAAAAAGCCAGACAGTCTTTTGCTGTTGGGAGAAGGATAGGGTTGCCATATTTGAAAAAGCAAAAATCCAGACACATAATATGTTGAGCTTATTTTGCAAAAGCTCAAAAAAGAGAAGTTTTTTGAGATATTTTAAAGGAAATTCAGCAAAATCCAGACTTCCGACAATGGCTGCCATACCTCTGGGTTTCCCCAGACATTTTTAGCGATTCCGCCCGGACACTGTTTCCAGCTGCCCTATTCCAGCTATGTCTGGGAAATTCCGGATGTATGGCAATCCTAGAGAAGTTTGACCTTGCTAGTGTTCCTGGTCTCCTTGCAGGCCCCTCTTTTGACCAGTCCTTGATCACAGCATGCAGAGGCTCCATTCTTCAGCTCCCGAAATCCAGGGCCTTCTGTGAGCTCTAAATGTGCCAGAAATGCAACGAGTTTGACAAATCTTTCTCCAAGCACACAATGGGCCCTGATCCATAATAGCCCTCTCATTCCAGGTCAGCCTCTATGGGAAAGTAGGGCACTGCCTCACCAACCTCCATCTGGCTGGCCTGGCTTCTTACTCACGTCCCGTCCATGGGGTGGCACTGACTATCAGCTTCCTCTGTCTTACTCTCCATGTTGCCCTTGTAGAACTTGGCAGGGAAGAAGATGAGGACAGAAGTAGGATTAGTTGCCTCTGGCTCCACCTGCTGTTAGTCTCCCTGCCTTCCACCCTACCAGTCCCAATGGGCACCAGCCGCCATTGGTTCTGTGTTATATTTGCACTCACCCTTAACTTTTGGCGCAGCAATGAAGTTAAGCAGGTCTGAAGGAAAATGGCCAGAAATGTGGTAAAAGAGAGACTGTAGAAAAGGTAGCTCCTATGTGTCATTTTGATTTGCAAGCTTTTGTGGTTGTATAATATAAGACGTGCTGGATTTATTCATGTAGCTGGCGAGAACCTTTCCTGTCATTTTCAGAAAATGTGGAGGCTTCTGGGTAGTTCTCCCCTGTTCCCAATTAAATGCATGTTAGAAACCGACAAAATTCTCCTACCCATCTGCTATAAACTGTTCAAAATGACCCCGATCAGCATGCAGAATGGCAGGCCATGCACATCCTCATTTGATTTTGTGATACGGTCTAAATTACTCAACAGTTTCAAACATGTTTTCATTTTTTTTTTCTTAGAGCAGAAAGACGGGATTTAGTGTTGTTTGATGCTGTTGCTGATGGTGGTGGTGGTCTTCTACCACATTTACTCATGCTTCTTCTTCATCACAGCTTTGTTCCACTGGTAGGGTAAGGGATGGAGTAGTGTTGAAGGCAGAGACGGGAAAGCCAAATGGATGCATTGCGGGGGATTGGACTGTCCCTTCCAACTCTACAATTCTGGGATTCTACACACCAGGATGGCTTCTTCTTAGCATGAGCCGCTCGGCTATGTGAGCAATCGTTGTGCATAGTCATTGGACTAGAGTTGAAGACGTAAGGGATCCAACTGTGTAGCTGTGACTCTTCTCTCCTGTACCAAGTTGGCCCTGAAAACAGCCAGAGCTCACCCACTCTAAATGCACATGGTTAAGCACTGAAGAGCTGGTGGCGGGGAAACTGTGTGTAACTAAAGTTTGCCTGGGCGATATTTGTCTCATCTGTTGCTGGAGCGAAATGCTTTGTTTAACCATACAATTAAAATATACTAATATGCCAGCTGAGAGCAAAATCGGGTTGTGAAAAGGCACACTGCGAAAATGCTTGATAAGTCACCCAGAAGGCATCTGTTAGCAGAAACAGAATTCCACCTGAGAATGGGACTGAGAATGGTTCCGTCTTGATAGGGATGCCAACTCAAACATCCTGGTACCTGGATGGGGTCTAGGTACAGAACCAAAGGTGGGTTCTGCAAGAGGAACTCAGCAGTTTTGAATGGATCTGGTCATCACTCACCATAAAAAGCCATATGTATTAACCTACAACTTTTAAGGACCATGGAGAGGGAAAAGGAAATCCACCTTGGCCCTTGGTTTCTTGGTAATGGATCAGAAACAAATACACACACACACACACACACACACACACACACACACACAGTTAAGGGTACTGAGAGTTGTTAGGATATCCCTATTCTCATCGAAGAGGTACAGTTCCCAGAGTTCCTTGGGAACATGGGTGGATTGTTAAGCCCTTCTGGGAATTATAGTTCTGGGAGATGAATAGGGGGTCTCCTCAAAACTCTCAGCACCCTTAACAAACTACAGGTCCCAGCAGGGGCAGATTTTGGTCTTTGAAATTTCAGCGCTGCCCTGTGTGAGGCTAAAATTTGGCACACACACATCTTGCCTCCTGTTATGCTAAATTCATCATGTCACAGTTACGACACCCTACGGAGCCCCTGAGCTCAGAACACAATGTGGCAGAACTTGTTGTGCTGCCCTAAATCTACTTCTTGTCCCTGGATTCTTTGGTGCAAGCCATGAGTATTTAAGTGACATAATCCCATTTTAAGGTTGCATTGCAGAAAAGATCTTTGCTAGTTCAGCTCTTGCAGTGCCACCTTGCAGCTTTCCCCATCTGTTTGTGGGTGTCCTCTTCACCCTGTTCCTTGCCTTGCTGCCCTTTGTAGCTGTCTTCCAGCAGATTCTCCTTTTTCGCAGAAACCAAAATTTACATCTGAGCCTTAGCGATTTCTATTTTTTGTTCGCTCTTGCTAAACTCCCACAGTATCAACCCCCCCCCCTTTTTATATACGGGGGGAGAGGCTTTTCAAAAAGAGCACAACTGCATTTTCTATTGTGGCAAGGAAACAGATGGCTGGAAATCAAGAGATTTAATTCCCCAGGTCTCCCAGTGAGGCAAAACTAAAATTAACATTGTCCCCATCTCAACTTTTAGGGACCTGATGTCTTCCTTATCAATTCAGTCAGCCGCTGTGATGGGGAAAATATGGCACAGAAATGGAGATAGAAATCAATGCTCTGCTATCCCCGTGGGCTTAATTTCCTTGTTGTGGTTCCCTGGATGAAAATGTGTGGTAGAGACTTGCCCATTGGGGGAAATGGGGCACTGCCCCACCAAACCTGAACCAGCCCCACATGCCTGCCTTCTTACTGCTAGTCTAGCATGCAGCCCTGGCTGCCAGCTTCCTCCTCCTTGACCTTGCAGAAATGAGCAGGGAAGAATTCTTGTGTTGGACACCAACCCAAATCGAATCCATGAAGGTGCAAACACCCAAAGTCCGGTGCCACTGTTGGTTTCTGTGTGTTGCCACTGTGCAGTGCTTTGGAGTCACAAGACTCTGTTTTGCATTCCACACATTCCAGACTGTTGGAAGTCTCACAGGAGATGGGAGACGGATGTGACGTTACTGGTTTCCTGTTCCTTTGTTCTTTCAGTTGTTCTCTGCTTTCACAGAGAGAGGATGTATTTCTTTTCTGTCTGCGTAGCTAGAAAATAAACCCTTGCGATGTAGCTCATAAATCTCATCACTTCTGCTGCTTTGAAACTCTGCTGAATGGGAACGTGCTTGGAGCCTTATCAAAGGCTCAGGTCGTTAATCACGTCGGAGGGCGATTCCGGAGGAGTCGCTCGGTCGAATGCAGGTTCCGACAGTCACACCTAGGTGCTCCATCACTACCTGTAAATCCTGCTTATTTTTGCCACATTACCATGTACATTGGCACGTGGTTGTATGGAGAAAGGTTGGTGCCAGCCAGATGTTACATCCAAGAGTGTCCTCTGGCCTACCAATCCAGTAGAAGGTAGGATATCCAATTACGTCTTATGGACAAATAGGAAAAATGCATTAGCCCCAAAATGGAAGAAGAGAGAGGTCCCAGCTAAAAAAGAATGGCAATCTAAGCTGACAGAAGATGCAGGGATTTATGTTATGCAAAATGAACCATGGAAAGAGAAGAATGGAAGTTATTGATATTTTAAGGATGTTTAAATGAGTATTATAAATTGCAAAAGAAAATTTAATAAAAATTATATATTTAAAAATAGGAAAAATGCACTGCTGCAACAAGAGAGCGCCTTTTTGCCTATGCTAATTTATATCTACAGATGCAAATAATTAGTATAATTTAAACAGAAATGCACACCATCTTATCGTACCAGATGAAGACTGTGATTTGGGGCTCCTCCAAATGAAATTTCTAGTGTGTATTCGTGACAATTTGTGTTATTGATGGCATTGGGACAGTCCTGCTCACTTTTAATATTGGTTATGCCTGCAAAATATTCCAGTCAGTGTATGTCCCCATACCTTCCTGCTAAATTTGGATTGCATGAATGTTCTGGTTTTCGGTAGTTGTTCTGCTTTCATTGTGCTATAGCTGAAGATTGCCCTTCCAAATGGCAATAATGTGGTAACATTGGGTAAGCATCAACTAACAAACCAGAATGATGTGTGGATGATTGTATAAACCCACTACCAATCCATTATTATTGCACCAATGTTGCAGAATACACCACCCAAAAAATACCAGTCTGAAGGGGACTTGTGCTCCTGTTTGATATTCTAATTGTAGATGTTCAAGACCTGCCATGGTCTCTTCTTAAGGTTCTTAATATTTAAACTGGATTTGGATGGGGCAGCCCTTTAAACAGAGTGTTCCTTCAAATACAGGACTTTCCTCTGAAAGTAGGACACTAGACTGCTGCCAGGTTCTTCTGGAATACTGGCTAGGATCAGGGAATGGATTCATCATATGCTACATGCTCCTCTCTGAGATTCCTGCAGCTGTTATTCCCAGCCAATAAATAATTGGTACTGTATATGAGGAAGAGAGTGAACGGGAACCCACAATCGCTTTTTCATTGTGGTGCTTTTAACTTGGAGACCAAAGGTGTAGACCTAAGCAGATGTTTGAAACACTGAGATCGATGCAACTCCAAAACAAACGCTTTTCGAATGGGCAGGGGCAGTGTTATTGTTCCTTATTCTTCCTCGGCTAAAGTCCAGCCAGTGCATTGCTCCTGTGTTTATATTAGCCCCATTATGCTGAAAGACAAGTAAGGGAATGATTTAAAATTACTGCCTTCTAATTTATAATCTGTACCCTGTTCCACTAAGCAGTCGTGCTATTAATTTAATACACACCGCTTGACATTCTATTTCCACTCCTATCCCAAAAATGACTTTTGAAAAGGATCTGTAATTTATAATAATTAACCATAGATACTGGGCATGAGCAAGATGATTTACTTCCTGTTCTAATGGCTAATTCAGACTCTCCTTTGAAAGTACTTTGGGAATGGAAATTCACTCTTAGAGAGACAGCTGAGCAACCTTTTTACCAGGTGGCTTTTATCGGTGCAGTTCTCATAGGCAAATAAGGGATTCAAGAAGGTACGAAGAAGAAATGGTAGTTACCTTGCCAGCAGCAAGTTATCTCCACAGAGCTGGGTCAGGGGGCACATGCCAGTGATGGATGGGGCCAGAAGCACAAGTGGGTGGAACAATACATGCTAATTTCCTCAGGCATCCCTCTCTATCCTCCATCCAGACAAGGAAGAGCCAGTGTGGTGTAGTGGTTAAGAGCGGTGGACTCGTAATCTGGTGAACCGGGTTCGATTCCCCGCTCCTCTACATGCAGCTGCTAGGTGACCTTGGGCTAGTCACACTTCTCTGAGGTCTCTCAGCCCCACTCACCTCACAGAGTGTTTGTTGTGGGGGAGGAAGGGAAAGGAGAATGTTAGCCGCTTTGAGACTCCTTCGGGTAGTGATAAAGCGGGATATCAAATCCAAATCCAAACTCTTCTTGAAGTCCAGGGCACATTCTAACCAGGCCAAAACACTCAAGAGACTATGAAGGAGAGCTGGCGAAGGGTGTGGCTGTGAAGGGGGGGAGTGGCCTGGGAGAGCCCCAGGGGCCAGGTAGAGAGGCCTGGAGGGCCACACTCATAGGAATCACAAAAGAAATAAATAATGTTCTTGCTTAAAACATCTGCATGCCATTTTCACCAGTTCCTTTGAATGTAAAGATGATGACCCAATCCAGCCATTCATACTCACCTTAAATGAAACTTTAAGTCAAATTAACAATAAAGCAGTTCTTACTGCTTCCCCACCACCACCACCGCTGCTGCCCTACTTCTAACTGCACATATATTTTAGACGGGGAACTTGATACATTAATTCACACTGCACAGCAGTGCTTCTCTCTCTAAGCACTCAGATGACCTCTTATTATTTTCTATTACTGGATAACATTTCATGACTACAGACCGTGGTGTCTTTGAATTTGCAAATATTACTGCCCAGTACAATAACGCTACCTTGACCCCAGCTGCAGCTCTCCTCATGAGGCAGCTGAAATGCTGGCTAGCAGAATTGTCCTTTCGATTGGTTTCATCCAGTGCTTTTCACAACATGTTCTGTGTAAAAGTCAGTTAAGATGAGAATCTGGTTCTGACACATCCACACACTTGTGATCAGTCCAGACACAGGACTTCATTTTGTGAAATTGACTCTCAAGTACTGACCTTGTTTCCCCCCCTTTTTAAAAAAACAAACCAAATGCAAATACAGTGGTACCTCAGGTTACATATGCTTCAGGTTACAGACTCCGCTAAACCAGAAATAGTACCCGGGGTTAAGAATTTTGCTTCAAGATGAGAACAGAGATTGTGCAGTGGCGGCACGGCAGCAGCAGGAGGCCCCATTAGCTAAAGTGGTGCTTCAGGTTAAGAACAGTTTCAGGTTAAGAACGGACCTCCGGAACGAATTAAGTACGTAACCAGAGGTACCACTGTATGGCATCACCACCCTCATTGCCCAGACTGGTGGTGAGTTACAGGCATGGAGACTGGAAGCAGGAAAATGAAAATCCTTTCTGAAACTACCATTCCAAAGTTCTACATGCTGCTTCATGGGAAGCTGCTGGTCCTGTTCATAATCATCATGTTGTTGTTGTTTAGTTATTTAGTCGTGTCCGACTCTTCGTGACCCCATGGACCAGAGCACGCTAGGCACTTACTTACCTGGCAGGGGAGACACCTTGATCATGAAGGAGGTTTTCCCAGGGTGAGGCTCATCCATTGCACTGCGGGTGTGCTGACCCCTGCGATTTCCCCAAATGCGGGAAACTCGACTGCATAATTTGTGGTAGAGAAACTTACGGTCTTCAAACAAAAACATCTTGAAGGTCCCATGCCACAGAGAAGTTAGGCTGGCCTTAACTAGAGCCAGGGCTTTTTCGGCTGTGGCTCCGATCTGGTGGAACACTCTGTCACAAGAGACCAGGGCCCTGCGGGACTTGACATCTTTCCGCAGGGCCTGCAAGACAGAGCTGTTCCACCAGGCCTTTGGCCAGGGTACAGCCTGACTCCCTCCCTCGGCAATTTTCGCGGAGCTCTGGCCCAATGGTTGCCAGTGGCTTGAATTAATTAATTTTATAATGAATGATTTTAGAATGTTGTTATGCTGTACTTTTGTACTGTTTTACTGTTGTTAGCCGCCCTGAGCCCGGCTTCGGCTGGGGAGGGCAGGATATAAATAAAATTTATTATTATTATTATTATTATTATTATTATTATTATTATTATTATTCTGTCTTCTACTGTCTCCTGCACTTTGGTCAAACTCATGCTGGTAGCTTCGAGAGCACTGTCCAACCATCTCATCCTCTGTCGTCCCCTTCTCCTTGTGCCCTCCATCTTTCCCAACATCAGGGTCTTTTCCAGGGAGTCTTCTCTTCTCATGAGGTGGCCAAAGTATTGGAGCCTCAACTTCAGGATCTGTCCTTCCAGTGAGCACTCAGGGCTGATTTCCTTAAGAATGGATACGTTTGATCTTCTTGCAGTCCATGGGACTCTCAAGAGTCTCCTCCAGCACCATAATTCAAAAGCACCAATTCTTCAGCGATCAGCCTTCTTTATGGTCCAGCTTTCACTTCCATACATCACTACTGGGAAAACCATAGCTTTTACTATACGGACCTTTTTTTGGCAAGGTGGTGTCTCTACTCCCATGAGATGTGTTCATGTAATCGGCTTATCAGTAAAAGCGGACTCAGGCCAACAGGGAGTCAGTGCTGTGTTAGCTTTAGGTAACAAGAGACAGAGAGTGGGAAAGCTGTGTGCAGACACTGTTAGGCAGCAGCATGAAGATATGCATAGGGGGAAATAATTCAACCACAGGAGCAGATGCTCAGCAAGGAGGAAAAGTACCATAAAAGTCACAGAAGAGATCCTATCATATAGGGCACAGATTGCCAGCAGCAGCAGTGAGTGAGGGGATTTTTAAAATTAGTATTTCATATTATGCATTGTGGTTATCAATTGGAAATAGCAGTAGTAGTAATAATATAAGAATACTGAATTCAGAAGGCTGGCTAATATGCCCACAATATGGCTAATAATAATAATAATAATAATAATAATAATAATAATAAAAAATTGTGTAGCCCCACTAGGCTGGCTGCTTCTTGTGGTTTAGTTAATAATTGTGATACTTTGGAGGCACTCCATCTGGCTTCCTGAGAGACTGTTTTGAGCTGCATATAGGCACAAACCTCTGCAGATTAATTTGGGACAACCCGGTCTGCTCTGTAACTATTTGTAGCTGCCTCGGCCCAATCTGAGCAAGACACAAATTGGTTGAAAGTGGCCTGATTCAGTTTGGGATTCAGCCAAATCCTACATCGTTCCAAGCAGCCCTCGTGTTCTTTGACAAAAGAGAATGCCATTTTTGAGCTTCATAAAAGTATTCTCCTTGAATCCGGGAAGTTTGTAGGTGAATGCTTGCAGGCTGTTGGTAACAGATGCTGGTCCAAAGATATAAAAGAGGTCTCTTTTCATGTGCGGTGTACACAGCTTCTGAAAATAAATGAATAACTGTGCAATCAGAGGAAGAAATTTGTCCACCATTTATTATCTGTTAGAATTCCTGCTCCATGATTGGCTTCATGGGATTTTTGTCTTTCACATGACTGTATATGTTTTGACTCCACAGAGTGGGAAGTGACGGAGACAGGATGTTTGTGTTACTGTGTTCCGTGAAGTGGGGCTATTGTCCTTTGTGCTTTTTCTCTTTGCTGTCTGATGCTAGAGAGAGAGGGAGCCATGTTGCAGTGCTGTCTGTGTGTTTATACGTAAATAAAGTAGATTAGCCAAAATGCTGAGTTGCTGAGGTCTGTCACGCAAGTTGCGAAGACTCTGCAGATCCCTAAGTGTGCCGGTGTCGGTTGGCATCAGTCGCTGTGATGTTCGGGCTGAGTAAAGCTTTTGAAGCTCCCGAACGATTGACCAGGAGGGAGAGAACATGCCAGTCTGGCATGTGTCTCTGCCAGGGTCCTACTCGAGCGTAGGACTGAACTCCTGACACCACTTCTACTTGGCAGTCCTTTGTCACACACAAAATATCTCCAAGCAACTTACAACATGTTTGAGACAATAAGTTTAAGTAAACATACATTATAGTAATGCTATTCCTAAAATCCACAAATAACAGCAGGCAAAGGGTTGATCAGCACAACTAACAGCAAGCAACGTCATTACAGTCCACCCAAAGCATGGGAAAAATATATGTTTTTACTTGACACTGAAATGATGTCAGTGAAAGCTCCAGGTGGTATTCCACAAATGATCAGCCACAGCTGAAAAATCAATTGTAGTCATCTCCCAAGCCTCCCTCAAAGGAGGTACCCATAGAACGGCCTCAGATTAAGAGCTAAGGCTACAAGTAGGTCCATATCCCTGCATCCTTATAGAATTGAGGATCAGCAAACAAAAATTGGTCACAAAAAAAGGCCATTCTGAATTGTGATTGTTCTTGGGGAGCAGATGCATTGGACATCCACAAGCTTTATCATTTGGATTCATCCCATGACAATTGAGGACCCAAGTACCTAAAAGTGTGGCTTCCCCAATATCAACCATCTCAAGTCCTACAATTGGCAGGGGAGGCCCTGTTGGTGATGCTGCCTATGGCTGCTGCCTGCCTGCCTGGTGTTGACCCACGATAGGGCTTTCTTGGTGGTGGTGCTCCATTTGTGGAATGCCCTTCCTGGTGTGGTATCTCTGAAGCGTCTCCACCCCCATCGTTCTACCCAGACACTGAGGTCCAGCACCGAGGGCCTTCTGGTGGTTCCCTCACTGCGAGAAGCCAAGTTACAGGGAACCAGGCAGAGGGCCTTCTCGGTAGTGGAGCCCACCCTGTGGATTGCCCTCCCACCAGATGTCAAAGAGAAAAACAACTACCAGACTTTTAGAAGACATCTGAAGGCAGCCCTGTTTAGGGAAGCTTTTAATGTTTGATGTATTATAGTATTTTAATATTTTTTGGAAGCCGCCCAGAGTGGCTGGGGAAGCCCAGCCAGATGGGCGGGGTATAAATAAATTATTATTATTATTATTATTATTATTATTATTATTATTATTATTAACTTTCAGGAGGGACTTTAAAACATTCCTGTTCTCCCAAGCATTTGGTGGCTGGAAGATACTGTTCTTGGCAACCTTGATTATATCATTTGTGAGAACAGATTGTTTTGGATGTTTATAGATGATTAATTATTTTTAGGTGTTTTTATTTTAAACTGTATTGTTTTGTCACTGTTGTGTTTGCTGCCTTGGGCTCCTTTGGGAGGAAGAGTAGAATATAAATATTAAATATAAAAAATAAATTTGGGGGGGAGGGGAAGTGTCACTCCAACCTAAGCATTTAAGCACATGGTTTAACCATCCTAAGACACGCTGCACCAGAAATAAGTGCTTAGGAAGTCAAGCAATAAGTAATGAGACTGTCAGCTCAGCCAAAAATATTACAGAGAACCTTTTCTAAGTTGCAAGAGCCCTGCAACGTAGTCCGGTATTATATTGTTCCATATACTGCGGATGATGATGGGGAGGAAGCTGAGGTTGAAAGCACAGTGGATTGCATAATGCCATTGACTAAACGTGTGGCTGAGATTAAATTTCTCAGACTTCAAAACTGCCCAGGGCCGGATTTAGGTTTGATGAGGCCCTAAGCTACTGAAGGTAATGGGGCCCTTTATATGTCCAGCTGTCCTTTGTCAACAACAAATTGTCGCTGTTTTTTGTGTTCATTATATGTTATATGGTAATTTATGGACCTAATAGGTATCTAAAGCCATTTGCACATAACAAAATATGTATTTTATCAAAGTAATTGTTGAACTGAAATACAATTAAGAAGAAGTATATTAATAGTGAAATACAATTAAGAAGTACGGTATATTAATAGTGAAATAGTTATTAAGCTCTAACTTAAAATGATTTTTTCTTAATAATGCAAACACATTGGCATTTGGCAATATCAAAAGTTCCTTTAGAAACACAATTTACAAAGACTCATAATCTAGTCTCTAGAAACGTGCTATAACATGAAATAATAATAGCAAACCAGTGATATTTTAGGGAGCAGGCTAGCAGGCGGGGCCCATTACTTACATTATGGGAGCCTACACATCACAAAACACTGTTGCTGTATGTAGGTTTTATTTTATTTGTTTTTTATCTTATATTTTGGAAATGTACATCCATTTCTTTTCCTTTAAATTTTTGGGGCCTCCCAAGAAAGTGGGGCCCTAAGCTATAGCTTGTTTAGCTTATACGTAAATCCGGCACGGCAACTGCCTGCTCCGCTCAAACTAACCTTGCCTGTGACTTGTGGCTGCTAAGCTGCCCTTCCAGCTGTCAAGACACTGTCACTTACAAGGTCCCACTTGTGGGTTTCCAACGTGCATTTGGGAGACCTACCAGATAGGTCATTGGCCTGATCCTGCAGTCTTGTGTTCTTTAGGTGCAAAGGAAAAGAGGCACATTTTCTTTCTTCTGGGGTAGATAGGTAGTAATCTACACTTGTTTCCAGGACATTTATCCTCTTCAACTGTGTGGTGACAATGCCACTACCTTTGTTAAATGTGGTCCTTGACAGCACACCATTTACAGATGCTTCAGAATTCTGCTTTGCAGGGGAGAGGGGTAGAAACACAGGAGACTCATCTGTTCAAATGTTTCTCTCTTTCCCCTGTGGATTTATAGATACCTGCTGCAATTGAAGACAGCTGGTCAATGAAAGAGCTGCCACTCTCTGGGGACAGTCGCTGGGTTTATCGCTCCCCTGCAGAAAAAAACATGAGAATTGGGAACATACCTTTCTCCTCACTCCATCGCCCGCAGATGGAGGCAGGAACCTGGCAATATGGTACTGTCTTACCTTGCATTTGTTTTCTTTGAAGGTTTTCATTTACCTTGTCAGTCCAACAACAGAACCAATTCCTGATGGAAACAAACAGCTATTCCTAGAAGAACAGTTCCCCTCCTTTGCAGACGCAGCACAGCTAGGAACAATACGGAAAGTGTCAAGTTTTTTCCCCCTTTTGTAAAACACACACATTTAGCTGAGTTAATAACGAGAAAGATGAAGGCTGTAATCCAAAGAACCTGCACCACTGCCAACTTCAAATACTTCAAATACACCAACTCCAGAAAAAGGCTGCAGCATTCAAAGGGATGTAGCTCAGTGCTAGAGCATCTGTGTTGCATGTCGTAGGTTCCAGGTTCAATCCCCAGCATCTCCAAGTAGCATCTCTCACCTGCGGCAATTGCCCAACTACGCCTAACAGTGGGGCCGGCCCAACCACAACAATCTGCTGCCTCAGTGGGAGAGGGATTGTAGGTGGGAGGTCACTTACCCATAAGGCATTGCTCAGTCAGAGCAATTTTTTAATCCAAAGGTCAAATCTAGAATGTCCTTAGTTCCCATACAGATAACAAGGACTGGCTTTGATCCAATGATACGTTAAGATTTTAAATATTATAAAAATTAAAACCAACATCTGTTGCAAGTTAATTCCTCATCTCTGTACCTGCAGAGCTTGCATGGTTGGCATGACTAGGCAGTCAACCCCACCATCTTTGTGCCATGTTCTCTCTCTCTCTCTCTCTCTCTCTCTCTCTCTCCCTCTCTCTCTCCCTCTCTCTCTCTCTCTCCCTCCCTCTCTCTCACTCTCTTTGCCACTCACTTGTTTCCAGTGGTGACCTTCTTCCTTCCTTTCCCTGCACCGAGGCTTGCAATGTTGTGCACCTCGCAGCAGCTAATGTTCCTGACTTTAGCACTTAACAGAATCCAGAGGGGGACTTTTGGAGCACCAGCAGCCCAAATTACTAAAGCCGCAAAATCCCAAGGAAGAGCAAATGTGCAGATGTCTACGTTAAGTGCCGTAGTTCAAATGCAAGCCCACGAAAAGTGCTCATGAAATATTCATATCTTAATGTCCCCAAAATATCGCTTAATTTGGTCTGCAGAATCCCAGCTCCGGCAGTAGAATGGCCCATGGCCACACAGATTGCTGAAGTAAGCAGGATCTGCCCAGTGTCCTTTGTGAGGATGAGAGTCTTTTGGCCCAGCAACACCGGTGCAAGGAAGTAACTATTCATGACACCCCTGTAGACTTCCTGTAGTATCTCCTGGAAACATTTCAGATTGTTCCTTGACGTTTCTTAGGAAGGGGAGCAGTTTCTTAAAAACAAAAGTGCAAAGCTCGGTGTGCTAACAGTTCTTCCCAGATAAGTCATGATTTAATGCTAACTAATAACTCTGTTCATGGCAAAGAAGCAGCACTTTTTGATTCCTCCAACATATGGACTCCCATTAGCACTGTTGTCATCATCACCCACTTACAATAACAGTATGTATTCCCTCTTCAGACCCTGACACTAATTAATTTATCTGCTGCTTGGAATGACACCCTGATAAATAAATTATCACCAAAAGACAATTGATTGCTGCCACTTTCTTTTCTAATTATATTCTGTTTCATAGCACCCAGGAACTGAAAACTTTCATGTCTCTCCCCTTCCCCTTTCATTCTCCTTGTAAGCTAATCCAATGTGTCAAGTCTGGGTCTATGCCAAGAACACACACACTGTGTGTGTGTGTGTGTGTGTGTGTGTGTGTGTGTGTGTGTGAGAGAGAGAGAGAGAGAGAGAGAGAGAGAGAGAGAGAGAATATGTATTATGTTTGTTTTCTTACATGTATACCCCACATTTCTTCCATCAGGGAACTCAAGGTGATAGTCACATACCGGTATTTCTCAAACAATCACCCATCCACCCAGACCCAGGCTTAGTTTCAGCAGTGTATGGGCCTCTTGTGTCTTCAGACACCTAGGACTGCTGTGTGCAATGGTGGCTCTTTGCTAGTGGGACACACTTCTGCTTGCTTCAGCACGACACACCACCTACTTCAGTCTTCTGCGCCTTATTCTCTACTGTTCCAAGCTCCACCCCACTCAAACCTCCAGGGGAATACTTTCAGGCAGTGGTGTTGCCCTGGGTTGCTGGTACTCCGGGGCCATGCAGAGGGGTGAGTGGATGGGAGGGAGGGAATTGGATGGAATATGCATGAGCATTCAGCTGCCTAATGGCATTCACATCACCCAGGAGAGTGCAGCCACAGAGCTAAGAAAAGTGGAGTCATTTCATTGTCTAGAGAGGTCACTTTCTGGTTCGCATGGAGAAGCTGTTTGCAATGAAGCCCAGCAATGGAAGCATGCAGTTGAATTGAGGCAGCTCCAGGTGTTGAAATGCTGCGCCCCTAATAACTTTGCACCTGGGGCAACATCCTCTACCCCCCCCCCCAATACACCACTGCTTTCAGGGATGCAGTTGACAGGATGGATTTGCGAAAACACAAGTGTCCCACCTGGTCCAAGTGGAAATGTTCCCCACTGTTGCAAAGTCATCAGTGGATGTACACAAACACACACAAACTCTGTCTGGAGTTTCTGTTTTGCTTCATGGCCCATGAAAGACCTCGCCTGCACAGGCAATGAAAAGACACCCAAGGCCAGTGCCTGAGGGTGACAGTTTCCTTTGTGATGAACCAGAGTCACAGCTTGTTATGAAAGACTGCGGCGGCGATAAAGACAAAGGCATCATTTTCGTAGCTGGGTACTGCCTATCAGCACATGACAAGACATGCTATCTCCGCTCACACATGCTGACATCTCATCATGCGTTGCCTCGAGTGCGGGACAAAAATAGCCCCTCTACTCATTGCCCGTGATAACATGATAGCACGCCGCTTATCGGCGAGCAAATGAGCGAGAGGGAAGGTGAGGGGCAACAATTTGAAGTGAATACTTTGTCACTATTAATATTGCAGATGAAAGCAAAGGCCTCTTGGCCCATTCAGGGCAAAATGCAAGGAGGGACAGTGAACAGAACAATGTCTTCAGTAGGAGTAAGCAAAAAATCTTAGTAAACTACTTATTCTATGACACTCACATCCCATGTTCCTTTTATTGTGGACTTCAAAAAGGCATTCAGGGGGTTCCCAGACATTCTCCTATCTGATCAGTGATCTTCCTCAGACCCATTTAGCAAGGTTGCAGCATGAGGCTAAACCCTAGAAACCATGGGTTATACAAAGCAAGAGGTCTGTGAATCTTGGAAGGTAGCTAACCAAGGTACCTTGTGGTTTTCGCTTTGTCCCAATAAAGATATTTCAGATAAAAATGAAGTTCAACTTTTTTTATTTCTGAGGGAAATCGGCAAAAACGACACTGCTGCCATGGGCTGCGATACGTCCGGGTATTTCACCAATTTCTGCCCAGATAGGTCCAGGAAATTCCAGACGTATGGCAACCCTACACCACACTGGAAATGAATGCCAATCACATTTTATTTATTTGATGAAATGAAGGGGTGTTTACACTTCCATTTGAAAAGAGTGATTATGGTAAGTTTGCAAAATTAGTGTAAAGAGCTTTTTCAGTCCACTCTCCAATAATAGCAGAGTTCCACTGGCAGTATTTATGGCACTATGTAGCATTTACTCGTTGCCAAACTGGCATTTTAAAGTGTGTTCACAACCCCCTGTGTGTACAAATGGCTGCACAGAGGGTGGATAGATTTATATCAACATGAATGTAATCACTGATCTGAAATTTCAAATTTAAATCATGATTTAAGTCATCAAGAAAAAGAAAGGCCTATTTAAAACACTGATATAAATCAAGTTTCTCAGTATTTTTATATATTCCTTAAATAACCATGCGAATCTTGTTTAATTTTAGATAAACAGTTTTTTTACGCTACAGGAAAGATTTTATATATAAATAGATTTGAACAGGAATGGACGTTTAAAGAACTTTGGAGTAGCAGACAGAGGGAAGTGAGTTATAATCCTTGAGAACGTATCAGCATGGCTATTCTTAAACCACAAATTATAAATTATAAACAATAGATTATAAAGTTTTGTTCCTATTGATTCACAATAATCCATATTAATTGTGTAGATACTGTATTTATTTTTCACCTTTGTACTTGTACTTTCAATAACGTACCAATATAAATGAATGAGTGAGTGAATGCATGAGTAAATCAATAATCAGCACATAAAACACTGCATAAGTTTTAGTCAACAACTGAACAGCTTTAAAAGTTATGTCATAAACTGATTACATTTAAAACAGTCCTGCTGAGTTTTCCGGGCTGGTTTTAAAGCTCTGTTAGCAGGCATAAAAGACAACAGCAAAGGCTGCCTTTAAACTTCTAAAATTAGTCAGTTTGATCCTCCCTGCTCCTGCTGTTTTTATTCAGCGTCTGAAACAGAAATACAGAGGGCTTGCTACTTTTTCAAGTCCTAGTCGATTTCTTGATTTTCACTGAACCATCCCAAATGTCCTCTCTGTGTCTGCAGAAGAAGCCATGGATGCTGCAAGCTAAGTGACTTTCACCAGTTGAGGGGAGTGGCTTTGTTTAAAACATCATATGCAAAGGTGTAGCCTTTTGCATTAGGTCCTCCTTTCAGGCTTCACATAAACATGCAGTTGGGGCCGCATAGGCACTCAGGATGCTGGACTAGACGAGCCAATGTGTTATGTACTGAGTTGAATAGGATTCAAAGGGCAGCAGTCTGATTGGTCCTAGAACAATAGGATTCAGAATGCAGCAGTCTGATTGGTCCACAGGAGCCAGCCAATCCAGCTCCAGGTGGAAGTGAATCCGCAACCTGATTGGCCTGCAGGAGAATCCCGGAATTAGCCAATCACGTGGGGCCCATTGTGTAAATAATGTATATAAGGCAGACATTCTGGGGGGACTTCCATTCCTCCTCACCACTATGAGTTGAATAAAGAGCATGAAATCCACTCTCGACTCTGAGTATATTTCACAATGTCTGATACAGCAGAGTTCTTTTTATGTTCTTATATCCTTCGGCTCCAGCCCTGATGTTTGCCATAGCTGTTTAACAGAGGAGTGGTTATTAGATACCCATGCAACAGCAGCTGCATCTTCATCAGCTCTCATATTTGGTAGTGAGAATCTTCTAAATATTTTAAAGACAAGACTACCTCTTGCTTTCCTGAATGGAGAAGTGTGTTGTGGTGTGTGTGGGGGGGACACCCTCTAGCTTTTGCACAGCTGGAATGGAGCCAATGGTAAGAGTCCCATTCTTTGCTCTAGCCACTTTTGCATCTGACCCCGACCAATGCAACCCCTTGTCAGGCTTCAGGGAATCTGATCCCTCCCCCAGTGGCAGCCCAGAAGCAGATAACCAAGGAGAGTTCTTACCACATAATTTATTCAGTATTCACAGAGAGAGGGAAAGGAATGCAGTCTCTACCAAATAATGGTGTTGCTCTGAGTAAAGTCCAACCCCCTCCGTCTCTCCTGTTCGACGTCAACCTTGTGTCAGCTAATCTGAGCTTTCTGCCTTTGAGCTCTCTGTTCCGCTACCCTCAGTGATTGCCTGGTCCAGGAGTGGTGGTCAGGAATGCTTTCCAAAGACACTGAGTCTGTCAGCTGTCTCTCCCCTGGTGCTTCTTCTTCCTGCTGTTGCTCTTCCAATATTTCCCAGCTTCTCCCCTCTGCAGCCTCTGAACTATGACCTCTGAACTATGCAAACCACTGTTCTAAATCTATACTGTCCTCCTGTTCCTGGGACGGTTCAGGAGAAGGGGGGAAGGCTCCCACCATTCCTCCTCAGTCCAGCCTCTGACACCCCCAGAAAATCTCCCACTCCTGCCCCAGGTGTACACCTCTGTATGTGAGCTAAGGCCCTTCACACTGTTACAGAAAGTGTAACCACTGGGTCGGATGTGTGGCTGATGTTAGTGTTAAGGGGTCATGGCCATTTGGCACAATTCCACCAACGCATGCATTTGATGTTTCCTTTTAGCTTATTTTTAGACAGCTATTGAAGATTATTCTGTTGCAGCCAGCTTTTAGAGTTTAGCTCGCTGCTGCCAGCTTCTAAACTTACTTTTCTCGCGGCTTAAGATGTTTGGCTTGTTTTCTTCCTGTTTTATATCTTTATGGTTTAATGATCTGTTGTTAAGTGTGTTGAATTTTCATTTTTTGTATGTTTTAAAAATATTTTGTTTGTAGGTCACTTTAGCTATTACAACTAAACATCTGGAATAACTTTCTGACAGTAAGGGCTCTTTTGACAGTGGAACGGACTCCTTCGGGAGGTTGTGGACTTTCCTCCCTTGGAGGTTTTTAAGCGGAGCTTGGATGGCCATCTGTCGTGCATGCTTTAGTTGAGATTCCTGCATTTCAGAGAGCTGGGACTAGATGGCCCTTAGGGTCCCTTCCATATCTACAGTTCTATGGTTCTATGAGTCTATGATACTTCCCACAGTAAAAACTGGGGTGAAAATAATAAACTCAACTTGACCTGGCAGTAGTAGGCACTACTAGGGTTGGCACTAGGGTTGGCCAAGGCTAGAATACTGAGCCAAATCAGGCCTGTTTGGATGGATCCAGGCCTTGTTGGGTTAAGAAAGCCCGACAGGTTTTGTTGAGCATCCCAGAGCCATACGGGGATGTCAGGTGACAGGACAGCAGAGGCAGGTGTGAGAAGGGAAAATGGCACAAAAAGGAGGTACCTACTGATTTACTGTGGGAGAAGGTATGTGTGCACCGTGCTTTTCCTGCTAGGCCTCTCCTCCTTCCTGCACCACCCAGGATCAGGTATATAAATTTTATGAAGTAATAAACAAATCAATAGTATTATTTGGCTAGCTGAGCAGCTGGAATACACTTCAGCCTGTATATTTATATGTAGCTTTGCAACCCAAATGTTTACACCGTACCCTGAAGCAGCACCACTCAAAAACAGTTTTTACCATGGGATGCATGCATTACCTTTATATGGTCTGGAGATTGCTTTATTCTAAACGTTCCCCTGGTGTGAAATATACTCGGAGTCGAGAGTGGATTTCATGCTCTTTATTCAGCTCATAGTTTTGAGGGGGAATGGGAGTTCCCCCAGAATGTCTGCCTTATATACATTATTTACACAATGGGCCCCACGTGATTAGGTGGTACTGACATAAGTCTTATTACTGTAACAAAACTGGCTTTCATCAAAAGGGCTACTGTGGTTAGTTCAGTACAAAGAGTGCCTGAGCTTCTCTTCCGGTGGGAATGTTTACACCACCTTGGTTCATGGCCAATATATAATTAATTCAGGAGAGATCTTGTTAGAGTTCACCAGCAAACAATATTTTTAAGACCCTCTGTCTCTGGCTTTTCAAGTGCTCACTGCTTGACCTTTATATTTATGCTGGAGCAATCCGACTCACCTGAGAGCATATCTTCAGCCTCAACTTTACAGAGACATAAACTGTCTCTGCCATAAGGCACAACCAAGAAGATGCATTGGTTTCATGTGGATTCTAGCCAGCATCTGGGGGGGGGGGGGAGGGCGAGGAAAGAGCACAAGTCCTCCTGAGCTCAATGAGGCTTTCTCCCATGTGAGTGACTTTAGGATTGCATCCTTAGTCTATTAATTAAACTGTGGGTATTGGTTCACTCTTGGCCAACCCAACTGGCAGTTATCTGTGGCTTCTGCCTTGGGCCTTGGCTGAATCCAGAGCACAACTCTAGTAGAAATTAGGTAAAATTTGCATCCATTGTTCTGCCCACTTTTGCCGGCCTGGCATGTCACCCCTGGAAATTTGCTAGAAGGGAATCTGGCCCACAGGCTGAAAAAGATTTCCCACCCCAGTTTAATCTATATCTGCAAAGTGAAAGCAGAGAAGGTGGTTTTTTATTCAATTTTCTTGGAACATGAGAGAGAGAGAGAGAGAGAGAGAGAGAGAGAGAGAGAGAACGCACAACATTATTAAAATATGTAAAAAGCTAGTGTAGTAAATTGGTCGACACTGGCAGCTCTTATTCATTTGAAGGGACTGAAAACTAATAGTGGCATTATCTTGATACCTTGTTAGAGGCAACCAGCTTTCCTCCACGATTATGTAAAGGATTGTTTCATTGGGTGCCATTTATTTCTAAAAGCTCTTGCTGCTCAACATAAATTATACAGTGAATTGTATGCAAAAGAAGGCAATGACATTTTTCTTTGTGATTTGCTACCATCTTCCTTTAAGTAAAAAAAAAAAAAAAAAGTCAGCCCCAGGGCTGTCTGAAGTTATTCATGGCAAATGTTCATTTCAGCAATCTGTGAAAGTATTCAGAGTTTTAAAGTGCACCAGAGCCTTAGGGTGCCATCTCCTATTAAGTTTAATCTATGCAGGTCCACAGCTGAGTATTGGTGGTGTTAGGATGGCCACTTAACATATCTGCACAAAATGGAGCAGTGGCAAAAAGAGGATTCATGTTTGCATATGCTAGTTTATATCTATAGGATGCAAGTTTAGAAAGAATTGCTGTCATTCAACACAATGTGATCAGGTGACCTGCGTGCCTGTTCTGTCTGCTAACTAGGTGCCTCTCTGGCTCTCCATTCTTTTGGTTCTTGATCTCAAAACCAAGCTTGGACTGGTCAGCCCTTCAAATAGAAGACTATCCACATTAGACACAACATAGGCAGTGTGTGCATTTGGTGATGCAAGAAAGGTAGTACCAGTACCTTTTCCCCCTCCCTGACAAGGATATACAGATGAGTCGTGTCTGCAAGACTGTCTTCCCTTTGATTTGCAAGGATGTGAATCAGGCAAGGTCTACACATTCAGGAGAGAGAAGTGATGGAAATGCAGACAGCACCATTTCAGACTTTAGATGGGAGTGGAGTCACATTTTTCACCGATGACATTTATTTCAACAAGCATTTCTCAACCTCCCTCTCATGTAAATGCAAAGATTCCTCAACCCCGCAATAGAGTAAGAGCAGACTCCTAGACCACCTGATGCTATGGTAGTGGTGAGGGCAGGATGATACATAGCTGTCAGCAATAGTCAGCACCCAAAATGGGGAGGTGCAGGGTCAGGAGACTAGAGGCGTTGGATCTGCACACCATGCTTGCCAAGCTGTCTGTCTGAAACAGATAGGACTTCAGATGGGGAGGTACATCCATCACTCCATAGCTTGTTAGGACTGCTCTGTCTGGGAAGAAGCTTAGATATACTTTCCATGTGGACTCAGTGCTTGCTGTGGCACAGGTGTGCTTTGCAGGTAAACAGCACTTGCACTAGATTCAGAAGCTACGGCTGGAAGCTACGACACCACCTGGACCTGGAATGACCTTTGCCAGCCAGTGTGTGAAGTTGTAAGAAGTGATATGCAAAAGGGGTTTCAGGCTTGTATACTTAACAAAAGAATCCTGGGAATTGTGGTTATATGATGGAATAAAGAACCCTACCAAGTCATCCTTTCACCCTCACCAAAGCTCAGACCTTACAGTTGCTTGATGCAACAATTCAGTGAGTTTCAAACATGCTTCAGGTTGATTAACATCTGCAGTGTAGATGTGTTGTAGCAAAGATGTTAGGTAAGCTTCTGCAGGCGTACAAAGCCCAGCTCATGCCTTTGTTTGTGCTGTTGTGGCTGAAATGGCTGAATGGGGTCGCATACCGGATATTGTTGCCTTTTTTAATCATTGAGGAGGTTAGCACACAAGGCAGCTGTTAAGCTTGGCTAATAATTGTACCATATGCTGACAGAGTCCCAGATGGCAGGCACCATAAAGTTGTAAAAATAAGCATTTGCAAGGCCACGAGGGATGGTTTTTAGGTTGCTGGGCTTTCTTTCCAAAGCAGAAGCTTAAAAGTGAGACGACTGAATATCAAATGCTTTCTGTCTCACCCAGGGCCGTCTTTAGCATATGCGCTGCCGTGGTGCAAAGATCCGCCCAGCGCCCCCAAATTTTTTTTGGGGGGGGGGACAGATCAAAGTTGTTCAGCATTTTTTAGGGGGCAGCTCAAAAAGTTGTTGAGCTTTTTTTAGGGGCACAAGTCTAAGTTGTTCAGCTTTTAAGGAAGTGAGCAGTGAAAACTGCTAACATCAATAAGTGATAGCTCCGTCTTCCATTTTTGCGACCATGCGAAAATGAAAGACACCAGTAGGGGGCGCCACCAGATACATTGATTCTGCAGCTCTTCCGCAAAAGGGAACGGAAATGACCCTGCGATCGACCGCCGAACTTGGCGCCCGGGTGCCCCGCACCCCTTGCACCCCTGGGTAAAGATGGCCCTGGTCTCACCAACAGTCAACTTCCTATCTTCACGACTGAAGAACGTTAACGGTTACACAAGGATGCAGTACGGGATGTGAATAAAGATATATTCTTTATAGTGATGCAGTTTAGTAATGCTGGACTTCTTATGGTGTGGTGGGAGTTATCCTTGAATGATAATATATTGCTACAAAAGTTGGTGGTAGCAAAATTCCAAGGGGAACCCAGGGTCTGTGTTCCTTTGGAGAATTTAGACACGGCAGAGACTGCTGTAGCTTTAAGAAATATGGTTTATTCAACTATTTACACCTTCATTCTGCATGGAGGGAGTCCAGACCTTACAGCATGGTCATCACAAGCAGGGCTTGTTCCCCGTAGCAGTGGAGCACTGAAGTCAAAGGCATCTCTCCCAGACAGACTTCAGCCCTTCTGCCCAAGATGGATCTGAAGTATTTATTCTCCTCTTCTTCTTCTCAGCACACCCAGCACCTCATACCCAGTTTCCCTTGCCACCTTCTGTCTTTCCAGGCCCAATGATTCCTCTTAGATGGGCCATCAACACATTTTGTCATGTTAATGCCTCTACCCCAGGTGAGCTCTGAAAGAAAGCTTAGCCTGTATTTTTCCACTGGCCTGCAATCTTCTCTTCAAATAATCAAAATCCTACTATTTATTAATTTCGGGGGGGGGGGGTCCCCTCCCAAAATCTATATATTACTTACTGTTCAAAATGGGGTAAACCAGCCCTGCTGTGTTTGCTCATCCCACCCTACTCATTCGGTTAAGTGGAACCCAGGACCTCTACCTCAAAATCCTAAAAAAGTAGGATGCCCAAAATGAGGGCAGCGGTTTTTGTTGGCACTGGGATGCTAACCACCGTTCCAGCCAAGAAAAAGCCAGATGTTTCTACAGCCTTTTCTAAATATTACCCCACATTCAGCCAGATAAATGGGATTGCCACAGTTCAAGCATACATTCCGGCCAAAAAGGTCTAAAGGGATATATGTATTCAGCCCTTACACTGGCGATTCCCTACTTCTGTGTTTCAGGAAAAGGTCTTTCTCAGCCCTACCCAGAAGAACCAAGCAGTGAACCTGGGATCTTTGGCATTCAAAACATCTTACTACTGAACGATGGCTCTTCCTTTTCAGGTGTTATGTACTGAGTTGAATAGGATCCAAAATGCAGCAGTCTGATTGGTCCTAGAACAATAGGATCCAGAATGCAGCAGTCTGATTGGTCCACAGGAGTCACCCCATCCAGCTCCAGGTGGAAGGGAATCCGCAACCTGATTGGCCTACAGGAGAATCCCGGAATTAGCCAATCACGTGGGTCCCATTGTGTAAATAATGTATATGAAGCAGACATTCTGGGGGAACTTCCATTCCTCCTCACCACTATGAGCTGAATAAAGAGCATGAAATCCACTGACTCCGAGTATATTTCATCAGGGAACCTCTGATTCATTTATCAAGTCAAGTAGGATGCAATCAGACATCCCTGCCCTCATTGTTTGGCAGCCATGCGTCATCTATCTGCAATACCACCTGAGATCACTGATGATTGACTTGATTCATGCATGGCAGGATCCTGTTCTATAATACAAGGAGGGCAAGTTAACTTGCTCCGTAACTCTTCATTCTGTATTTCTTTGATCTGCATTGGTCAGTGGCTTTTCTCTCTTCTGCATATCTTTCTCGGTAATCTGTCCAAAATGTCAACAGCCATGTTCTACAAGTTGTTATCATTATGCCACCCTCTCAAAATTAAAATATTGATTGACCCAAAAACGAGGTCAGGGCATGTGTCCAGATGTGTTGGCCTACAATCTGTTTCCTTGGTCTGTAGCCCAGAGGATGTTGCCCGTTCTCTGCCAGCAGTATTCTGCTTACTAAAGACACTGTGAGTGGACTTCCAGCTAAGTTCTTTCCTATCGGAAAATGGCTGTTAGAAAACGCAGTCTACAAGAACATCTGCCCTACTTGATAATGAATTGTTTAGCGACTCGTGCCAAAATTCGTGAAACACACGATGTAGTCAGCACCACATGTTTCGTTCAAGCTCTTTGAATATTAAAATTATTCAAAGGGAATTCACTTCCTCCAAAACAAGGATGTGATCCTCCTAGCATGCTGATAGGCTTGCAAAATTGCCCACGTGCATATTCAGAAAGGGATCCTAGAATCTCCAAAGAGCAATCCTAACCTACAGGAGGCTGTGCTCTGGTTTTTTCATATCATGCTGGGTTTATTTATTTATTTATTTTATTAAACAAATTTGTAGACCAGTTCACAGCATAAAGCCATCCAAGTGGTATACCCAGCAAAAGCAGAATGAAACACAGGAACATGAGCTCTGAAAACAATTACACAAACCATAAAGCTACCCATACAAACTCAATAAACAGCAAATTACCGTATTTTTCACTCTATAACACGCACGTGGTTTTTAGAGGAGGAAAACAAGGGGAAAAAATTCTAAACAAAATAGTGGATATATGATTTTTGTGGTTCATGCTGTGGCCACAGACATGTGATCTGACAGTGAGTTTGGAGTAAAGGTAAAGGTACCCCTGCCCGTACGGGCCAGTCTTGACAGACTCTGGGGTTGTGCGCCCATCTCACTCAAGAGGCCGTGGGCCAGCACTGTCTGAAGACACTTCCGGGTCACGTGGCCAGCGTGACATCGCTGCTCTGGCGAGCCAGAGCCGCACACGGAAACGCCGTTTACCTTCCCGCTAGTAAGCGGTCCCTATTTATCTACTTGCACCCGGGGGTGCTTTCGAACTGCTAGGTTGGCAGGCACTGGGACCGAGCAACGGGAGCGCACCCCACCGCGGGGATTCGAACCGCCGACCTTTAGATCGGCAAGCCCTAGGCACTGAGGCTTTTACCCACAGCGCCACCCGCGTCCCGATAGAGTTTGGAGTAGCCCAATGCAAAAATCCTGAGGATCCATGTGGATCCTTGCTTTGTAACCACGGAGGAGGGAAGGAAGGGGAAGCATGGATCCTCTGCTCACAACTGCAACAAATCCCCCCCCCCGCCACCCGCAGGCATTCACTCCATAACATGCACAGACATTTCCCCTTACTTTCTAGGAGGAAAAAAGTGAGTGTTATGGTGCAAAAAATATGGTATATGGCAAGATGGTGCTTTATTGGTGCTTGCAAACCACCAGCTGAATGGTGGTTGCTGTGGAGGAGAAAGTACTTTCTCATTTTTTGCACTGAACAGCATAACTGGTCCCATGACCATACTTGGGTTCTCCTCAGGTTTCCCATACAACATGTGGCATTTGCAGTCCTGTGAATTCACAATGAATTGCAAATAGGTGTGAATAGATGTTGAGTGAAACCTTCCTCCTTGCTTTCTGTTTGGCTTATGTAACTGATATTAACACCCTCCTAGTAACAAGCACGGGCACATATAAACTGGCCAATGAACTTTCCTCTGAAGAGGCTGAAAGAACAGCTCCTTATACGCAAACACATGGTGGGGGAAATCCAGATCACTTTACCGGAATGTTCTTTAAAAGCCGAACCTTTGGGATCTAGTGACCTTGACAGTTGAGCACCAATAAATCTGTGGAGCAAATAAATGCCTTCTGCTGCAAATGACATTATCTGGCACATTTTGCAGTGGGCTTGGTTAAGCCGTGAGGACCCGAATTAGCACAAACCACTGTGTTCTGTTGTTCAGGGGAAACCTTTGCAGCCCAGAGTGACAGATAAGTAGAGAGGAACCCAAGCAGAGGTACCTGCTAAAGAATGAAAGTGGCCTCTTTCATTGATTGTCTTTCTGTAACTGACGGCAGATAAGGGATGGGGAAGCAGGGCGAGTGTGTGTGTGATAACGTAGACCAAATACAATCAGTAAGAGGCAATCACCTGCAAGCTAGAGGCATCTGTAGCACATAATCCAGCCTCAAACTGGATTAAAGTTTTAATTTAATAAAAGCTAGTCCCGCAAAGGGCAAAGTTTGACCCACCCGCCCTAGGTTTGCAGGAAAAGGTCAAAGGGGGAAGGAAGAAATCCCCGTTGTAACTGACGGGAGCATGTGGCTCACATTATCACATGCAAAAAGGGAAAGCTGGCCAAATTTCCGCCGAATCCTTTGGCTGGTGGCCGAGCCACGAGCCACGAGCCACGACCTTCAGCAGCTGCTGTGGGCTTTTACGGATCATTCCTAATAAACACAGCCTCAGAGTAATTACATCCTTGCAGATTACTTGGTCCCGTAATTATATTTGAAGTTACTAAGTAGTTCAAAGATTAATTACTCTGCAAGTTTGCCTTTCCTTGATCTTATAATGAGGGTAGTTAAGAAAGCAAGCGCAACGCCGTAATTACGTCGGGATGTTAAGTAACTAAGTATTTACATGTGGTTAGGAGTGGGACAGAACATGTTGCCCTCTAAAAATAAAAATCTGTGCCTAATTCTGACATAGGAGCTAGGAAGATGTCGAGCTTCCACTTCTGCCACTGCCACTGCTGTTGAGTGGCTTATTTGCCTCTGTCGAGAACAAAAGAACATCTAGAGATGTATACAGGGCTTGTTTGTGGAAGATCAAGTTTCTCTTGACTTTTATTCCCTTCTGTTTCCCTTCTCATAGGAAGCTGCCTTATACTGAGTCAGGCCATTGGTCCATCCAGCTCAGTATTGTCTCCACAATGACTGACAGTGGTCCTCTGGGGGTTTAAAGCAGGATTCTATCCAAGCCCTACCTGCAGATGCCAGAGATTGAATGCAATCTCTGCGTGCAAAGCAGATGCTCTAACCATGGAGGCTATGGCCCAAGAATGGGGTTCTGATTTCTACATATGCAGCACTAGAATGCCAGGACATCAAATCTAATGGCTGGGGCTGCAGAAGTGGCCTCCTACAATCATGGGACACCTTCTCCCATAGGGATTGAGGCACTCTTTAAAAAGGTTGTTTGGGGGATTCCTTGCTTTGGGTGTCATCCTTCCTTAGGACTGAGTCCTATGGTGCCCAGAACAGAGCTCTGTCACTAGTGGCCAGTGATATCTCCAAAGTTCACAGCTACCTGGGCTGGATCATGAAGTTGTGTAGCCTGTACTGCTCAGATGTATTGTGAATCCAGCATTACTCTCCACCTCCATCGTTCTGCCCGGACGCTGAGGTCCAGCGCCGAGGGCCTTCTGGCGGTTCCCTCACTGCAAGAAGCCAAGTTACAGGGAACCAGGCAGAGGGCCTTCTTGGTAGTGGCACCCGCCCTGTGGAACGCCCTCCCACCAGATGTCAAAGAGAAAAATAACTACCATCTGAATAAGACATCTGAAGGCAACCCTGTTTAGGGAAGCTTTTAATGTTTAATAGGTTATTGTATTTTAGTGTTTTGTTGGAAGTCGCCCAGAGTGGCTGGGGAAACCCAGCCAGATGGGTGGGGTATAAATAAATTATTATTATTATTATTATTATTATTATTATTATTATTATTATTATACTTCCTGAAAAGGGCTCCATGTACTTAATAAGTGAAAGCTTTAAGCATAAAAAGAAATCCTATGTATGACCTCTCCGTTGTCATTACAACTTTAATGTGTCCTGTTGGCATTGGTGTGGTTTCTGTGATTCGTACATGAGGATTGTAGTACAACATGATAAATGTATGAATAGGTATTATGTTTTTGAACAGATTCTGCTCCTTAGGAAGATCACCAGCTTAAAACATGTCTGGCACCTCATTTGCCACTGAATGGTGGATAGTACCTGTGGCTTCCCTGCTGTGAGAACTAAACCATTCAGTTATTATTCCTGTGTCAATAATAATCCAGAGCTTTGTTATTATATTTTTTTACTTGAAGGCAAGGCAGCCCAATTATAACTGTAGACGGCAGAGGCGATTCAATTGGCACAGGTAATAAGATCTCCGCAATACTCGCCATCTGCACTATGAGTCCATGCCTCACGCTCAAAGAAATTTTTCACAAAATAAAATTCAAGCAAAATTGAATCTGCAGATCTCTTGGGGTTTAATAATGTTTCAATTCTTCTGTATGCAGTTCTCCATTCAGCAAAACCCAAGGCTACAGTACCTTTAATTGTACTGCTTGAATACTAGTAGGCCTGCAGGCCACACTGATTGATGCTTAGATCCTTTCATTTCTTAAAACAAGCACGTTGACCATTTTCTGCTCAGAAATAAATGAATGAATGAAGCAGTTAGATAACAGAGAAGCACTAGTTTGGGGCAGTCATTTTGAAAAGATGTGGAATAGGGGAATGCATTCTATCAAGTTTATAATTAAGGCTGTAATCCAAATCCCATTTATCTAGGAGTAAACTCTGCTGAATTCTGATTAGATATAATTAGGATTGTGTTGCAAGGCTCCTTTTTCTTTGAAAATGGTGTTCCACTGTTCTACAGTTTGCAATCTGGGTGGTTTTTACCCCTTCCTGCTTGGAGGTGACAGGCTAATCCAAACAGGACCAATATCACAGCAATTAAAAACCACAAAACAGTGAGCTTCCTTCCTTCCTTCCTTCCTTCCTTCCTTCCTTCCTTCCTTCCTTCCTTCCTCTCTCTTTCTTTCTTTCTTTTTTATTTGCTTGCTTGCTGTTTAACAAAACTCTTCTTCAGGCTTCCCTATGGCACCAGTCCATGTACACCTTGTTTATAGCACTGATTCTGAAATGCTGTCTTGATTTACTGTATGTACTGTAGTCATCTGCAGACCAGTAGAATGTGCCGATCAACCATTAAAGATGCTCTGGCACAGATCTCATCCATCTTTCCCCTTGAATCAAGATGACTTCTGCTCGGGTGTTGCTTCCTTTCCAGGAAAACAGTGGCAGATGGCATGAGTCCAAGTCCTAAAGCCATTTGGGATTACGGTATTTCGCAGGGGCTATAAATCCGAACTGGGAATCCTGTGAGCTTCCAGATGTTGTTGAACTCCAACTCCCATCAGCCCCCAGCCAGCATGACTGATCATCGGCAGTGATGGGAGTCCAACAGCATCTAGAAGCCCACAGGTGCCCAATCCCTACTTGGATGATACCAGTCAACTCCATACTGTGCCCTTCCACAGCACAGCTATAATGAATGGAGGAAAAGCAATGTCTGTGTAGCTACAGGGCTTATGGGAACTCTCGCACTGGTACTTGGGCCAGCCTTCAGTTTCAGCATCCATGCATGCATTTGAGGTTTTTCTTTCCCCTCTAGCACTAGCGGCATTCTCACACCTACACTCAGTCCTATGAGCCATAGTCTTGTTTCTTTCTTCTCTCGCAATTTGTTAACATATTTAAACACAGTCATTTGACCTAAGTAAGCTAACACTTCGTTGCTGCTTTCTACCCAGCTGGATATTATTAACACTGTTATTAAAAGCTTTTCTTCTAATGCTAACTTCTGCAAGTTCTTCCAATGGATTTGTTCTCTGCTATTGTATTTCACCCCCCCTCCCAAAAAGGGGGGGGCATTCAATTCCTCTGTACAGCATTCCTGTTCAAGTGAGTAATGCTGCCTCAGAATAATTCTATACTGTCCAAAATTCCATCAACTAATTCTATCTGAGGCAGCGTTTATCCCTATCATTGCTCATGCTGCCATTGACAATAATCCATTAAATCTAGGTCAGGTATTTCACTATCAATATTTTACTCTCGTGGTGCTCTGGAATGCAAACATTGGCACTGGTTTTTCTCCTCAGAAGGGAGCAAATACAGTCATACCTCATGTTACGTTTGCTTCATGTTATGTTCTTTCAGGTTACGTCCCTTGGCGATCCTGAAGTACCGGAAAGGGTTACTTCTGGACTTCTGCGTTTCGCCACTCACGCATGCGCACAAGCGCTAAATTGCACTTCGCGCACGCACACAAGCACCAAATCGCGCCGTGCACCTGCACAGATACGGCGCTTCAGGTTGCACTCTTTTCATGTTGCGAACGGGCCTCTGGAACTGATCCCGTTCACAACTAGAGGTACCACTGTAGCAGCTTCCATCACAAAGCTAGTACATGGGCAACTCAGCTGCTTACGTTCATCTTAAAGCAGGGATGGGGGACATGTGACCATCCAGATACTGTGGGTCTCCACCTCCCATCAACCCCAGCCAGCACAGCCATTGGTCAGGGATGATGGGAGCTGTAATCTAGTGGCATGTGTGGCAGAAATTACAATTCAACATTCCACTTTTACAGATGCACAAAATGCTGTGGAGTTCAGGTGACGTGTGCTGGACACAGAAGAAATAGCAATCCCAAATCCCTATTTTGACACGCATCTTTCATCCCTGCTTTTATCTAAAGACTCATCAGGTGACTGAAAGACAGGCACTCAAGTATATAGCGTTCCTGTACTGTTTTCCTATTCGATGAGTAATGCTGCCTCAAAATAATTCTGCACTGTCCAAAATTCCATCAACAAAGGTCCCAGCTGACTATACATTTAAAGCATCAGCATCATAGCACTTCCCCCCCAAACAGTCCTGGGTACTGCAGTTTGCTCACCCTTCATTCCTACTTAAAATCAGTCCAGGGAGTGGCACGGCCTCTCCGCTCCTTCCTCCTCCTTGGTCTCTGTGATGCCCTTGTAGAACTGAGCAGGGAGGAAGATGGGTACAAAATGAGAATTAGCTGGCTTGGCATGTTATTGGTTCTGTGGCTCTACCTACTCTTGGCCTGCCGCCCTATCAGTTCAAATGGACACCAGCTACTACTGCTATTATTAGGATCAGAATCTGCCCTGAACCTCAGTGACCTAAGGAAAGTACAGTTTTATATGAATTAGACAGTTTGACTTTAGTGGCCATGTCTGAATAGGGCCAGGCTTCCATCACCACCCAAATACCAGGCTAGGTATTAGGACGACCCTGTAGCTTCATGAAATGTGCTAACTGAGCCAGCGGTAATTAAGTTCTACTCTCTAGCATACTCCTGCGATGTGTAAAAGAAACAAGTGTAACATATTTGCCTGGCATGCTGGAAAATAACAACATCTAATCCCTCCTAGAGTCTCCAAAGAAATTAGACTAGCTTAGCTGGCCTGCCCATGTGATATTACCCCTTTATATTCCAGTCTCAGAGCTTGAATGAACAAAAGGAAGTTAAGTAATTATAGTCTTCCCATTCATAATTAATCTTTTGTGGCATTAAGCTGGAATGCTGCAGCCAAAATTACATGTAAAATGTATTCTACAATTTAACAAAAGCAAGAAAAAAGGAAGTGTAGACTGAGCTCTACAGCTGCAATTATCTCAGGAATGGAGAACATTCCTAATTTCAAAGTATTTACAACTCTCAAATTCTTCCTTAACCCAATATGTTATGAAGTTTGTAAAGGAATGTATGTCTACCTTTCCATTTAAAAAAAAAAAGTCAAGGCAGCTTACAATATATTTAAAACATCAACTTCTCAACAGTAAATTGAGAATTACAAAATAATATTAGACTATAACAAGATAATCTCCTGGAATTATATTCATTTGTATCTTCTATCTCAAACAAATATAATCCCAGGGAATTAACAAATTCAGGGACCAAAAGTCTACCTAACAAGAAAGGTATCTGCAAGATGATAGAAGGGTCATCTTGGTAGGGAATTCCACATCTTGGGCATGGCCAAAAAGAAAGTTATCTCCCACATCCCACCAGCTCCACCTCAGTTTCCAGTGTGACACAGAAAACAGCCTTGCTTGTTGGTCTTAATCAGCTGCCACATCACTATCCTCCCAACGGCAGTGTCACCGACACCTACTGGGACAGTGCAATAGTGGGGTGGGGGAGCAGCAAAGTTGGGTCTGTGTGGGAGCACTGGCATGAGCATTGGATTGGCACTATTGGTGCACCCCCCCCTCACAGCCTCAATGTCACTACTGACCCTCTCCAACCCAGTGATACTACCATTGGGAGGGCAGAACCTACCATGTCAGCCTCTCCTGACTATTATTAATTAATTATTGGCCATTTTAGCCAAGACCCTCAAAGACTCCAATGATCCACTTTGGGTTATATTTTCAGACAAACATTAGCAAAGAAGTCTGGTGGTTTCATACCTTGTGTCTTGCATTCCCCATAGCCGAAGCAGATTATTATTTATTGCATTTATATCCCATTTTTTTCTCTTCAAGAAGAGTTTGGATTTGATATCCTGCTTTATCACTACCTGAAGGAGTCTCAAAACTGCTAACATTCTCCTTTCTCTTCCTCCCCTCCCCCACAACAAACACTCTGTGAGGTGAGTGGGGCTGAGAGACTTCAGAGAAGTGTGACTGGCCCAAGGTCACCCAGCAGCTGCATGTGGAGGAGCGGGGAAGCAAACCCAGTTCCCCAGATTACGAGTCTATCGCTCTTAACCACTACACCACACTGGCTCTCATTCAAGGAACTCAAGGTGGCCGACATGGTTCTCTGCCTCCTCATTTAATCCTCACAACAACCCTGTGAGGCTGGATAGGTTGAGAGAGAGCAACTGGCCCAAGGTCACCCAGCGAGCTTCACGACCGAGTGGGGATCTGAACTCTAGTCTCTCAAGTTCTAGTTCAGCACTCTAACCACTACACCACACTGGCTCTCACAAGATTCTGTGTAAAAGGCACGGAATTTAGCCTTAGGCATGTTTAATTTGGTTTAGATTCCTGCGGCATTATTGAAGCTGTATATCTTTCTAATTCCTTACCCTGTTATTGTTAAATAGACAAATAAAGCAGTTGGTTAGAATAATAGAATCATAGAGGGGCCCCAACATCACCTAATCCAACCCTCTGCGATGCAGGAATCTCAACACATGGTCCCCCATCCAATCTGAAACCATACTGGACCTGGTGTAGTTTTGCAAATGTACTAGCAGTTTTATTGCTGCACCACTAGGAGGTGGCAACATTAGTCCTGAAACGTATAATCCCATACACGGCTCACTATTGTTTCTTGTTGCTTCTCTTTGCCACCATGTAACGGTGTGTGGGATTTAGTCATATAAAGTCTGCAAATAGTCAACAACCTATAATAACAAATAGTAGACCTTGCTCCCCCACCTCAGAATTATTTCTGTGGACAACCACGCATGGTAGATAATTGTTCTTTGTTCCCCTGCAAAGGGAGATGGTTGCCCAAGTGTCGAACTCCCAAGACCCTCAGAAGAGAACCAATTTCTGCATGAGTGAGCCATTTCCATGATGATCTCAAATTCAGTAGAGGCTTCTTGACTAACTCCAGCAATGGGGTGTAAGCTGTGGTGGCCTGTGTTGTGGGAAATAGCCAGCTCTTTGAATAATCACTTAAGTGAAAAGAGAGTCATACGGTGATACCAATCAAAAGTGCAATATGAACATCCTAGATCATCTATCTTTTATCAGTAGGGTTGTATTGAAATACATGGAACTCTGAGTCTTGGCTGTTTGTGTCTTCAGGGTTTCTTCTCTTAATAAATTCATAGAATGCAATAGGCCAACAGTGCCTCTATCTGCCAGCTACCCATTTTCTAAATTAGAGGAGGAAACATGAGCCTTTCTCCTCTGGCTAACATTCTGTGCTGTGTGGGATTTTTGAAAACCTAAAGGAAGAGCACAACTTTGGGAAACTCCCAGAAAATGATGTCACCAAGGGGGCTTCATTTGGCTGCTGGAATATTTACAAAGCATGGTGATTAATCTAGCTGTGCCCAGTTGGCCAGATTTGTAATACTCTAGTCGTCATAATTCCCTCTAATCACAAACTCCTTGGCTGAGTGCCTTTCCATTTAAAAACAAAACAAAAAAACTTAGAGATTATTACATAATCAGCAGTGGCCTGAGAATGCAGAAGTGCACAACTTTAATATTTAAATGGGAATTATATTTTAGAGGAGAGAAGTCAGGAACATGTGAGCTTACAGAATATTAATAGCCAACAGAGAGGGGTGAGTGGATAAAAATGAATCTATAGCAGGGCTTGTGGCAGAGCCACAGAACCATAGAGCCACCCTCCCAGCAACAGGGCAGAGTTTGGACTTTCAAATTTCAGTGGTGCTCTGTGGTAGGCCAAAATTTGGCACCCTCTTGCCAAATTTTGCCAAATTCTGTCCTGTTCAATTCACTACATCATAGTTGCAATGGCCTGCAGTGCCCCCTAGGCTCAATGCCCAGTGTGGTGGACCTGGCCGTGCTGCCCTAAATGTAGCTTAAAAAAATAGAAATGGCAGTATTCAAACTTAATAAATAAAAAGTAATAAGTAATAATAATGTCTGGGTAGCAATAGTAGCAGGCATTTGAAATAATACAACAAAGGACACTCGCCTAGTATTAACAGGCAGGTAGTATATATTTGTATGGAAGTGAGAGCTGGACCACAAAGAAGGCTGATGGCCGAAGAATTGATGCTTTTGAATTATGGTGCTAGAGGAGACTCTTGAGAGTCCCATGGACTGCAAGAAGATCAAACCTTTCCATTCTAAAGGAAATCAGCCCTGAGTGTTCACTGGAAGGACAGATCCTGAAGTTGAGGCTCAAATACTTTGGCCACCTCACGAGAAGAGAAGACTCCCTGGAAAAGACCCTGATGTTGGGAAAGATTGAGGGCACAAGGAGAAGGGGATGACAGAGGATGAGATGGTTGGACAGTGTTCTGGAAGCTACCAACATGAGTTTGACCAAACTGCGGGAGGCAGTGGAAGACAGGAGTGCCTGGCGTGCTCTGGTCCATGGGTCATGAAGAGTCGGACATGACTAAACGACTAAACAACAACAAAGTATATATTTGCACAGCATGGAAGGTCAGGGGTGGAGGGGGGATGTTCAGAAAGAAAGATGTCCTTTAACCCTTCTCCATATCGGAAATGTAAGGCCTTAACAATGCTGTAATTCATGTAACAATTCATGGCCGGCTGCAGTGCCGGATTTATGTACAGAGGTACCTCAGGTTACAGATGCTTCAGGTTACAGATGCTTCAGGTTACAGATGCTTCAGGTTACAGACTCAGCTAACCCAGAAATAATACCTCAAGTTAAGAACTTTGCTTCAGGATGAGAGCAGAAATCATGCAGCGGCAGTGGCAGCAGGAGGCCCCATTAGCTAAAGTGGTGCTTCAGGTTAAGAACAGTTTCAGATTAAAAACGGACCTCCAGAACGAATTAAGTTCTTAATCTGAGGTACCACTGTACAGTATATGAAAACTGGTGCTGTTAACAGTAACCCTTCTACTTAGTTAATGGCAACAAAATATCTGTGAAAGGAAGAGGAGCAGGTTTCCTCAAGTGTGTTGCAGGTAGAAATACTCTTTGTAATGAAGTGAGAGCAGTAGTTGTTTGAATTAACAAATAAGAAAGTTTTGAGAAGTAATCCATTGAAAAGGGGATTGTAAGAAAAACACTGGGGCCTGGTATCTGGAGGGCAATCTCCTCCTTTATTTCCACACTGTCCTGCAGTTAGCTGCAGTCAGGAGAGCTATGAGATTCAGGTGAGGGACATATGCCTTGTCAAATCCCAGCAGGTATATAACAGGAAGACTGTATTTGTTGGCTGTAGCTTACTTCTTAATATGTATTTTAAAACTGTCTTTTTAATGACAACATAAAGTGGATTCTAAAAGTGCCACAGTGTCAGGTAATCATGATCATATTATTTAAACTTCCCAGGCAATATAATTTTAAGAATAACATTACAACTTCATTTTCCTAAGAAATAATGCTTATTCCACAAAACGTTTACAAAGTTCAGCTATTGAAAAAGTTTTTCAGTGTTAATTTTATGCATTTTAAAGAAATCACCATGGTATTTAACAATAACGTCTTAGGTCCTTTAGAGGAGAAATTGTGAATTGCATAATTTTAAATACCTGCCATCATCCTTGGCTTCACTCAATTTTATTTATAACACTCTTTCATCTTCTTCTAGTTGTGAGGGTGGGGGATGGGGAGGGGCCTCACAAGCAGAGTAGCCTAGGGCCTCTCTTCATCTAAATCTGGCCCTGGCTGGCTGGACCCATGAGCAGAGGCATTTCTCTTAAGCACTGCCCTGCCACACCATGCAGATCCCACGTCTCTCTAGTCCCCAGCACCACTTCCAAGAGTTAATTCCGGTTGTATAATATACCTATCCTGACTATCAGAAGAACATCCATTCTGTCCTTGACAAGAGGGAATAATCCGCATTCAAATTAAAGTTCGTCCCTGCAGCTACAAATAGCTCAACTGAAAACAGCAGTGCAGTGCCTGTTTATGCACTTTCCAGTACAAATGACCTCACCTCCTTAGCTCCTTGGACCACAAATCCTGCATCCCATTAACTGGGAGTGAGCCCCACGGATCTCCATGGGAGTTACTTCTGAATAAACATGGCAGTGTTTCTTTTCTGAAATTAAATTGAAGCACCGGTTTTACAGTGCTGATGAAACTGACTTTTTTTCAGGGCTTGAGGAACAGTTTTCTGGAACTGGGACTGATGGTATCCTTGGAGCCATAAAACTGTCCGTAAAAAGAATCCACACCTTTCATTCACACACACACACACACACACGAAAATGGGCTGTGAATCTTTTATTTTGTAAACTGTCTTGTGATCTTCAGATGAAGGGTGGTATAGAAATTTAAGGAAGAAGAAGGAGGAGGAGAAGAAGGAGAAGAAATAATCTGAAGTCTTTCTTCATGTGCCCCCTCTAAGAGAGGTCTAGAGGGTGGCAACATGAGAATGGGCCTTTTCTGTGGTGGCTCCCCACTTGTGGAATGCTCTCCCCAGGGAGGCTCACCTGGCACCTTTGTACGCATCTTTAGGTGCCAGATGAAAACATTCCTCTGCACCCAAGCCTTTGGCTAATTAAACACTCTATGGCCATTTCAACTGTTTGTAGGGTTTATTGTTTTGTTTGTTGTTATGTTGTTAATTTTGTGTTTTTATACTGTAAATATCCCTGTGATCCTTGGATGGAGGGTGTTATATTATTAATAAAAACAAAAGTAAAGTAAAGTAAAGTAAGTGGTCTGCTGCATCTAATGTGATCTTCAGCCTCTCTTCCCCACGCCCTTTCTTTCTCTCTGCTTCTTTCAGCACCGCCTAGACCTGGAATAGTGCCCTGAGCTCCGGTAGAAACGGCTTCCAATTTATTCCAGGCAGAATGCAGACCTCGGCTGCCAAATCCGCTGGAGAAGGCAGAACAACAACTAACAAAAGCACCACCTGAGAGAGGCCTTGCGGGAGTAAGGAAACACCTGCGGGTATTGCCAAAGGACAGGTGGAAAGCGGGAGGCGGCTGGCTCAGGAGCGTTGCGCTTAGTACTGCCATTAGTAGCGAGCTCTTCTCTCTCTGTCTCTCTCCCCAGGAGAGTTTGAACTGGACAGGGCGCTCTGTTCTGTGACAGTCTGACGATTTCCTCTTCCCGGCACCTCCTTTTGTGTTAGATCGCCTACAAGGGGTCCTCGGCGTCACACTGTGTGGCGGCTGCTGAGCCGGCCTTTCTCTGTGTGTGTTAGTTCAAGAAGCCTTAATGGGAGCCAGCAAATCATCGCCGCCTCCCTGGGGGCCTCTCTCCTGAGTTATTACTGCGGGGGAAAAGCTGTGATTGGGCCGGGAGCGTGGAAGAGAGGGCGGAGAAGTCGCCCCGGCTTCCCGAGTAGGTTGAGTTCAGCGCGAGAGCGCTTGAGAGGCTGCTTGGTGGCTGCTTTTGCTTGGGCTTCAGCACCACGGACAGCGCCCGGCTGCTCCTGGCGCTTTTTGCATTGGGCAACAGGGCTGTTTCCACTACCGGGGCTTGGAAACTGACGGGATGACGCTTGACGGGGCGTGGTGGACCGGTATAGTGTAGCTATCTCTCCTCCAGACACTTTTATCACCCTCGCCTCGAGCTCTCGGCCAGGGAGAAAGCGAGCGAGCGAGCGAGCAAGCCAGCAAGCAAGGATTGGAGCGGGGCCTTCCGTTTCCAATCCGAATTAGTGGTTGGGAATGCAAAACCAGTGGGGTGGACACGGCGCTCAGATTAATTTACACCAAGCGACAGGGGTCATATAGACTGCGAGTGTGTGTGTGTGTGACGCCAACGAAACTAACCTCATGCCCCCTCTCCCGGCCCTGAGTGACACCATGCAGTGTCTCTCTCCAAGGTGATGCAACCGGAATAATGTGAATAATAGCTGAGAAGAGACATAAAGGGGCCGCCGGGATATTAAGAGCAAGTCCCACTTCAGTACTGCGGGCGGCGGCGGCTTGTGCTTGGCTATAAAGAAGGAAAATTCCCTCGTTGTGGGAGAGGTTGCCTCCCACGCATCCGCCTGCTCGTTTGCTCTCTCCGCCTTCGTCACTCTGCTTTTTTTTCTTTCAAAGCTTCCTTTCACCAACATCTCCCTCCCCTTAAGGCTCCTGGAATCCTAGAGCTGGAAAGGGTCACGAGGGTCACCTAGTCCCACCCCATGTTTTGTCCAACTGGGGCTCGAACCCACGACCCTGAGATTAGGAGTCTCATGGTTTATCGATGGAGCGATCAGGAGTTCTTGCTTTAACCTCTTGATTGTCTTATGCCGATTTCGTGCACACACACGGGGTGGGGGCGAGAGAGACTGTGTTCTCCCTGAGCATAAGCAAGATGTCCCCCCCCCCAACAGATATTTGTTTTGTTTATTTACACTTACTAGCCGCCTATGAAACAGAATCCTGTAGGTGACATGCCGCAATGGAGTCCACCAAAATTAAGATGCCAGTTAGAAAATAAGCAAATAAAGCAGAAACTTCTGTAAATAAACAAAAGTTCATTCATTTATTACATCTATTGAATTTTCATGCCCTCTTTCTCCAAGAAACTCAAGGCTTTGTTGCCCACTTCCTCATTTAATCCCCACAACAAGGTAGGTTAGACTGAGAGGCAGTGACTTGCCCAAGGTCACCCAAGTGGAGATTTGAACCCTGGTTGTCCAAGTCCTAGTCCAGCACTCTAACCACTGCACCACATTGGTAGCAGCATGCATGTGCACGCACACAAGCAAACAAACACACTAATCCCCTATGGGTTAAAATGGGGGTACTCAAGTACTGTCCAAATTTAGAATAAAAATAATAACCAATATCATCTTTAAGATACATGGCTACAATCCTAACCCTACTTACCTGGAAGTAAGCTCCCCTGAAATCAATAGGACTTACTTCTGAGTAGACATGGTTAGGATTGTGCTGTTATATCACAAATGTTAAAAGGGGTTAAGCAGCCTGGATGAACAATGTTTTTGTGTGACACCAAAAAGATGTGACTTTAGCTGCCAGGAGGGTTTCCCTAGGGAGAGCATTCAACAGCTGGGGACCACCACTGTTTATTTAACACAATCAGGAGAAGCCTAGAGCATCCTTCTGCCTCTGTCTGATGAATTATCTATGGGAGATGATGGATGTTTCTTCCTCCTCCTTATTCTTGGCAGAATTATACACCCTTTCCCTATTGTCAGATCTGCACCCAGATCTTCCTGTTCTGCACCTGCCTAGTGCTCTTGCAGGCTCTTCAGTCAGGTAAATACAACCAAATACAGTTATTTTTGCTGCCTGGTTAAGAAGAAGAAGCAGCTATCTTTTCCCACCACCAATTTAAAAACATGTTAAAGCTTACACCCCTGAATGGAGAGGCAGAATTGCCCAGTGAGAGGAGTACTGGGCACTGATTTGTGTGTCCAGTGCTTAAGCATCTGTTCTACCTCTACCTTGGAAATACTGCTTGAAGTCGCCTATTCCCCATTTGTAAACTGATGATTGCACAGCTCTTTGGTGAAGGGGGAAATGGGGAAATGTGTGCACGCACACACTTGTGTATTTGTGTAATACTCTATTTATTGCTAGCTGAGCCACATACGTTTTGAATTCGTCTCCAAATAAATTCCATTTTTATTTGATCGGCTTCTGTCCAAAACCCAGCAAAAGCTGGCATCCACTAAGGAGTGAGCCTCGCTGAACACAGTAAGACTTGCTTCTCATGAGTAGGCATGTTTAGGATTATGTTCATGGCTGCAGTACTATGTGCATTGACACTGGAGGCATCCTTGCTGAACTTAGTAGGAATTGCTTCTACTTCACCTTCACGTGACAGCACCTTTTAGACCTGACTTCATCAACTGAAGTCTCCCTGTCCACCTATTTACCCCAGCTGCAGGATCAACATTATTCTTTAGCTATCCTCTGCTGTTAAGCATTTCCTCCAACCAATTCCCAGCTACCAATTACATAAGGCCTAATGGCCACAGAAGGATAGCTAGATAGCTTGGTGAGATTTGATTTTTTTTTTAAAAAAATGGTGCTCTTGCAAAGTGTTGTTCACAAGGTTGCAAACTATGAGTTTGCCTGATGTACATTGTACTTCTGAGCACAGGCTCAGAAGTACAATGTACTGGCCTGTGTAGACATTGCATTCTTTTTCTTGGCTTATAAGGGGGGGGGGTGTTTTAGCTGGTAGACAAACTGGAGACAATTAGGCTTACAGTAAAGGGAAGTGTAAGCAAGTAACTTCAGTTTAACTGTAGTGTAAGGTGAAAAGAAAGGCCGGAGCTACTACAATCCTATGCACACTTACCTGAGAGTAAAGCTGCACTCCTATACATCAGGAAATAATTTTCATTGAACCCAATAAGACTTATTTCTGTAGGATTACACTATAAATCTCATTGAAATCTCTCTTACTACAAAGAAAATATGACTAAGTTAGGTCCATTAATGCCAATGGGTCAGTTGACTACCACCCATGGATAGGATGAGGCTAAATGCTGTCAAAATAAAGGAAACCAGGGTGGAGGCATCTCCAGTGGTGACTGGTGCCCTTTGGGACTGGTAGGACAGAAGGCACGGAGGCCAACAGTAGGTGGAGCTAGAGCCAAAGACAGACAGGGCTAGCTAATTCTAGGTTTGCTCCTTTCCTCCTCCCTGCTGAATTCTATAATGCTGACACTGACAGTAGGAAGCCGATAGCCAGTGTCGCCCGCTTGCTTGTATGTAAATCCGAAGGCAAGGAGGTGGGAGATCGGCCGGTGGGGCACTGCCCCATCTGCCCTAGTGGACCAGCCTCCGCAGGCGACAAACCCAAATGGCACACGGCAGTTTGCGGTAAACGCGCTGTCCGTTTTCCTTTGGTGGGAAAAGCTGTCCATGGTACGCCCATCTCGCCCGCTTGAAGTAAACGGATTGCAAAGTTTGCAGAGCAAGACTGCGCTCCCCCTCGAATCCACAAAGGTTCTGCCTCGCAGGATCCTGACTCAGGATTGGATTGGCAGCGTGTGCCCATAACCTTTGGACTAAGAGAACACCCAGAACAAATCTCACCGGGATCATGAGTCTCCCTGGTTGGTGGAGCAACAACAGCTGAGGTGGTAAAAACCAGAGTCTTGCCTTAACTGCCACCGAACAGTATAGATGAGCTTCATGCTCGGCGAAGCCATTTGCCTTCATCCAAAAATGAGCAAGGCACTTCTGCGGGTGGGGTACGGAGCGCTGCGCTTTGCACGTGCTCTACGGCAGCTGCTCCTCCCCTTTTCCACACGTTTGAGAACATAGACTCCCCCCCCCCCATCCTTCCTGGCTAGGCAAAGTCGAGCCGTCTAGAAGGACTCCCTCACCTAAGACAGAGAGGCACTTTAGACACAGCACACAGCTGTGTCTTTTATTGGGGATCCCCCGGCCCAGATATGGCTAGACTAAAGCTCCCCTCATCCCTTTGGAGCTGACCGGAGGGAGTGGCCTTATTTGGAAGGCCACCCACCCACCACCCACCCACCCACGCAGGTCGCCCCACTCCCTTAGCTGCTGTGGCCTGGGCTCGCCCTAAGTGGTCGTTCAACGAGAGAGAGGAGACAAACTCTGCCTATGCTCCGGAGTACTATCTCGTACTCGTAGTCTTCCCCACACGTCCAAGTCGACCCGTGTGGGGAGGCGGAGGAGCGTGGGTGCATAGGAGCCAAATCCTAGGGCCGAGGTCCCTTTGCCCGTCTCCAATAAAACACCCACCTGCAATTCAAATGGGGTGTGAGCAGTCTTGTGACTGATTATGCAGGGCGTGACTCCCCCCCCCCCTCTATATTATTCAAGTCGGCCCCTTTGGGTGTGTGGGTCGCCTTGTAAGACGAAGCGTGAGGCATCGGTTTCCTTTTCTCTCTCCTCCGCCTGACTTGTGCCTCTCCGTGTTGTCTCCGCTGCGTTTGGGGTGTGTGTTGGAGGGGAGGGAGAGGGGACGTGGCTGCCTCTTGTGTAGCCGATCCCTACCGGAGCTGTGTGTGTGCGCGCGCGGTCGCTCGCGTGTCTGAGCGCGCTCTCGTCGCCCGGGAGAGATTTATTGGCTGGCTCCTGCTGAAGCACGCTTGAGTAACCCGAGCTGCTGCGAGCCGCTCCGGAGCTGCCCGCAGGCGGCTCGGCGGGGACGCGTCACCACACTCACTCTCGCCGCTCTGAGCACCGCTCGACGCCGCGCCGGAGCGACCCAGGCAGCCTCGGCTGTTCCTTGCAAAAGGGCGAGTAGGTTGAAGGGCTGGGCTCGGCAAGGAGGAGCAGAAGCGAGGCGGAGAGAGAGAGCGAGACGCGCCCCGGCGCACCTCCATCGCCTAGGCGAGTCGCCCTCGTCGCCGCGCTGCGCCTCGACGCGCCCCTGGCCACCTCCCTGCCCACTCCATCCATCCCGGCCCAGAGCGGGTCAGGTTCGCCCCGAGGCGCTAGGCGAGCATGGAGCTGAGTCCGGGAGGGCAAGCAGCGGCGCGCTGCTGAGCTAAGCGAGCGGCGAGCTGCCCCCGCGGCCCGAAGGGACGATGCTTTCTCGCAAAGGCTAGCTCGAGAGCCAGGCGCCCAGCGAACGGAGCGCGCCCGGGAAACGGAGCGAGCGAAAGCCGCCGCCGCCGCCGAGGAGTCCTCGCCGCCGCGCCTGGGCTGGGGGAAGGCGACGCGCGAGGGGCACCATGCCTGTTCGCCGAGGTCATGTGGCACCACAGAACACCTTCTTGGGCACCATCATCCGCAAATTCGAAGGGCAGAGTAAGTTCTCCGCCAGCCTTGGCGTTTCTTGCGCAAGGGGGAATGGGGAAAGGGGGCTGGGTTGGTTGTGGGGGGTGGGGTCTAGGGCAGGAGCTCTGAGGCGGGCGAAGTTGAGCCAAAGGCTGTCGGACGGGAAAAGTCTGAGCTGGAACCCAGAACAGGTCTCAGGGTGGCTTCCTTTCCCATCCTTCCTATCTGGTCCAGAAACATTTCGCTTAAACTCTCAGCTTGTCATGCAGTGAACTCTTTGCTATATATACCTGCCTGTCCGCCTTGGGACCAATCAAGTGAGTCAGAACGTACAGAAGGCTTGCTTATGAAATCTCCCATTTTCACCATCGGGAGTGGGGTTTGAAGTAGATTGGGATGTCCTGGGAAATGCCAGCAGAGAGAATTAGCTCAGGGGCAGAGCATCTGCTTTGCATGCATGCATGCGGAAGGTGCCAGGTTCGATCCCTGGCATCTCCGGGTGGGGTGAGGTTCCCCTCCTGCTTAAAACCCTGGACAGCACCTGCCAGTCTAGATTAGTGATCTGATTCTGTTCAAGGCAGCTTCCTATATCCCCCAAACAACATGCACCTTCCTACCTTGACCCTATTGCCCAGAGGCTCCTTGTTTAACGTTAGTTTATGGGAAAGTTTCCAGCAGGAGGATTCAGAAGGTCTTTCCAGAGGAAACTTTAACTAAGATGGATTTGGATTTCTGCCTGACCTGTAGGACCTTTTCCTAATTTCAACAGCAGATTGTGAAATAGGTGCAGTGGACCGCCTTGCCTGCAGTGTCACTCTGAGCATGTTTACTCGGAAGTAAACCTCATATAGATTTAAAAGAAGCTTAGTTCCTAGTAAATGCGCTTGAGGTTACAGCCTTAGAGTGCAATCCTATGCAGGGTTTACTCAGGAGTAAGCCTCATTGTGTTCAGTGGCACTCACTCTCAGTTAAGTGTGCATCGGATTGCAGCCTTTATCTTTTGGATGCAGGCAATGATTTTAAGAAGATACTGTAATGCCTGGTCTGGTTTGGTTCTCTAATACCGTGAACACCACACACTGAAACAATACGTTGGATGCATGCACATTCCCTTAAATACGTAGTAAAATTTAAATACGTTGAAGGATATTTTAGGAGTAAAATGCATTTACTGCAAATCTGTCTCATCGTAATAGGCTCATAGCTCACAATAAAGGTCAGATCCTGCAGCCCTTTGAGATGTAAGTAGCCCATTAAAGTCAGAGGATTTATTTATCGCTGCTAGGGTGTGCATAATGAGACCATTGAGTGACAGGAGCTGCAGTTGCCACAAAGAAAGCTTGTAAATAATCAGGCACCCCATCTGGGATGAGCTGTAAATTACAGGTATCTGACAGAATGTGCAAAGGGTTGAGAGTAACCTATTATATAGGGTGTATTGCAGCCTTTTCAGATTTCCCATCATGCTTCCAGGTGTAAACATTAGGACAATGGCATGTTGTGTTGCTCACGGGGGTAAATCATTCACATTTCTTCCATGTGATAGTTTTGATGCAGCTTGGGAGGGAAGTCAGGTGAGCGACTGAATCATGTCTTGGTTCATATTGTGAAGACAGATGCGGCTTCAAAGCTGCGCTTGCCATTAAAAATAGAAGCTTCAGCAAAAAATAAATAAATAAAAAGCACAAAAGAGCAGCCAATGTCATTTTGGTAGAGAGAACCCTTGAATGAGTGTTTCAAGAGAAATGCCTGACTAGCGTACATTGTTACACTCGGACTGTATAAGAATGATTGAGGTTACCATTTCTCTCCCAGTGATCTAGAAGTGTGCCTGGTTCCACACTTAAAGTTACAGTCTTGTATACACATACTTGGGAGTGACATCCATTGTCTTCAAAGGGTCTTGATTCAGAGTGCATGCTTTGGATCACACTCTAAGTCTATCAACTGCACTGGGTCTGAAACAAACTGAAAATCAGTTGGAGCAAGAAAACTTGCTTCTTGGTCAGCTGCTCCTGATTGGGGTGTATGCACTGTTCTTTGCAACTTAACCCTGCAATTTGCCATCATTTTACAGAGCAATAATTGTGGCATAATTTTGTACAGCAATCAGCGTGTATGGGAAGGCATCCATTTAAGCTGGCAGTGCTGTGCAGGAGAGTGCTGGGAGGCCAGTAGTGGCCCAAGCAGGAAGAGGGGAATACTGTAGTTTTCCGTTTTTCTTTATGTTGCTGTTGCACTGTAACATCTCACAATGAATCAAGTAAAAATCAATCAGACAAGTATACTTGTCTGGTTACATGACAAGTAAAAATTGTCTCCAGGTGAGACCCTGAATCGAAAAGAGACCTCTCCCTGAGACGCTGGAGAGTGCCTACCAGTCAGAGTGGGCACTTAGGAGCTAGAATCAGTGATTCCCAAACTTGGGTCTCCAGCTGTTTTTGGACTACAACTTCCATCATCCCTAGGAAGCAAGATCAGTGGTCAGGGATGATGGGAATTGTAGTCTGAAAACAGTTGGAGACCCAAGTTGCGCAACACTAAGGAAGATGGACAAATAGACAAGGCAGCTTCCTAGGAATCGAGTCCTATTCTCTACTGACCAGCATGGAAGCTTTTGCAAACTGAATGGACTGTTCACTCTCTTTTAAAGTTTTGTTTCTCAGTGCTCCCCAGATTACTAATGTAACTGATGACTAATATAACCAACAAGGTATCAAAAAGGCTAATGGAGATTTTCTTTAAATGGAATTTTTTGTGGATTTATTTGCAGTGGTGTTAAATTATTAGTAAAACATCCCTATTCCACTTTTCCTGTTGATCTGTCTGTACCTAGGATTTAATTAAAGCTGGAGTTTGCTTCACAATCCCAAACTTTTGGGGCCCATGGGCACCACACAACACAAACGCATATACACCCCACAACCCATTCTGTTGACTACTCCTTTTAAGCCTAGTTTCAGAAGGGGACAGACCCTGTTAGTGCTTGGGAAGGCCTCTGTTGGCACCACATTGCAACCCCTATTACGAGTCCTATTATGAAGCCTATTTCCTAAGCTTTGGCAAGCAACCCTATCTAAAATTATTACGTGCTTCCCTCCAGGCTACTTGGATATCCATCCTAGCCAGCCTTCCCTTGTTGGACATTTTCAGCACAACAAAAGCTACGGTCATATTTGTATTTGCTGATAAGTTTTGCAATAAAGGTTCCTGGATCAAATCCCACAGCAATCCAGGTGACTTTGGATTTAATTCATCTACTTTTTATTGATTTTTTTTTTAAAGACCTCTGGTACATTTGTGTAGTGTTGAATATCTACTGAAGTTCACTATACTGTAGCAGTCAGATGCAGAAATATCTCCTGACAGGCAGCTGTGAGGTTTTATGAAATGTTGCACAATTACTGAAAAATGCATTACTTTTTTATTGCAGATAAAAAATTCATCATTGCTAATGCTAGAGTGCAGAACTGTGCTATCATCTACTGCAATGATGGGTTCTGTGAGATGACTGGATTCTCCAGACCAGACGTCATGCAGAAACCATGCACCTGTGACTTTCTTCATGGACCAGAGACCAAAAGGCATCACATTGCCCAAATTGCTCAGGCTTTGCTTGGGTCAGAGGAGAGAAAAGTGGAAGTCACCTATTATCATAAAGATGGTAAAGTAGTTTCATTTTTTTTAAAATGTCTTTGACAAATTGGTTTCCTTTGGAACTGGTTTTGAAAGATGACTTCTTTGATACTACAGGTCAGAGTTTTGTTAGGAGTCAGTCAACATAAGATATGCTATGTTGTGTGAAACATGCATTTATAGAAAGGCAGCTAAAATAAAAGTACAGTAAATACAATGGGCCAGTCATCCAAATAATGCAAGACCACATTAAGAAAACTTTTGATAGTGGCTTACCTATACAATGCACCAGCCCAAACCTAGAACTGTTCGCCTCAACCCTAGTGGAGCTGCACTTCTTTCATATGTAATGAAACAAGGTTGTTATTTTAAGGACATTTACTCTGAGGTATCATGCTCCACTCCAAGCAGGCCAAGTTGCTTCTGTTTACATGTCCACAGGATTGGTGTGTAAGCAGGGTTTGCTCAGAATTTGCATAGAAATGATGTAAGGTCGTTGTTTCAAATGGCAATTTTCAACTTCCCCCTCCAATTTCCATTCCAGGAAGTGATTTCTTTTTTTAAAGAAATGGGAATCAAGTGTTTGTATGATTTAGATTTTTTTTTCACCTTCAGGTGTTAGTATGTGTTAGGCAGTCACCATCTGTAGGAACAACTGCTGAATTTTGAATGCATTTTTATCTCTTTTGGGAAAATACAACTATTTTTTGGTCATAATCACCATCATAATCATTTTATTTCAGCTTGTACAAAAGAGTTTAGAATTCATATCTAATTCAGCCATATAATATGTTTTTATTAATTGCCCTTGAATTCATTCATGAAATTTGTCAGTATTGTCTCATTTTATGGATGGGAAACTAAATCTATGAGATTGGTGAGTGACTTGCTCAAAATCAATGTAGTGTCTACATTCAAACAAGGAATTATGTTGGCTTGAAGCTAATGAAAACACCAGGCTTATGTATATGTGCTGAATAGTGACTAATGATGAGATTTGAGGTCATTTCGGGATGACCTGTTTATTGAGCATCCATCCTGATTTATTTATACAAAGTTTGCAGGGAGACTAGGTGACGTTGGCTATTTATGGAGCATTAGTTCTGATTTGTTTGTGGGGAGGTTAAATGATTTTGCCACAAGGAAATGCTATCCCTCACTTTCCAGTGCATTATATTCCTTATCACAAAAAGTTTGATTGGGAGGGTAGAGGATCAGGCATGCTGCCCTGGTACTCCCAACCAAATAATATTTAATTGCACAACCTGAATTTCCAGGTTTGTGATTGAATCCTAGCAGAAAATAGCTGCAGCCTGAAAGTGTTTCCTCGTTTCAGATCTACCGGCAGAAATATCCTTACCAATGTATCCAAAAGCAGAATGAGAATGCAAGCAATGCTATTGTTGATCATATAATCTCTGACAGTCATGTAACCTGTGGTGTCCGTTTTTTGTTGTGTTGCTGATCCCTTGCCCTCGCGAGTGACGCCGCTGTTTAATGAAGGAAAGGAGATTCCGTGCTGAGAGTGTTGATCTGTATGGATTGTTTCACATCATGGAAAAAAGCATGCTCAGGCATACGCTTAGGTTAAAAGGGGCACCTGACTGAATAAGCTACTCAGCAGTCGAAGTAAAGAGCAGTCGAGTCTTGCCCTGAAAGAATCAGCTTTAAACAAACACCCTGTCATACTGCTTCAAGTACTGAGTAATTACTCTGGAAAGAGTTTAAAAAGGAGAAAAATGGATGGGGGAGAAGGATCTACCTGTTTCAGATGGAGGACAGTTTGGCGATTGTTTTTAGAAAGAAAGATTACAGGCTGACTGAAATATACTTGACATAATTAGTCATGGCATGAACTAAGAACAATACAGCATTATGCTTTTGATGGGGGGGGGTGCAAGGAAAATAAGCATGCATGTTCGTTTGTCATGATGCAGCCTGATAAGGGAATGGCGGTGCTAATTATTTCCGAATAGTTTTCTTTTCTGATTATTCAGCATTATAAGTCAGACATTAAACAAATCCGAATAATGCATAAGCCTGTTGTACTCTATTTTTGTTTGCACTGTGTACATGTACTCAAAGGGGAAATGCAAAGTAATCTCGTATATTCAAATTTGGAGCTTTAATTAGCTTTGGAGGCCTGCCAGCCTGCTGTTTACATTCATTTGAGAACTGCAATGATAGAGGAGAATCAGGCTTTAAAGCAACAGTGACACATGTGGTGCTTTGCTTCTTCTCGCTGGCATTGCCAAACTGGCATTTGGGTACACGGATGGTGGGTAGAGTTACTCCTGTTGGTGCTAAGAGTATAATATGGAACCCTTAAAAAAATCCAGAACAGCTCTGGATTCAATTCCATTCTGAATGTTCAAAGAAAATGTATCTGTTGATCCAAAGGCTATGGCTTTCAGTGGGTGCAAATGTTGCTTGCTAATTTGTTTTAGCATACTTGAAATCTTGCCCTTCTTCCAGGCTTCTCAGAGCAGCTTATATAAAAGTTGCCCAACATTTATTCTCACAACAACCCTGTGATGTAGGTTAGACCAAGATATAAGGCACGCCTCCTACAAATAAGATCCTGTACAAACCTAAGCATGCTAATTCAGAAGTCAGTCCCCTAGATTCACTGGATTTTACTCCGTGGTAAGTGTGTTTAGAATGGTAGCTTTGAACTAATGGAATGGCCATTTCCTTTGTAGTAGTTCTCTGAGAGGGCCTAACTGCCAATGGGGAATACTTTGCATCTTTGCTACCAAGCTACAGTTCCCAAGATCCAGTTAAACTTATATAAAATATCTAGAACTGTAATGCAGATGTGAACATAGTGACTGGTGCCAAGACAACCTTGGTTGACTGGTGATTATATATCTGGGGTTCCTTGCATCATACCTAACACTCTGTCCAGTGCAACCATCTGCTTCTCCTGGCTGTGCTTCTCTCTTTCTCAAAAGAACTAGAGTGCAAGAAAGGGTTTGGCCCTTGGTGCCACTAGAGAATCATAACTCTTTCTACAGGACAAGAAATTGTCTATTAAAACAGCAAGGCAGGTGCCAAACACTAGGGCAATATCCACTCACTTAGAGCTCCATCCTGGGAGGCTGCCACCTTCCTGTGCGGTTGACGGAGGGGATGGCCACCTGGTGCCACTCACCTCTGGCCATGCTGGACCCTCCATTTGGGGCAGGCCTCACTTGCAAGGCCAACCAGGGCCATGGGGGCTGCTTCCTGCCCGTCCCTGGCGTATTTAATGGGGTGGCCAGGCGCAGGCCACCCTCTTTGCTGACCATCGCTCTGTGGGCTTTGTGTGGTCCACAGGTTGCCAGTTGGTGGACAGGGCCCTAGAGGCTGAAGATGCCGTGCCTGATATATTTTATAGCAACTTGGTGGAGAGGAGGGGAATGCTAGCTGACGGGACTGTCACCCCTAGAAGGAGCTCAAAGCAGGTATTAGCCCCTGAAGGGAAAACCCTTTCCTAAGCAGAACCCTGAGACTTAATGAAATGGATCCAGCGTGATGTCTGGGTAGCAATAAATAGAAACCATGGCAGTAGCTGCAGCAGCTCCAATCACGTGCTTTGTTATGCCATTGATTTCAATGGGATGTGCATATTTATAGAACTGAAGCAGCTATGTTTCACCCTGTGAACCTTTGGGATGAGCATTGGTGCTTACTTTCTCTATGCTTAAGATGTTGGCAGGTAACTATCAGCGGATATTCAGAAGTAAGACCCATTGAGTCAGGTGGAACTTACTCTCAGGTAAGTGTTATAGGATAGCAGTCTAAGTTTCAAACTTTCTGAAAGCTTCTTATGACCTGCTCCCCAGAGAGGCTTGCCTGACGCCATCATTACATGTGTTTAGATGCCAGGTGAAAACATTCCTCTTTACCCAGGCCTATGGCTATTGAATAATCTACAGCCTGTAAAAGCATGAGGGAGAGGACTGTTATTACGATGACTATTTTATTATCAGGCTTTCTGTCAGTATGCTTTTTATTACGTTTTTATCACTGATGTTCTGTAATGTGCTTTCAATGTTGTATACCACCCTGGGGTCTTTTGATATAGGGTGGTATATAAATTGAATTAATAATAATAATAATCAACAGTCCTATTTTTCTAGAAAAAGAGGTGCCGGAACTTACCACCTTGTTCTCTTATAATGGCAAAGGCACCCACCTGAGGGGTGCCGGAACTGAGTTCCGGTGAGTTCCGGGTAGAAAAAAAGCCCTAAAACAAAAACAAAAAAAGCAAAACAAAAAAACAACCACTACCCCCAGTCTCTCAGTTTGGTGGGCCTGAAGTGTCTCTGGGTTAATTGCTTCACCTGGAAGTTGGATTTTTCATGAACCAATCAGCCAGTCACCAGTCATTGGGATTTAGGAAGCTGCCTTAAACTCATTTAGACCATTGGTCCATCTCGCTCAATATTGTCTACCCTGACTGGCAGCAGTTCTCCAGGGCTCTGGACTGGGCTCTTCCCCAGTCCTGCCTGGTGATGCTGATGACTGAACTAGGGATTTTCTGCATGCAAAGCAGATGCTACCCCTCTGAGCTATAGCCCCTTTCAAATAAAATGTCATCAATTGCTGCATTCTTAACACATTCAAGAATTACCAAAGTTAACATCTCTACCTGTCAGTAAATGGCTCTCAGCTTCCTGGGATGTTCCAGCATTATAAGAAGCAATTTCCATGAGAAGCAGGAAGAAGAAAGGAGATTTTAATAGGAGGGTTTAATGTTGGTCAAGCCACAAGCAATTGATCGAATTAAACTGACGCAGAGTAACACTTCTACGGTCCATGTAAAATCACCGTGGAGAGTTATGCATATACCCTGTGGGAAAAGGAGGCTCCCATTACAGAACTCTGCTTAAACTGTATCTATATCATTTTTGTAGTTCCCTCCCCTTTTTTCTAATAGAACCATTTGTCTAAAGTTCAAAGCCTATATGTATATTTCATTCCATGCCATGAGCTAATCCTTTATGGGAAATTAGTAAAATAACCAAGGGGGTGGGGCATAATCAAAAGGAGCACTTGAAAAACAGGCCAAACTTTGATGTATAAAAATACTTAAAAAAAAGAAAAGAAGTGATTACATACATCTCAATGGAACAGCTAAATAATCTGCATTCCCTTTGACTGCAGTCATTCTGCTCAGCTCGGGAAAGGTGTGTGTCTTAAATTACCAAGGTATATGAAAATCATATAACCAATTATGCCTAAATAAAGTGTTTTCCAAAGTTGCCCAATAGGCATTAGTAGCTATTAAAATTCAGAGTAATGGGGAACAATGTTCCTCCTCATCTGCTTCATAACATCCTTTCTACAATCGGTTTATCTTTAGTGACTGATCTGATTAGGTATCTTTGGAGGGGAGATACTGTTTATGCAGTATATCAATATTTTTGTTTTAATAAAGTTATTTGCCATGGAGATGTGTGACAGCTCTTTCTCTGAGGACTCCCATTTCTCTCTTTAAGCCATTATTGCATAAATCATACTTGACAGCTGTAAAATATTGCTTGGGGTGATAAAGCTGTAAAGCTTTGACATGAAAACTATAATTGTGAGGGGATCGAGGGTGGGGGGTTGTGTATTTAAATCAAGGAGCGCTGTATCCTGCCAGCCCTTTTCATGTGTGATGGGTGCGCTTTAAGATGATGAAAGTCAGAGGTACCTAAGTGTAGACATCCTACGAAGACTGATTATTGACAGGAGAGTGAAGTTGCTCAATGCTGCTGTGTAACCGGAGAGATTTTGTGGAGGAGGAATACAAGGGCAGGACGTGGTGGTGACAGATAACATGACAGCCGGAAAGAATTACTTCTGACAGTTCTTTTGATATTCCAAAGAGCGAAATAGTATTGCCACCATCTTTTGTTGAATTGTGCAACACGGAGGGTTGATCTGATAAACAAACAGAATTTTGCTTCCCAGAATCACTGAAGTTGCTAATCAATAGTTTAAAGGGCAAGGGGGGGGAAATGAATTTATATACTCAACAGCACATTGTGTTTATCATTTGTACAATGCATCTTATTCAGCCTTATGATCACCATGTGAGGAGAGTCGGTACGAGGTTCTTATGGGCGATGGCAAGGTCCAGTGGCGATAAGCAAACAAAGAGAGAATGCCTAGGAGCATATGAAGTTGCCTTATACTGCGTCAGACCATTGATCCATCTAACTCAGTACAGTCTCCACTAACGGGCAGCTTCTCTCTGGAGTTTAGCTGGAGATGCCAGGGATTGAACCTGGGACCTCTTGGCATGCAAAGTGTATGCTCTGCCAATGAGCTATTTTCATAGCAAACAGGGAGAGGGAGAGCAGGATGGCTGGAATGTGATGGCACAGAGAGAAAAAGAGAAGTTTGCAACCCTTCTAATTCTTCAGCTCTACCAAGACGGCTCCTAAGTGACTTTCCTTGTGAGTCAACAGCTCTTTATGGGGGGGGGGGGACCCTGACAGCGATCCTCCTGTATTTCAGACAGAGTGCTTCTTTCAGTCCTACACGGTAGTGCTAGGGATGGAATGTGGCCCCTTCTGCGCACTCAAAGCATGGCATCCACTACTAAGCTACAGGCTTCTCTGTGACATGTGGGCCTACATGAACCCTTGATCTGACACACCAAGGCAAGTCTTAGGTCCCGAGTTTACATTTAAGGAACTGTGGCTGAATGGTAGAGACTCACCCGCAAGGCCACGTCTTGAGTCCATAGAGTGAGTGAGGACTGAACTCCAGATGTCCTTTTCGAGGCATTATCGCCTCTTTGCTATATTGGCTTCTATTGATGATGATGATATATTTATTTATATCTCACCTTTTCCCCTGATGGGACACAAGGTAGCTTACATATAAAATTGAGAACCTCTAAAAACATATATAAAAAATTGTTCTTAAACATTGTTAGAAGTAAAATTGTATACATATATGAAATCTTTTTAAACCATACAAATAATTGCAATATAAACAGCAAGGACCCATCCCTTTCATTAAAAGCAGTCAGTTCCCCAAAGCCTGCTGGAACAAGAAGGTCTTCACCTGCCAGTGGAAGGACAACAATGAGGGAGCAAGTCTAGCTTCTCTATGGATGGAGTTCCAAAGTCTGGGAGCAGCCACCAAAAAGGCCCTGTTTTCCCTTAAAGTATATATAAGTTGCCTCTCTGCCCAAAGGCACCTGACAACAATAAATGCCAGTAATTCCTTGTCCTATGCCAGGAGTGGGGAACCCTAGACTCTGGGGCAAAATGGAACCCTCCAGGCCTACCTATCTAACCCTTGGAATGCCCCTCCTCAGCCCTGCTTTGTATCCAAAAAGTGTTTTTGCCAGGCTGGAATGTGTCCTTTAACTCTGCACATTTCTCTTGGTTGAATGGCTCAAGCATAGAATTCTCTCTGTGTGTTTGTATAATGTAGTTTACAATACAAGAGTAAAATTTAGAGGGGTTTATTTTTGCCTTTGGCCCTGCCTACCACTGGCGTGTGGCCTGGGAAGGTTTCCAAGAAAAGGATATGGCCATTCTTGGGGGGGGGGATTCCCACCCCCTCACATGCCATAGTCTAGAAGACTGTCAGCACCAGAGTTTTTTTGTTTTTGTTTTGAAAAGCCACGTGTTTCATTGCATTCTGAAGTGCCCAGTGAAAAATATCCAAGAGTGGAAACCAGAGTTCCACACAGTGCCTGCTGCCCACCCCCGCTCAGAATAGTATTTAGCACCCTCGATTTATAAAGGTTCATCTCCCACATTAAAGCTACCTTGGCGAAGTGCAACGCAGCCTTTTCAGTTTAGCCTGTCGCACCTATTTGCCATGGGTGTTCTGAGTGACGTTTTATCAGTCAAGCTCACTGCCCAGGTTAATAGCCTGTAACAAAGCTCCGTCTCAAAAACCGCTAAAGTAATGACAGAGCACGAGTCACAGAGGTGAAAGTTAGCAATTGCTATTGTACAGTCTGCCGTCTCATTAGTCATGCCTTTTGTTAGAAGATCAGGTGAACACTGCTGCCGCTGACCTTCTGCATGGTGGCACTGAGGTGTTATCCAAAAACCCAGGTTCCTCCAAAGAACAAGAGGGGGCCCTCTTCTTAGCTCCAAACCTTGTGTGTGACTTTTATTGCCAGCATGAAGCACAATCCACTGAAAGTTTCTTCTGCAGCCCGAGGAGGACACTGCCTAACTACCCTTAGTCTGCCCTCAGGCCACACCTGCCTGCTTTCTTTCTTACAACCAGGCAGAGGGTGGCTCTGACTGACATTGGTTTTGGCTCCACCTACTGTTAACCTCCCTGCCTTCCACCCTCACAGTCGCAATGAGCACCGGCCACCACTGCCTGCAGTAGACCTACATCGCAGTGGATGATGGTAGCTGCTTAGGAGCACTGCCAAGCCCTCCTTTAGCTCCCACACACTTCAAGCAAGTGGGAAAAATAGTCAGCAAACCCTGCCCATTTTTAATATTCACAATGCCATGCGGAAATATCTAAGTCATGTATCTCACAGAGATGGAATGCTCCAAGTTATTCTTATGGATACAAGTTATTCTTATGGATACAAAAACTTAGGGACTATGCAGAAAGGGCAAAACTTACCAGAAAAAAAATAAGAAATCAAGATAACAAACTTTTTTTTATAAAAGAATGGAAATGGTTTATTGAATATTGACAAACAAATTATAAATAGATAAGAACAGTGGCAAGATTATTGTAATAATCTGCAGTTTTGTATGAGTATATAATTAAAGCAGATGAATAAAAGAATGAGTTAAGTTAATTTAGAATATGCATGAAATGATAAAAAATAAAATTAAGGAACCGCAGAAAGAGGAGGAAGGAAGTTGAGTTTTGAAATGTTAAAATGACTGTAAAATTATTGAAATTGATATAACTGAAAATCATAAATCTTATGTTTTTCTTTAAGAAATGCTCCAAATTATTCTTCCCTATCCGTGCTCACTGTCTGCCGGTCTCCTGTTGCCTAGAATGTGGACAGATGAACCTTCTTCACTGCAGAGCAAGGATGAGGAACCTGTGGCCCTCCAGTTGTTGTTGGACTGCAACTCCTGTCACCCCTGAGCCTTGGCTGTGCTGGCTTTGGCTGATGGAAATCGCAGTTCAATCACATCTGAAGACCACACATGTTGCCCACCCCTAGCGTAAATCTTGCAACATGTTTCACAAAGCTGGGTCTGCCTTGTGCAGCATACATCAGTTGAAGGTGGAAACATTTTCCACCTGATTCACTTGTCACCAGGATCTTGGCATCCTAAACTTTATATATTCTGTTTGGAGGCTGTCTGGCCCAAGGCCAGTTAAAAGATCAATAGAAGGAAGAGCAGTGGAGGCCTCAAAGTGGCCCATCAAGTGATAACAGCACACACCTGGACTGAGCAGGTACACGGGTGCCCCCCCAGAGGCGGATTTAGGGCAGCGCCAGTGGTGAGGTTACACTGGGTGCACAGCCAAGGAGGGCACCTTCTCAAAGCCTGGTAGACAGTAGCCTGGCTTCAGGAGAGACATGTGATGGCTCTGACAGGGTCCTAGAGTACTCCATCCTCCTTCCCCAAGCTGGACAAGCACTTACAGGGTTTTGGGAAGAAGATAGGAGGGCTCTAGGACCCTACCAGAGCCTCACACCTCCATCTCAAAGCCTGGCTTAAGCTGGCGCTGTAAGGGTTGCACTGAGAGGGTGTCAAACGCCCTTACACAGTGCAGCATATAACCAAGGTCTACCCCTGTCTCCCTGTTACACTCTTCTCTACTATGGGGAGAGGTATTGCGTTTATATTTAAATTAGAGTATTCACCTCCAACTTTGCATCAGAGAGATCAATCAGCTTCTCTAGTGCGAAATAATACCTTTGTTTTATAGCCTATATGCATTCTTCAATTAAGTATAGCAGAGTCCTGGCTGACTTAGCTGAATTGCAGTGATGGTTCCAGGACACTTATCAGTCGCTTCGCAAGTTGATTATCTGTGTGTACCCTATAACAAAGTGTCAAGTAATTGATTGTTTCTACAGCTCTACTGTTGGGGGAAAAATATTTCGTATACAAAACTCACGATCAGAAAGCGTTCAGCAGAGGCCTACACTTTCAATATTGTCTGTAGATTTTATTTAATGCCAAGAATAGATCTGTTTGTTTCTCCTTCTTCTTTGCCCCATTTTTTAATCACCCACTTCACTGAAAAGCTCTTAAATGTCATGAAAGTAGGTCTTTTCCATCCTTGTAAAATGTCTGCTTTGTTTTTCAAGAGTGATTACTAATAGCTATGAAAAGTCTTACACAGATGAGACACCAGCAGTTTTCACACTGAGACAATGTAAATGCTCTTACACGTGCTAAAGGAGTTCTAGGTAGGCACTGTTTTGCAAACACCTTGTTCTGTATCTATTTCCAATGCCATCATGTAATTTTGAACTGCAAAACAATTATGGCTAATAAGACTTTAATTAACTCTGAGCACTTTATTATGAGTGCATCATATCTGCAATGAAGCAGTCTTGCTTCAGAGGCTAATTATCAGTGGAGTGATTTTATTTCCCTATATTTTAGTCAGAAAGTCCCTTACCCAATTGCAGGAGACAAGTTGCTAACATCATCCCGACTTGCTAATAGTATTCTGCAACTTGACAAATGTCACACTCTCTTTCTTACCTCTGTAACAAATGCTAAGATTTGAAGCTGGGGGGGGGGGGGTTGCACCCTGTATTTATGGAGACAGGAAAAAATGAAGCTGTGAGTGATATAGCTGTACCAGCACCCTGAGCTTATGGATGTGCTTTGTGCAACTCAGATCTCAGTTCTGTTACTTTCATCTTTCCATTCTTTGTCTGAGGAACTCGAAACAGCTTACATATGGCTACCCAAAGCAACAAAGAGTCTCGTGGCACCTCAGAGATTATCAGTGCAATCCCCAAGCATATCTACTCAGATGCAAATCAGATGGAATATAGTGAGGCCTCTTCTAAGTAAGTGTGGGTACGATAGCCATACTATAAATTTATTGTGGTATAAGCTTTTGAGGACCAGAACTCACATCATCATATAGTGGTGCCTCGGGAATCTTTTGTTGTTGTTCTTACAAAAAGCTAGCAAGATGTAAGATGTAAATTGTCGAACTGTTTCTGTTTAGTAGCTACTAGCTGCCAGCTATCAAATATATCTGCACTTATGATTAAGCAAGCACAATCAGTCAGCAAACTACACTCTAGCGCTGAGAGGAGGCCATATTACAGACCCTCCAAGCATCCCTATTTTCCAGGGAGAAATATCAGAGGGTATGGGGTTATCCAGCTCTTGAGCCATCTGAAGGCAGCCCTGTATAGGGAAGTTTTTAAAAAATATTTTTAATGTTTTATTATATTTTTATATATGTTGGAAGCCACCCAGAGGGGCTGGGGCAATCTAGTCAGATGTGTGGGGTATAAATAGTTGTTGTTGTTGCCCTATTTAGAACATCCCTATTTTCATCGGATAAATGTTGGAGAGTATGGTATTAGCCTTTAGGCTTGCAACAATATGGCTCCTTCAGAATGCTTAAGTGTTACCCACTCTGTCATGCTTCAGTTTGTGAGGGGAAACTCATCTGCTGGAAGTTCTATGAAAATTGTATCAGACCACAACACCATGCAGAGACCAACCAATTCAGGCAGCAAATCAGTCACAGAGTGTCCACATGTCCTGCTTAACACAGCCTTCTGTTTGAAGTGCTGCCTGATCCAAGCCTGATTTTAGGGAAAAGAGCTAGAAGGGAAAGTCTTGACGCTGTCTTGAAATTGCCCTTCAGGACTTAGCACCTGGACAGCAGACACCTGATCACGCTATTCTTCACTACAGTGAACTGCCAGTCAGCATAGACAATACTAAGCTGGAAAGACCAATGGTCTAACTCAGTGGGAGACCAACTTCCTGTATCCTTGGCCCAGTATACTATACCTGTTGTTCAGCCCGGACACTGAGATCCAACTCTGAGGGCCTTCTGGTGGTTCCCTCACTGAGAGAAGTGAGGTTATAGGGAACAAGGCAGAGGGCCTTCTCAGTAGTGATGCCCACCCTGTGGAATGTCCTCCCATCAGATGTCAAGGAGATAAGTAACTATACAACCTTTAGAAGGCATCTGAATAGGGATGTTCTTAATGTTTGATGTTTTATTATGTTTCTGTATATGCTGGAAGCTGCTCGGAGTCAGATAGGCGGGGTACAAATAATAAATATTATTATTATTATTATTCCATTTCTATTATTATTCCATTTCATATTATTACTCCATTTCTACAGACTAGTTTCTGAACGAACATTATGAAAGAGAGAGAAAAAGAGCATTTCCAGGGAAGATAGGTAGGAGTATAAAATGCCCAATCATGGCAAATGGAATTATTTCTTCACGGGCCAGCTCTGTTTCCCCACTTATTTCTTAATAATATGGCTCAATAGATAGAAGAGAGGGGTGGGGAGAGGACAGCAAAATATTAAATAAGACATGACACAGGCTTCATAGGTTCACTTCTAGAGGATTAAAGGACAATGACACCCACACAATTCTATCCAGTAGAGATCGCATTCTCTCAGCTTTGTAGCTACAGCACCGTCCCTGATAGAAATGCCAAAGGTATGAAACATTTCACTGGGGATTTAACTCCTGAAGCCGCAGCCGCTTTTCAACTTCATGTTTTGCATGTAGGTACAGATGCTCAAGCATAAACTACATACAGCTCTCGTGAAGCATAAAGCACAACTGCAAGTAACATTCGGTTTGCGTCTCTTGGAAATACACCAAAGTGGATCCTTGCTCTGCTCCTGGTTACTATGCAAGCAGAATAGGAATAGACAGGGGCGGAAGGGAGGAACCCTAGAGGAAGCAGTGAAGGGTCGGAGAAGGTCTTCCATGGGAGATGCAGGATGGAAATTCAGCATAATCTCATGGCTATTTGCAAATGTAATTACCGTATTTTTCGCTCTATAAGATGCACCAGACCACAAGACGCGCCTAGTTTTTGGAGGAGGAAAACAAGAAAAAAAAATATTCTGAATCTCAGAAGCCAGAACAGCAAGAGGGGTCGCTGTGCAGTGAAAGCAGCAATCCCTCTTGCTGTTCTGGCTTCTGGAATAGCTGCGCAGCCTGCATTCACTCCATAAGACGCACACACATCTCCCCTTACTTTTTAGGAGGGGAAAAATGAGTCTTATAGAGCAAAAAATACGGTATTTAACTTGCAGTTGACGGGGTGATTTTATTTTATTGTTTGCTGATCTTTTGTCGATATTACCTTGTAGAAATATATATGTCTGCAAGAGGGAGTGTGAAATATATACAGATTCCTGAATTCTGTTTTTCATTAGGCTTTGAACACTTAGAGGGTGGCAATGTGACTTGTGTTGTACATTTGGGTTGTCAACCACATTGAGCACAGTTATGTGGTATGCAAGTTCAAAATGAAATGAAATGAGAAATGAAAATTTAAAGATAAACTCATGAAGATAAACTTGGATAGGCATGCCAGAGCACAAAAGGAGAGGAAGAATCAGTTTTCATATTTAGGAGAATAACAAAACATGAGTTTTACACGGGTGCTGTTCTGACAATCTGACTTCTTTCTAAGGACTGGGGCTGCTTATATCAGTCACTGGCTGCAACTGTCTTCCATCCTTTGCCTGCTTCTTTGCCATCCTTCCATTCATTTAATATAAGAGGCATAATATCCTGGATCTTTTTCAAATTTCTCACTGATACGGCTTTCCTGCTCTATCAATTTAACTCATTCAGAAGAAGTCAGGAGTTTAAATTTCCTTGAAAATGATATCAACGGTGCCAATTAACGAATGCAGCAGAAGTGATTTATACTACAAGATATAGACCTGCTCATATTTCCTACTTGGCATACTCCCATTTTTCTCTTTTGGATTTTTTTTTAAAGATAGCTATAGATTGCTACAGAGGCAATGAAAGTTGATACAGAACTGTGCTCCTGAGATGCTGATGCCTAGTGATTTTATCACCTGTACAGGTTTGGAGCTAGTGTGGTTTTGGGGTGGGTTTTGCTTTTTCTCCCTCTGTTATGTGTACTATGTGGCCTGGCTCATGTTCCCAACTCATGTGGAATCATTTGCTCTGCAAACACCTTCCCTGATGCATCTGCTTGTGGCAGACTGCTTCAGGCTGTAATCCATAGGGGCTAGGGTGCTGCTAGCTTGATCTTTGAACAGAGATTTGGCCTAGTTGGCATCATGGGCTATTCCGTGTATACAATTACTTCTCTGCAGTGCCTTGATTTCTAGTATTGCTTGTTTGGTTTGGGATCACTTTCATGTCTTCTTGTGGTCCTACTCCTGTATAAAACACTTCTCTCCTCTTCTGTTGCGTGCCCTGCCATATTTGACATAGGACTTCCCCCTGCTGCTTCCCCTGCTTAGCTTATTCTCTAATAAAGACATGTGCCATTCCAAAAATCATTTCCCCCATTAAAAATTGCCAGTTGTTATGATGATGTAGCTGTTAGAAAACTTGCAAAATATCATTCTCCTTCTTCAAGTCATAATTCAGGTAGAGACATAATTCAGACAAAATGGGAGGACTGGATTTTTCATTCTTGTGTACTTATTACCATGCTACACAGATTAGACGGGGATCAGGTCAGAAGTTAAGACAACTTGTTTAGTATACATAGGTAAAAAAGGTAAAGGGCCCCTGGATGGTTAACTATGGGGTTGTGGCGCTCATCTCGCTTCAGGCCAAGGGAGCTGGTATTTGTCCACAGACAGCTTTCCTGGTCATGTGGCCAGCATGACTAAACCGCTTCTGGTACAATGGGACATCATGATGGAAACCAGAGCACACAAAAACGCCGTTTAGCTTCCTGCCACAGCAGTACCTATTTATCTACTTGCACTGACGTGCTTTAGAACTCACTCCTTCTGTATTCATGCCTTGCTACAAAGTTGAACAATATATTCTTCATGGCCGAGATTCAGGCTTGCAAATGGCCACGCTAATTGGACTATAGCCCTCAGAAAGATTGTCAGAAGGTGCATATAGGAAACTAATGTTTGGTTTTATTTTACAGCATAAAGTGTACAGTGCCACATTATTTGTGAGACAATATATTTTCCCCTGTATAAATACTTTTATAGGAAAATAGTAGTTACAATTTATGATACTGCTTATTATATTCACACAAAACCAAATCCCTCTCACTGGAGCATGTTTTAAGGACTCTGGAGCTCTCATCCAAAGCATACTATGTATCTTGATCTCATTGTTGACTGAGCTGACATGTCTCTAGCTTTGATGTGCTGGGAGGAATGATTTTAATGCAGCTAACTTCTTTTCAACCTAAACTGTGCACCTTGTTTTTATGGAGTCAGAAATCTGAATCCTGGTTCATCCAGGACCCTGTGAACAATGCTCCATGAGGTGGGAAGCCTCTTAGTGACTGTAGCAGTTCTGACAACCGCCACAACCACCTGCTGAAAACTGCAGCCCCATCTTCTTTCAGTACCACTGCTGACTGACTGCTTATCCTCCATCCATCACAGCCTGGCTTCTTCTGGCAATCAGAGCAGCAAAGAGGAACAAGTAGCCACTGCTTGTTTTTCCTTTCTTGTTCCTCTCTTATGTGCTGAGTCTAGAAAGAAGTTATGTGCCACCAGGGAGGGAGGGAGGGAGAGGGTGATCTACAGGTGGCCATAAGCAGTTATTAAAACTGCTAGCTGCTACAGTCACTTGGAGACTTCTCACAATGTGGGTCCTCATCCACAGGCTCATGTGTGAACAGGGATTTCAACATCACCACATTCTCTCACTGAAAAAGTTTTGAGACTGGCCTATCCTCATCTGTGAGCTATGTTGGGCTACTACAGCAGATAATGAGATAAGGCAAAAGGACAGAATTGGTCTTCCCTCTGCAACAATTTGGATGCAACCCAGAAAAAAACAGATGTTCAATTGCAATCCCATTGTTTTCGATGAGATTATCCATCTGTCTTTATTCCATGTGTATTTTGTCTGCATACATAGACCCTGTGCACAGCCTGTACATCCTTACAAATGTAGGCTCTGTGTAACAAGTTGGCAGGATGATGGGGAGGAAGAAGACGATCCCAGTGTGGTGCAGCCAGGACTGGGATGCACCGGGGCAAGCAAAGGATGGGGAAGAAAGTACTTACAGGGTGATGGAGGATGGCAAGGGGATAGAGGTTAATACACAGGAACCAGAGCAGCAGGACCTGTCACCAAAGCCCGAGGGACCCTTCTTCATATGAACACGGCAAGCACTGAGTAATAGGGAGCAGTCGGAGTGGTGCTCTAGGAGGTTGAGGCAGGCAAGGCCCACAGCCCAGCTCCCTAGCCAGCCAGATGGGGCTCACTAGCTATGGGAGAAGGTGTGATTCCTCAGCTGGAGTAGGCTTAGGACAGGTGAGGGTCACATGTCTCATTAAGCCCAGATACTACAATCAGCATCCAAAGTACAAAAGCAGATCTGAAGTACTGTGTCTGCTCAATTGCCCATGGTGATGGACCTTGGCTTGGATGCTCCTGGACTGTGGTTCAGGACTGTGCTTTGGGTTTGACTCTGGACTGTATCTTGACTGTGGGACTTCAGACTTGACTACTTGGATTGACCCTGGACTGCGTTTCCTGACCTTTGGACTTTGCTTGTGTGGCTTGACCCCCAGACTTTGGACTTGACTTACTGACTTGCTGCCTGGAAGGCCAGGGGTTCAGGACACTCTGTGCATGTGGACAGGAACTGAAGGTACTTCTAGATGGGTATTGATTGCGGGATCGCAGCTCCTCATGTATTCATGTTCGTTGTAGTGTGTCCTCATTATGTCATTGGCATCAAAAGGCCAGGCTATATTTCCACCACCACCAATTTAATCCAGATTTTCCCTTTTGGGTAACAATTCATTTGTTACTTCTCAGTGACCAATTTACAATATTAAGCCCTCATCTGGAAGCACCCCCTGAAGGAAAATGGCTCCCAATTCTTTGCTTATACAGAGGGTCTATTCTTGGACCTGCAAGCCATCCCAACCATACTCCTGTCCTTATGACTGTTCAGTCTATCTAAATTGATTTTGTGAGCATGGCTTTAGGTTGCAATGTTTAAACACATTTACAGGAGAGTAAATCCTACTGAACTTGGTGAGACTTATCTCTGATTAAACAAGCTTGGTACTGAATTCTTTTGCATTGATTTTTGGATTTGGTTGTTTTACTGCCACTCATGCCTTGTATTCCTTTAAAAATGTGCTCACTGTATAGTTAAAACATTTCTCAAGTACAGAAGCTATGGCATATAGAGGGGAACCATTGTTTACATAATCAGAAAGCACCTCCCCTTTCATTTTCCAAACTCTGGTTATCTAAAATGTTATATGAAAGTGTTCTATGAAAATGAAAATGAACTCACTTAGGGAGAAGAGAGGAATCCAGGTAGATGGGTTGGCATAACATAAGGTAAAAGTGAGTTGCAGGTTTCATTTTTTTCAGCTCATTGAGGGACATAATCAGGGATATGGCTAGCAATGGTGGCTCTTGCCTACTGGAACTGGAAGGCAAGGAGGCTAACAGCAGGTGGAGCTAGAGTTCTTCAAGGGCAACAATGAGACCTAGAAGGATGAAGCTGACAGGCAGTGCTGCCATCCCCTGGGCTGGATGTAAGTAGGAAGGTGGGCAGGTGATGGCTGGTTGAAGGCAGACTGAGTTGTGTTGGTCAGTGCTCCTTCACCCTAATGTGCCTGCCTCCATGGATTGCCAGGTTGTTAGAATCATTGAAGCACTGGTCCAGGGCACACATTTGCATATGCTGATATAGGTGCATACATGCAAGTTTACATCTCTGAGCAAATGAAGATTGTGGGTTGCTGGAGTCTCACTAGGGCTGTGCTTTGCAGTATGCCCTGCAGCGTGAAAGCAAAATGGTCGTTGTTGTTTTAAGTGGTGCGGATGGTCCGGGGCCCAGCTCAGAAGACCTGGTGCTCAGCTGAACATTGTTGCCTGGGACTTCTTCAATGGCCTCCTCCATAGTGAGAGATAATGAGCCTTTGCTGCTGCTGTCATACCGTTATGAGACGCCTGGTATCCATTAGTCAGCACTCCATTTGCATCGTTGAAGATGTACAGAGAGCAGATCTTCAAAGGGTGGGAATACTCTTCACACTGCGCAGAATTCTTTTTGGAGTGTCGGAGAGTCTGAAGTGAGATAACCCCACTGGAACATTTCTCCCCCTTGTATTAGGAGAAAAAGTTCATTGCCTAGGTTTCCTTATCTAGGTCAGACACAGAAGGGAGAACTTTTGTCCTCCCTTTTGCTTCTCCTGTCATTACTTTCATCTCGCAGCAAAGGATGCTGAAGGATGCCTCTGCTCTGCTTATCCCCACGCCTGCAGACCACCCAGCCTCTCTCTGGTACACCCCTCTCTCTCCCGCAGGCATCTTCCCACGGTCTAAAGAGTTTGAGCCCTTTTCCGTCTTCTCTCTTCCTCTCCAAATTAGTGTATAGCCAGGGTGTGCTTAACCCTTATATAGCATCTGTTTTCTTCCTTTTGTTCACAAAGTCACTCAACACCCCCTCATGCTTGGAGATCCTCAGCTCCTTGGCACTTTTGATCTATTTGGCTTGAGGCCAGGAACCTACTATTAAAGAAAGGCTCATATCCCTCAGTTCCAGGATTCAGGGTGTTCTGAACCAAAGAAATTGGTGGAAGCTAATGCTGGAAATAAAATGTAAGTGGAACCCAAAATCAAAAGGGTGCAAGCAATATACCAGCCTTCATTCCCATGCTCGTATATTTTCAGTTGTATGTGTTGTGTTACTTGCTTTCAAGTGTCATTCATTCTCACCTGCTTCTATGAAAGTAATCTTCCTTAGGAACTGAGACTGTGATCCTGTGCACCTCTGCCATTCAGTTCAGTGGAGCCTATTCTCCCTAACCATTCAGCCAGAAATGGAAACGGGAGCAGAAATTGCAAGAATTTATACATTCACCTGGGGTCAGGAACAGAATTTACACAGTCAACACTATCATTATTATTATTTTTTGTCTGCAAATGTTACATAAACAATTGCATTATTTTCTGCATTGTTTTTGATATTTCCTTTCCATTGAAATGCATTGTAATTAATAACACAATCACATAAATGAACATGTTTGTTTCATCCATAGCAGATAGTGAGACAAACGATGTAGGTTTTAGTGGAAAACGAACTGTGGCAGAACAGAAAGAATGCTGATTGCAGAGTGGGATGCAGATCTCTGCCTCCTAGCATCCCTTGCTGAGGCTGTTGAAGGTTGGAGTCCAACCACATCTGGAGGTCCACATGTTCCTTACCCTTGTTTCAAAACACCAAATAGAGCTTCTGACAAATTTGTACTGGATCCTAGGAAGATGCAGTTAATAATTAAAACCCGTAAAACTGATTGCAGTGACTAACAAAAACAATGATACTAGAGTTTCTAAGCAAACCAATTTAGCTTCTGCCTTCTTCAGCTCCTCTGATGTGAATCAAAGAGTGTCGTAGCCAAGGTGACACAGAGCATTGGTGATGGAATATTCAAACATGTTTGCTGTTGCTGGGAAATGTTGGGTATTATTTTCTGGGTTGAAGCCTTGCGGTGGTAAGGTGTCAAGTCTATATATCCAGGAGATTTCTCACTTCCACTGTTATTGGATCAGATGGCATCTCTGCTGCAATAATTGATAAAGAGTGTGTGTGTGAATGAGAGAGAGAGATTTAATTTAGGCTGAACCGGCTTGTACCGTAATTCAAATGTTGCAATGGAAATATCTGTAGTGAGCCCATCAGAATTGTGTGGGTCACACTCAAGCTTTTTCTGGACCTTGCCCCTGCTTGCTTCTTAGCTTGAGCACTGCAGGAGCTCTTGCCTGACTTATAAGCAGAACCTGAAGGCACTTTCATGGCAGTGGAATCCATGGCTTCTCTAACCATGCAGAGAGCTGGTTGGTTTGTGGCTATGCACCACTCAGTGCAATGACAGCTTGCCTGATTTAATTTCTCCTGCCACCAAACTCAGAGAAAACAGCAAGGGCTTTATAAGTACTTGTCTCACTATGTGGGTCAGGGGTGCTAACTTGAAAAAAATATTGCGGGGCCAAGGTAAGCCCTGCCCCGCAAAATAGATCACACAATGCAGCACACACACACACCATCTGAATGGCAATGCCAATTAACTTTGGGGGGGGCTGGGCTCCTCAAATATTTTAGGGGGGTTGAAGACCCTTTGGCCCCTAGGAGTTGGCTCCGTGTGGATGGAGGCTCCTGAAGGCCCACTCACCACATGATGAGCAGTGTTGCAGGTTAAGCAGTTGCCAAAACAGGGTGAGCAGTTGAGCAAATCTGTCAGTTTCAGTTTATCTCGGTTTCTCATTTTTCCTGTCTTAAATTCAGTTATCCGCATGTCTAAGTCAGCTTGAGATTTAAAAAGAAAATGCTCGTGAAAATTCATAAGTATTAAAGTAGGAGTTTCTCCTCTTACACACATTTTTATAGGAAATCTTTCCTAATATAGACATATCCAGCAAACAGTTTTCTTCTAATATTATGCATTCTCTCTCTCTCTCTCTCTCTCGCTCTCTCTCTCTCTCTCTCACACACACACACACACACATTTTACCCTAGTATGTGTCTTTGTTTTGTTTTACACATCACTGGGATGTAACAGTTCCTTATAATGCCTGCTGGACTAGAAAGGACTTTGTCTTTTATTGGAGAGGGGGGAGTGCTTTTGTCAAAGAAGAAATATGCCGGTACTCACCATGAAGTTGTTACAGTAAGTAACATTTTTTAACATTTGCCCCCCAAAAGGTGCCAGTACTGAGTACCCTTGAATACCCCAGGGGGGGAAGCATTGGGAGAGGGGCTGTCTAATCTCAGCCAGAAGGGAGTTCTACATAACCAGACCTACAATACCAAATGCATGGCTTCTGGTGGATATGAGCCCTGCCTGCATCCAGGGTGAGAGGCAGCCTGTCTCTGAATGCCAGCTGCTGGAGAAAACCTTCTGGGACAGGGCTATTGTCCTGTTTAGATGGGCTTCCCATTGGCATCCGTTTGGCCCCTGTGGAAAACAGGATGGTGGGCCAGATGGTCCTTCTGTCTGATCCAGCAGATCTTCTCTTACATTTCTAAGCCAACCTCAGGAAAGCCTTGAACACAGGGTGCAGAAGGTCCATCTCTCCAGAAGCTCATCTCTCATCCACCACTAGGTTCAGCCTGTTCCCTTCGAAAGAACCCTCTTCTCTCCTTTGGTCCCATTACTGTATTTTTGTTCCTTCTCTAGTTTTCATGAAAATTCAGAGATACAGTTTGCGTATAAATAACTACACACACCACATCAAAAAAGGCTTGGAAACTAATCCACACTTAGTCATGATAGTAAGTATTTGACAAACCGCAGGGGCAGATCTGTCTTAAATCCCACAAAGAGAAAACCTAATGCCTAGAGCCCCTGATGTCCTTCCTTCATCAGTTAAAAAGGTAAAGGTACCCCTGCCCGTACGGGCCAGTCTTGACAGACTCTAGGGTTGTGCGCCCATCTCACTCAAGAGGCCAGGGGCCAGCGCTGTCCGGAGACACTTCCGGGTCACGTGGCCAGCGTGACAAAGCTGCATCTGGCGAGCCAGTGCAGCACATGGAAACACCGTTTACCTTCCCGCTAGAAAGCGGTCCCTATTTATCTACTTGTACCCGAGGGTGCTTTCGAACTGCTAGCTTGGCAGGCGCTGGGACCGAGCAACGGGAGCGCACCCCGCCGCGGGGATTCGAACCGCCGACCTTTCGATCGGCAAGCCCTAGGCGCTGAGGCTTTTACCCACAGCGCCACCCGCGTCCCCTTTCCTTCATTAGTTAGCAGAGTACAGATTTTGTAGCAACAGCATATGATGCTTATCATCAGAACCTACTATGCAATGGTGAGATTTGGGATAACATGTCACATTGATAGTATGATTGTAAGCAGTAGGAAAAATACGGTTTTAATGAGGAGAAAACTATGACAAAATCATTTTAATTAGAGGGCACATCTTTACCAAAGCTCATCCACAGCTTAATATAGGTGGATATTTTACTTTTAATTAATGTTCATTGTGTATGCTTTTTTCTGTCATTGGGGTTCATTTAACAGTGGTTGTTTTGATAATTATTATAAAGAATAGATTGAAAATTGGGAAGAATGTGCCAACTACAGATAAGGCCATTGTCCTTTGCAATCCCAGTAACGTTTTAAACTGCGGGCGCACAAGCTTTGATATGCTTTTTAATTATACAATTAGCAAAAGCTCCAGACAGAATAGCAGCCTTCGGTTATAGATATTTTGCTGGCGCAGTATTTAAGTGCATTCATTTCTGATGGCAAATGAGGCTGGGGGAAAAAATTCGTACAGATAAGATAATGGAGCTACTGTGCTAACACGTTGAGTCATTTGTAGCCAGCCGGAGCTTGTGTTCACTTGAACAAAGGCGAATTTCATTAGGCTACTCAAGATACCCAATGTAATCATAATACTTAGCATTTATATAGGGCATCTCGCTGTATTCATATAGTGTGAGATAAAGTGGTGTATGTAACCTCAGTGCAGTTTCTTTCTTTTCAACAAAATCAACTTGTCAGTCTTACAGTACTAGAGTGTAACACGGTAGGTATTCAAACCTTTTATCCCGGCTTGACAAGAAACAGAGTGTTCATCTAAAGTAAAGCAAGTTCATGTTAAACTCGAATGTGGGATGAATGGAGAAAATGGGCAGGGAGAATTTTCTTCTTCTCTCCCTCTCATAACTTGGGATGGTACGACCCAATGAAGCTGGATGTTAGGAGATTCAGGCCAAAGAAAGTACAGTGGTACCTACCTTGGGTTAAGTACTTAATTCGTTCCGGAGGTCCGTTCTTAACCTGAAACTGTTCTTAACCTGAAGCACCACTTTAGCTAATGGGGCCTCCCATTGCTGCCGCGCCGCCGGAGCACAATTTCTGTTCTCATCCTGAAGCAAAGTTCTTCACCTGAAGCACTATTTCTGGGTTAGCGGAGTCTGTAACCTGAAGTGTATGTAACCTGAGGTATCACTGTACTTCTTCACAAGAGCATAGTTAAACTATGGAACTTACTCCCCTCAAGAGGGAGTGATGGCCACCATCACAGAGGGATGGAGGGCCTTTTAAAGAGATAAGACAAATTCATAGATGATAAGGTTTTCAATGGCCACTAGCTACAATGCTGTGTTTCCCCTTTGCAGGCATATGAAGAAGGTAGCAGGGTTACATAAGAAGAGCCCTGGTGGATCAGGCCAATGGCACTACTATTCCAGCATCCTGTTCTCACAGTGGCCCCGGGAACTGGCATTCAGAGGCATACCGCTTCCAACAGCCGAGTGGAACATGGCCATTGTGGCTAGAAGCCATAGCAGGATTTGTGTTGCATTGCAGATACTTGCCCCAGTCCCCATAGGATACGTTTGCACATTGAGCATGAAGGTCTAAAGGCAGCTTCTAAGTGTGTTCACCCAAAAGCACCATCCGAGGCAATGTGAGAAGGTCAATGTGGCACATATATGTTCCTTGTGTCCTCATGCATACTTTCCCCTCCCTCATGTGTCACCTGAACACTCAGGTGTACCTTTGGTCTTAATCCATCTCCCTCCTTCTCTGCTCATTGGGTAGCCTGGGTAGCCAGTGGTTAGGGGAGCAGAGCCTAGGAAGCAGCAGACACCTCAGTAACAAGGCTTAATGCTGCGCCAGGAGATATTTTGACTTTTTCTGGCCTGCCCATTTTATGAGTGTTGGCCCAATGAAGCGCAAAGTCCTCGATTCCTGCCCTCACAAACTGAAACCCATTTTGCATTAAAGAGAGCCTTTTAATAAGCCCTTGATGCTATATGGCACCATTGAAATAGTCTAATGATTCCCACACAGAGACATTCAAATGTAACCTTTGAGCTGCTGGAACGAGATGATGCCACATGTAGGGCATACGAACCGTTACACTGCCTTGGCATATCTTTTATTATATTCAAATCATTGCATCTTTTCCTCTCTCCTTTCTGACACCAACCTATTGAGGGGAAAGTGATGATTAAGGAGGAAGGCAAACTATAATTTTGGCACTAGAAAGGAGCTCTGCCTTGCTCCATGCAGAGAAGGAAAGCAAGAGAGGGAGAGGGAGAGTTAGTATTCATCACTAGAATGACTTGCTCTATGGAGAGGCCAGTCTTATATCTGTTCTAGTCAATGCACCCCCAATTCAGTGACTGTTGATATTAGAGGGGCCATGTGTACTCTTCTGAAGAGGTCAGACCTCTATTTGAAGGGTTTGCTAGGTTAAAACGAAATAATCCCAAGGAGGGAAAGATCAGGAAGGCACTTGAAGTTTCCGATCTCGATGGTTTATTTCATTTGTGGGTGGTTTTCCAGCTGTTTCTTCAGTGCAGTTGTAATTCCAGCATTAAAATGCAATACAATCAGATGAAAACAGAGCAGATAAGATACAGCCAAGCCATTTTAAAAATGCACATTCATTCTAGCACCAACTAATGCTTGTATGAACAGCGAGGACTTCTGTTGGTGTCAGAATGTCAGTAGAGTCAGTAATAGCAGTGGCAGTCCTTGGGGTCTCAAATTTCTGCAGTGCCCTGTGTGATGCAAAAATTCAGTGCCCCCTTCCCACTTCTCAGCTTCCATTCTGCATCATAATTGTGGCACCCACTGTGCTGCCCCTGAGGCTCCATGCCCAGTGTGACTGAACTGGTTGCGCTCCCCTAAATCCGCCTCTGGTACTAGTCATATCTCAGAAGAGAAGGAGTTCTAGAGCCACAGTGCTACCACCAAAAAGGTCCTTCCTCTTTTCACCACACCCCAGGTCAAATTAGCAATTTTCAAAAGCCAGGGCAACATCTGAAAAAATAAAAAATACAAGGCACAAAATGCCAGAGACTATTCAAAATGAACCACTAGGTCACATCTTCCCTTTCCCTTTCTTGTGGGACCTGTCCACCTGCAGAATTAGGGGGGCGAGGGGGGTGCCCCCCCCCCTCATCTGGATGGGAAGAAAAGGTTTAAAAAGTAATGGGGCTCGGTCCTCTCCAGCCCCACCCCTGTAATCTGAACACTGAACTGATCACATGTGCTACAGATCTTGGTGGTGGTGTTGACAACAGATGGGGCTAATTGGGATGAGGTAGCAAAAGACTGCCTCCGGATTCATGAAAATGTCAAACAGTGTTGCTGACTAGATGCCTCTTAAGCCCCTCTGAATGGATTTGTGGCCTCTGTGTAAGAGAGGCCAATCAGGGTCGTCTTTACCTGGGGGTGCAAGGGGTGCAGAGCACCCGGGCGCCGAATTCTGGGGGGCACAAACTACTGTATACTGGTCCCTCCCGATCAGCGGCAGTGAAAAGCAATGGAGCGAAAGTCCCCATCCCCTCCTCCATTGCTCTGTTACTCTGGAGCATAAAATATTCAGGAAACAAAAGCAGTTTTTTATGCCGTGATATTGTTACAGATCCCCCCTCCCGCCAAAATAAAGCCCAACAACTTTGAACTCTCCCCCCCCCCCTAAAACAACTTTGGCTTCCCCCTCCCCCCCAAAAAACTCAATAAAAGTTAATTTGGAGGCAGCTAAACTAAATTTGGGGGTGCTGGGCAGATCTTTGCACCCCGGTGGCACATATGCTAAAGACGGCCCTAAGGCCAATCCACAGCTCCACCACAATCTTTCACCAAAAAGATCTGGAACTGACTCAAGAAGCCTGGGCTGCACTTTCGCTCCTAGCAAACTTTTTGAGCACCATGGCATTATTATTATTATTATTATTATTATTACAGTCAACAGTGTTCAGTTGCTTTTTAACCTTCTCTCTGTTTGCTACAAAGCCTTATTCTGAAATCAAGAGCCTCTCCTCTTTCTTTTATTGCTCCCAGGTGCAGCATAACTAACGACACCAAGGAAACATAACAAAAGCACCAGCATAGCCCTTTCGATCACTTAGTAGTTTCAATGGCATGCTTGCTCCTGCTGTCTTGGGGATTTTAGAACTTGGGTACCCTTTAGAATGGCAGCACTTTGGTTTAATCCATTGATTCTCTCCAGGGAATCAATTAAATTACACACTCCCAATCGGGCACAGACATTATTTGAACTAGGAGTGTTTGATGCACAGGACTGTAGGAAATATCTGCATTTCCAACATGAATATAAAACCTCCATGGGCTGAAATGTCCATTAATTTTTTTTTAATGGGTCCCTTCCTAGCCCCAGATGAACAATGTTTACATATCTGCCAAAATAGCTAGGGATGCTGACAGAATTAATTAGATCCTTGTGGTGGATTCTAGAGTGAAGGGCCATTGCACTTGTTTGTAATGGATGCTTCTCATGGGAGATATTGTATTCAGTTATGCCATGGGTACCTGACTGTAAAATCCACATGATTCACATTGTGAATATCAGACATCCTTTTCATTGTCAATATATACTGGAATGTGGGCCAAATCTTTCCACCCATTAAGATTTAGATATGGTCAAGAACTGCTTGCAGCCTGAAGTCCTTAGTAACATTGTTGTGTTAAAAGGGGAGGGATCTGGAGCTAAGGAAAGCAGTAAGGTGAGGACTATTCTTTGCTGTTGCCTAATAACTATTATTATTATTATTATTATTATTATTATTATTATTATTATTATATTGTTTATATACCGACCATCTGACTGGGTTGCCCCAGCCATTCTGGGCAGCTCCCAACAAAATATTAAAAATACAGTTAAACATAAACCATTAAAATCAGAAGCAGAGGTGGGGAGCCTCAGGCCTGGAGGGTCACTCCAGAAGGATACCATGGCCATCCCTTTCAAAAGCCACTGGGAGGTCAAGAAGAATCTGTCTCCCTCTCTCTCTAGCTCTTACACACACACACACACACACACACACACACACACACCACAGCTCATATTTCCATTTTCTTCACACCTTTTTAAAAAAAACCACTGTAGCATGTCCAGAAATTGTATGTAGCTATCAAATAGCAATCTGGTCTTCCTTGAACTCAGGCCTAGTTTTATAAAGAAAGCTAGTTTACCACTTCCAAGTTTATGGGTAATTTTTAGTGCTTATAGCAGAGTACTGGATATTTTCTCCTCATGTGAATGCCTTCAGGCACAATATAAATTGCTCTATTTGGTAGCTGAAATCAAGAACTGGAAGGACAAATCTCTAGCTTTTTCATGAATATTAAATCCCACAATAGGTAATTGCTCTATTTCCACGTGTAGACGACTAGGAGAGAGAATCTCAAGGTTAGCAGGAAACACCTCTTACATTCACGAGAGAAATAAAGTTTCAAGGGTACACACCGGGTGCTAAATCTGAAAAGCAACCCGACAGCTATAATTGCAATCAAAATCTGGCATCTCTGCATTAAGGAAAGGGTTTGCACTTTCAAGACACTAGCTGGTTCTAACAGGATAAAATGACACTGTACTTATTTTGGTAGCAGATCTACTAGAACTTTGCCATTTCCAATGATATACTCCCGGTGGGTTTCTCGAAGGAAAACTTACCTGCAGTGAGGGCACTGGCAAACAGCCATTATACACTCACTAACAGCTAACAGGTAGAGCTGAATATCACCCCCACTTGGCAAGGTCAGAGAAAAAGCTGATCTGACATGGAGGGTTATTGAATCCTTTTTTATTAAAAGTGCCATTTGGGAATGCTTCCATCGAACCACTGCTGAAGTAGGATGTTCTCAGTTTATAATACTTTGTTTCAACAAGAATACACCTAAGCAGGCTACACAATGTTGCTATCTCAGCTTTCTGTTGAGTTCTTTATTTGATTCGGACATGGCACATTGATACACCCTGCAAGTTGTTGTTGTTGTTGTTGTTGTTGTTTTTAAATAGCTCTTAGACCCCAAACTTTTTTCAGGCTGTGCAATCTTTTCAAAAGAGTCTCATAATATGGCCTTCTGGCACCTCAGTTGCTTCTTGTAAAACAGGCATCAATTCTTCCCCACAATTTTAGCTGCTATATGGCCAAAGGTGCCGTCCCCACTGCTCCTGTTACTTCTCTTTCTTCCCAACCCAATTCAGTGTGGATGAAAGGCAAGAGCCAATGGTCCTTCTAGCCCACCACCCACTTCTCCACTGTGGACAAGCAGGCCCTGAGGATGATGGATGGCATAATTGTGGGGTCAGTCTCCCCTTCTTCAGAGGATAAGGCTGACAATGCAGAGTGGGAAGGGGAATTGCTCTTGGGGTCAGTTCCAGAGATACATAGAGGATCTTATTATGCCCTGTCTCTGGCCCAAGGACATCATGTTGCCTTCTTCTGATTCGGAAGACTCAAGTTCATCCTCCAGGTATAGATTCAGACAGCCAAGTTGTTGGCATGATGATTGCAAATATTTGATTGTTTGTTAAATGTATGCATACATTTTCCAATCTAATCTCTCAGTATGCATTTCTATTCTTCCCTATTACATTTCAAACTCATTACCAATATCTCTATCTTTTTATACTTTCAGTTACAGATAGGTAGCCGTGTTGGTCTGCCATAGTCAAAACAAAAAAATTCCTTCCAGTAGCACCTTAAAGACCAACTAAGTTAGTTCTTGGTATGAGCTTTCGTGTGAATGCACACTTCTTCAGATACACATGTGTATCTGAAGAAGTGTGCATGCACACGAAAGCTCATACCAAGAACTAACTTAGTTGGTCTTTAAGGTGCTACTGGAAGGATTTTTTTATATATATATACTTTGTAACACTTCGTATATTTCTCCTTACAAAACGTCTTGTAGTCCTACTAGGGTAATTTGTTGATTACAGTTGATCTTCAAATAATTCATATACTTCTTCCAATCTTCTGTAAATCTCTGGTCCCGCAGGTTTTGAATCCTTCCTGTCATTTTGTCCAATTCTGCATAGTCCATTAATTTCGTCTGCCATTCTTCTCTCATCGGAATTTCTTCTTGTTTCCATTTCTGGGCTAACAATACTCTTGCCGCAGGAGATAACCTAAACTATCATCCTGTTGAAAGGTTCTAAATGGGTCTCCAGAATTCATCCGCAAGGGTACCAGCTCTAGAAAACTGCTGGAGTCGCTCATCATCTACGAAGTGTTTATGCATGCTATTTAAATAATTTTTATAACAAGTATTTCCCAGTTTTAGAACTGTTGACATTGAATTGGCAATATACTAGATATAGAGGGTGGAGCTCAGCCTTGCACTGCATTGAAATTGTTTGAATTAACGCCATACTTTGAAATCGGGGATGAGGAACTTGTGACCCTTCAGACGTTCTTGGACTTCAGATCTGATTAGCTCTAGCCAGCTGTTATGAAAATCATAGTCCAGCAAGATTTGGATGAATGCAGGTTTCCTACCCCTGTTTCAAAGTGCAGTGAGAGCCTGCCCCACCCATCCTGCGAACTGTAGTGCTTGGTTTTCAGTGCTAAGGTTTAATTTAGAAAGCTTTGCTGAACTAGATGGTCTAAGGACTAAATAAGGAAAGTGTTTTCGTGTATGTGTGTGTGTCCCGTCCCCCCCACTAATGGTACCATTACAATTGCTCTGTTTGTGGTAAAGGATAATTATTTTAAAATTTTACAGTGCTTGTTTTGACAGCTATCACTGCTTAAGCATCAAGCTATAATTAGGCAAGACATCCAATAAAAATAACAGAGAAGTCTGCAGAACATGTTTTCTTTTTATGGAACATAGAGATGAGACACGCTGATCTCAAAACATTGAGAAAACTTGCTTCCAGAGGAGCCGTAATTTAATTTTCAGGCTATAAAGATTTTAACCAGTTTCGTGCTCCGTGCACGCAGCAAACTGCCTCCTCCCCTCTGTCCCAACAAGATCAAATTAGGAGGTTATGGTTCCAGGAGAGCCACAAGACACCCATTGGGAAGGCTGAGAGTGTTGGGGCTTTGGGAACATTTCCGCTGGAAAGCAGCCAGCAGCTACAGACAATACGAATAAAGAATGATGCCTTGTACTGAGATGGACCTTTGGTCCATCTAACTCAATATTGCCTACACTGACTGTGACACTCCACAGTTTCAAGCAGGGAACATTCCTGGTCCTACCAGGAGATGCTAGGAGTTGAACCTTGGGCCTTCTGAATGCAGACCAGGTGCTCCACCACTGAGCTATGGCACTCCCTCCTCCCTCCCCTGCAAATCCATGTGCAAACAACAGCTGGAGGAAGGAACTTCTCCATTCTTGTCCTTCAGGTCATCTTTAGAGTAGCTAGGCATGTCCTTGGTCTTGTGCTGCTTCCAGAGTTTTGTGGTCCTCCAATACCACCCACCAACCAGGAAGAACCAGGACATGCAAACTGACATTTAGCAATGAGGATGGTGGGGTGTGTTACAATGCAGGCGCTGACCACATCCAAGACTAGGGACTCAGCTATACAGCTGCAAACAAAACAGTTTAAGTGTGTTGCAAAGTACAGTATACAAATGTGACACTAGATGGCGATGGTGAGCTATGGCAAATTCAATATATTTTTCAAAGTGTTGTTTTTTTTAAAGCATTTTCACTGCGTTGTGTTTTTTTGAAATAATTTTTATTTGATTTTACAAGTGAAGAATTATAACAGTTCAAAATACATATCTGTATTTAGAGATTTCTCTGAATCTCCAGACTTCCCACCATCTCCTCCATAGGTCCTATTGTCAACTTTCCCCCACTGCATATTATTTCGTAATCCACATTTTAATCTCTCTGTATTGTCCATGATATTTGCTACATTACAAGTATTATAAAAATCCTGCTAATGTTTTCATCTTCTTACAGTGATCTCCTAAATAAATTATGAATTTCACCCCTTCTTTATTGACGTTTTATCTTCTTGGTTCCTGAGCTTTGCGGTCAATTTTGTCATTTCGGCATACTCCAACAGCTTGGTTTGCCATTCCTCTCTGGTAGGGACTTTGTCTTCTCTCCATCTCTTGGCTAGCAACATCTACGCAGCTGTTGTCACATACATAAAATGTCTTTTCTGCTCCTTTGGGATATTGGTACCTACAATTCCTAATAAAAAAAGCTTCTGGTTTTTTTAATAAAGGTTATTTTAAACTTTTTTTCAATTCTGTGTGTGTGTGTGAGAGAGAGAGAGAGAGAGAGGGAGAGAGAATTCCTGGCATTTTTAATATGTGTGTAGATTCCACCTAGGCCTTGTCCAGGACTCAGGTTGAACGTTATGAGAAAGCAATGCTCTGCTTCTCCTTCAGCAACAGTTAGTTGTAGACTAAGCCTTATATAGGACCTGCAGTTCTGTCTCAACTGGAAACTCTGCCTTCCATGAAATATGCCTTTTCAGTAAAAGGGGCCAAGTCCACTCTATTCACTCTGACAAGAGGGAAGGTTGTATTGGCGCTTCTGCAGTGTAGTCCCCTGGGTGAGTCTTTGGGCTGGAGAGACACTGGTCCCACAGACTCATCCTGCATGCTTACTCTTCAATCATCAACTTCAATCTCATCCTGCAAAGAAGAGGAATGCAGTGCCAGGGTCATGACAGGGTGGTCTCTTTCCTGGTCTTGGGGCTCTAGCAAATGCCCAACCTTGCCACCTCCTGGAGCCAACCCTGTCTTGGACAGGCCAGAGAATGGAGATAGGTAGGTCCAAGGGGGAAAAGAGAGCACCACCCCCCATAAAATAATATTTTAAAATCCTTTCACCATCTTTTAATATCAGAGCTGGTTGCTTCTAGCTATTGACTCATCAGGACTGATCTGCACATGCAGCTGAACAAGGTGGTGATAAACTGGTGGAATCCTGAGGTGATATTTTGCTGCATCATTTCAGACTGCAGGTGTGGAGTCACGTTGATGGATGCTCCTCTACATTTCAGCAGCAACAACAACAAAGATCCCACAAGGCAACAAACAAACAAACAAGCATAGCAGGGAGAAGGGTAGAATGTAATCTTTCTTCCCAGTGTGCTACTGTTTTTGCAGGATTTTTTAAAAATCAAAGCATGGCACCAGTGCCTTCTTTGCAGTCAGGTTTTGCCTGTTCTTCATCCCCTGGAAGAGTTGTCCACCAGGGAATGCGGCCGCCTGGCTCAAAAAGTTTTCCCATCCCCGTGGCATTAGATAGATTCCTATGTTTGCTAAGAAACAGAAGGATTAGGCTCAAAGAAAGTGGGAAAAGGTTTTACTTAGCTTAATTTGGTTGGCAAAGCCCTTTGCAGCTGAACACCTAGTGGCTTTGAAAGAACTATTCAATTTAAATTTACAGTTATATGGGTTTTTTTTTTATTCAGGTTCAAACAGTATTGAATATTTCATGATGGGTTTATCTGAAAAACTAATGGCATTAGTGCATGGTACTTTGGTCAAGGTGTGGGAGGGTTTCATTAGCCTTTTCTGATGCACAGAAATGAGTGGCTGCAAATCTCAGATGTGCCATTCCAGCTGCTCCTTTGCTTTGAAAATAATACAATGCTGCATGTATAATTTGTTGTCTTCTTGGTCGGTAGGGAGCTCAGTTGGAACGCTGCAGCTTTCTCCATATATATTTTTGTAGCCAATATTCAAAACAGCCCAGGGTTGAAATTTCAGCTCTGTTCTCCTTAATAGGGTCAGGTTTTTGTTACTTAAGGGAAGGATAAGAGTGCTCTGGTGCAGCTGACAATAGATAACAGACTCCAATTCTGGCATAACTTTACCGCTGGGACTGGAGCAGATAGCAGCAAGTGCCTTGGGTCTCTGAATCTTGATGCCTTTGCAAAGCAGAACAGCGGACTGAAATTTTGCCGATCAGTAATACCACAGAAACTCTACATTATCTAATCGTCTTTCCTTTTCTGATATTGGCAGTTAATCTCAGACGTAATCACAATCCAGTTCTGAATGCATGTTTAATTCAATGGCAAGAATAATTTCCTGTGAAACAGAATTTGAAAACGGCATAGCCTTAACTTTTTATGAGGGTTTTTTTTTTTTTGTGGGGAGGTGGGGGGTTGGAGGATTAAATACCTAAGCTTCTTAGGACAGCGGGGGGGGGGGGGAGCCAAACCGTTGGCTGAGATAGCAAACAGCATGAAGCATTTTTAAGTAAACTAAATAAAGGCAAGAATATTCATTTGCAGAAGGAGAATTCTGCTTCTAAAGATCGTATTAAAAAGTGCATCTATCACTTTTGGTTTGCAATAAAGAGAGATTTGCGTTTTCATAACAGTTAATCTGATAGATGAGTTTAGGCAAGAAATTTCTTTCTAATTACAACGTAATTGCATTGCATCGTGATTAACTCACATAACATTTAATCCTGAGTGATATTGCAGTGAAGCACAACTAATCCTCTGCTTAATTAATGTAGCCACCCAAATAATATAGCTTGGTTCAATATATAGATTTTCGTAGAGCTAATTGTTCAGTTTAATGAGCAAGAAGGAAAGGTCTATGAATTTTTTGTGCCAATGTGCAAAATTGTATCACAGGCATCAGAAAGTGCTGGGTTATTAAATTCTCCACTCTGCCTGACCCCCCACCCCACTCACTGGTGCCCTTCACTGTGGCTTTCCAGGGATTATACTGGTATAACAAAGCACAGATTTGAGCCTAAGAACACTTGGGGGGGGGGTGTTATTGACCTTGGTCCATTTTTAAAAACAAATCTAGTTCTCAACATCAGCTCACTGATGTTTGACATTTCCAAGTTCACATGCAGATACATACAAAAGAATCCAAAAAATGGCTAACTTAGAAAAATCTGGGTCTGCTTACCTCTTGCGATCATGTCTGGTCTGCTGAGCTATATGGGCCTATGAATTGCATCTAGCAAGGCAATTCTTCAGTATCAATGATGATAAAATAATAATTATTATTTATTTATTATTATTATTATTATTATTATTATTATTATTATTATTAATTATTATTATTTTTAAAAAGAACATTAATATTAAAACATGATATTACACAATATTAAAAACACTTTAAAGCAACTTAAATTACAAAAATAAGGTGGGTCTTAAAAATATACATCTCAAATGTCAAGGTAAAGAGGGAATATATTCATTGGGGCAGGAAGAGTGCAATGGAAATGGTTCCATGAGTGCAAAACTCAGCCACTGATATTTCAAAACAGTTTTGCTGAAATACCACTCTACAGGACGAGGTTTTGGAAAAGGAAGCAGTGTTTTGTACCTTTGATCTCATAGTGCTTTGAAGCTATCAAAATAATATCTGAGCACGAAAAGAAAACTCAATTTGTGTAACGTTTCCAAGTCTTAACAATAAATGTTGATTTAAACATTGCAACCTTAATGAGGAGGCTGCCCATGGCAGTGTTAGAGTACTAACTGGTCTACCCTATGACCTTCCTTCTATGTAGCTGAACTCTCACAGTAATCGAAGTCTCCAGTTACCTTGACAACATATTCTAGCGTTCAAGGCTCCCACATTCTGCTTTTGCAGAAAACCCCTCTGTTCAAAAAAAGGACTTTCCTAGGGATCAGCTAAATTTATCCCTCTGATATCTTCCACTTCCTCTATTCTACCACCAATTATAGCCAATTAGACAAACCAAATTTGGCTTCTAAAGTGGGAGTCTGAGAGCTCTTTACTCAAGCGTCTTTCCATGCTGACTTGTTGCCCATAGCTCCCTACCCCCACCCCAAAATATGAAGCAGGACATGATTTGGAACCACTGATAGCATACTTTTCTACATGAACATTGCATCTCCTTGCCATACAAGATGGCGGGGGATGGGGAGGAGGAGGAATCACATCACTGACTTTAGTCACGTGGTTCTTTTGTGCAGCACAGGTAGGAACACAAACACTTGGTACATCAGCATCCACTCTAAGGCAGAAGGAAGCAGGTGCATGCTACAAAGTCTGCAGGTTGTATACCCAATTCTTCCCTACAATATGTGGGGTGCTTTATTTTCACTAGCTCAATCAGGTAAACCCATGGAAGGAGGAGTGGGTCTGCACAAATTTGATCTACCTCAAGTGCCTAGGGATGGGCAAATCTATCATTCTTTGTTTCTTTCGATTTCCCACTTTCCCCATTTTTTGATTCAGTTCTCTACATTTCCACATCACTTCATGATTTTTTAAAAAAATGGCCTTCCTGAAAATTCACCAGAATTTTAGTGCTAACTTTTCCCAGTATACCCAATTTTATATGAATATTTTTGCTTGGTATAGACATTTTTGCAAAGCAATTTCCCCTGATACAATGCATTTTCATTCATGTATGCATTTATTTGAATACTTCACTCTTGTATACTCATTTTTTTTACACATTTCTTGGCTGGAGAAGTGCACTGCACAGGCCAGAGAAAT